>NC_090448.1:1006603848-1006911495 GCF_031143425.1 Pleurodeles waltl
CCAGTCTGACGCCTGGGGAGAATTCAAAGGTAAGGAATCTGCAGCTAGAAGTCTCTATTAGATTAACAGAACAGGGGGGTGGTGGGGTGGTTGCTAAAAGTTACAGCCGCTTAGGTAACTAAGGCAGCTCCCTTAAGAAGGATGTCCAATTGAGAGACATATGTTTGCAAAACGCTAGAAATACACTAAAAGCTAAGTCCGAGTCAAGGTTGAGTGAGAAGGGTGTGCTTAGTGATCACAGAACCAAATCTAAACTCTATACTTTATAAGTTAACGTTCCCTTTCATGGACTCTCATACCTCAATAGTAATAACAAATATAACTTCCATGGGGTACCCATATGAAGAGCAGATACTGTTTAGGAGTTAATTGGATTACTTCACTTCTCTCAGTGTAACTTGCTGTCCCCAGTAAGTTAGTGAACGGGGAAGGTGATAGAGGGGGGGCAGAGGTTCAACACATTTTCCTAATGAAACAAAAATTGTCAAAACCAACAGGTATAACAGCTTTAACGTGCAACAAAAGTAAACATAGCTACTCACAAATGCGGTTTACATGTTTTGCATGCACAAATGGAGTTCATCACATTGAAAACAGCCCTGCTGCCTTTGTCAATGTTGGGAGAAAAGGACTGTTTTGTATAGAATGCATGGAGAAGATAAATAATTGAAAGTGACAGGGTGATGAGTGAGTGTACTTTTCAGATGTAAAATAGTCCCTGTTACATTCCAATAGAAGCACTTACAGCAAGGTAGAATTATACGCCAAAGAGCTCATAGCATGAAGTGAGAGAGCATTACTCCTCTGGGTGGGACAAAGCCCACTCCGTGCATATTTTAAAGAAGTCCTAACAGTAGGTCACAAGCAGTTTGCCTGAGCTCTAACGCTCCCTGGCTGAACCAAGCATAATAATTGTTCTTTCGGGCAGGTCCTTCCCCTAACCCGTGTGTCTGCAGTCAAACAGAGCGGCATTGGGATGCCAAAGTGGATCGACAGACGCTGCTTTTCATTTCTCAGGTTCCAGAACTCTGCCACTTTGCTCCACGTGATGTGTGTGGACTTTTGTCCTCTGGTGGAAGAGCCCACAGGGCGTAACAACACCATCTGCAACACGCACTTGACCTATTTATGACATGCCCTCCTCCTAGCATATCGTAATCACAGAGAAACAGAGGCTTGTGGGAGGTTTATTATACAGCAGCACACTGAAGCACACGCCCAAGGTCCATGCACTGGAAGCTGTTCGCAAAGCGTCACTGGGCAGGAGCATAAAACATGAGTCATGCAATGTTACGCTGCTGGTTGCAAGGCTGGGCAGGTATGGAATGCATAGGGAGGACTCTGCCTACCGCGAACATTCCACCCATCACTTCCTTTTACAAGGAACTTCTACAACGTCACTCGACCAGCTACAAAACATATTTGTATAGGTCTTGCCAACCTCACGTTTACATAATAAAAAGATGTACATATATACACATACAGAGAGACTCTGGGTCAGACCTCTTCATGCATTGGTTTGTTCAAGTGCCCTTAACATATAGCTTCCGCTCACCACTGATACAGCACGTGGCAGATAGGCCACGTGGCAAACAGGCCAGCCTACTTCACCCACTGGCTGCGCTGCACTGCAAGTGGCATTTTACCTGTTCGCATGTGCACGGTCGCCGCAAAAGGAGCAGTGCTGGACTGGTGTGCCTAGGCCCTGGCCACTCCTTTATTTTAATATGTCAATTTTTTGGCATATTGTTCATGTCCTTAAAAGAAAACTATATTGTTTAAAAAAAAAAAAAAAGTAGGCTTGCCAAGGCCAGGCCTATTGGCTTTGGCAATGCTGGTTTTACATGTCTGTAGTAAAAAAGGTGAAAATGAACAAATTCGAGAAAAAAAAATAGGTTGCACCACTGTATTAAGTGGTAAGCGGCTCCAGCATTGCACAATTGCTCAAGTCTACTGTTCGTGCCATAACCCACCCAAACTGATGGAAAAACACAGCGATCCTGCCATGACTAGATTTTTGCCTAAATACTATGCTTTTTTTATTCCAAAGCGTAATTTTTCTTTATTTTTTAAACTCGTAAATCTTGATTTAACTATATATACACAATATACTTGTAGTGACTTACTGCCAGCCCTCTTCATTCTCTGGTCTATTATTGTCAGTCACATGGTTCTTCTGCCTACTGGGGCACACCGCATTGGGCACGGTCAGCCAGCTTCAACCACTGGGTAACTCCCCGAGTGACGCATCCTGGGCTTTCGCACAAAGTACATCCACTAAACAAAGTAGTTCCCCTTCAGTGACAGGGGCCACAAAGTCAATGTTTACTGTTTGAGGCTTTGACCGATGCGGATGGTTCCTTTTTTTTTTTTTTTTTAAAGACTGACGAGCGCCCAGACGTCCAGTAGCTAAAAATCACGACTAAACAAAACAAGTACTAGCAAAGCCAAAAGGCATTCAGTCAACGTCAAGCTTTCTGGTTTTGCCAAAGCATGTGTTAGTTTTGACTCATTTTTGGGAATGCACGCGCGCACAGTGGTAGCAGAAACAGGACATTAGTGAGTCAGTAAAACTGAGGTGCTGCACATGGAGGCCTGCTCTAAACCGCCGGCGGCTTTCTTGCTTTCACCAACACCAGCTGAGAATGCTACACAACCGATAATACTTGAAAAAACAGAAAATAAAAAGGATTCTATACCATTACCGGTCTAAAGTATGTAACCGTTCTAAAATGTGTACGTACTGCGAACAGTTACGAATCGAAGTTGCTTTTAGTGCCAATCACAAATGCCACCACTGCCCTGCGCGCGGTGCGTCGCGTTTAAACCTCGGGTCACAGAGGTCTCTGCAGCAGATAGCCTTCTGGGCCCTGGTATCGGCCTCTCTGGGTATAATCTCGGCCAACGGCTAAGAACGCTTGCCCGCGAGTGTAATAAATTACATTTTAGGCTAAAGGTGCGATTTCTACTGATATAATAAGCAGAAATGCTATGTGGCAGAAAATCTGAGAGGAAAAGTACACGAGTCTAGTTGAAACTAGTCAATAAGAGTTTTATTGCTACCCTTAAATTGGTTTACAGCTACCCTTCCATTGTTTACAGTTCTACAGCTACCCTTCAATTGTTTACAGTTCTACAGCTACCCTCCCATTGTTTACAGTTCTACAGCTACCCTTTAATCGTTAATAGTATTACAGCTACCCTTCCATTGTTTACAGTTCTACAGCTACCCTTTAATCGTTAATAGTATTACAGCTACCCTTCCATTGTTTACAGTTCTACAGCTACCCTTTAATCGTTAATAGTATTACAGCTACCCTTCCATTGTTTACAGTTCTACAGCTACCCTTTAATCGTTAATAGTATTACAGCTACCCTTCCATTGTTTACAGTTCTACAGCTACCCTTTAATCGTTAATAGTATTACAGCTACCCTTCCATTGTTTACAGTTCTACAGCTACCCTTCCATTGTTTAGTTCTACAGCTACCCTTTAATCGTTAATAGTATTACAGCTACCCTCCCACTGTTAACAGTTTAACAGTTACCTTTTAATTGTTGACAGTGCTGCACGACATTACAACAGTGTTTTGGGATGCCAGTGGTCCTCAAACAAGAAACCAATAATAATGTAAAGCGTGCCAGTTTGGAGACACCCACAAAGCCAGTTGCCTCAACAGGCAAAACAAGAACTCTGTGCCTCAAAGTGCTGCTGCCCTGCACAAGGATGTGAAGCGTGTTTAAACAGCAAGCAATAAAGAAACGTCTTGAAACCTCTGATCGAGAGGGTCTTTCTGAAAACTTCTGGCTACTCGAGATGCATCTCCAACCAGGAGTCAGCCCAGGAGCTTTGCTGGCTGCTCACAGTGTTTCGGCACTTCCTCCAAGTAGTCTAAAAGGAGATCCCCAGATGGCAAAGTACTCTGGTATTTGTCTTCCCAGAACACATAAGTAATTGTGGAAATGTACTTTGTACTGCATTTCCATTGTTACAGCAATTCTTACTCCTGTCGAAGTGAAGAAGGCATTTACAGGGGGGTAGCGAGCATCTCCGCGGGAGCGTCAGGACGGAAGAGAGTCTGAAGTGGGCTACATGGGCAGTGTTTGGGGATGACCAGGAGAACCAAAGTTGGACTTCTAGTTTTTTTTGTTGCAGCATCTGCGTGTGGTTTGCAGCAAAAGGGGTAAGAGATGGGACGCATAAGCATAAGACAGTAGTGTACAGACAGTGTGAAAGGGACATACGGCCTTTGCAGGAAGCAGAAATAGTTGTATGTGCGAATACATACCTCGCTTGCAATAAACAGGGTAGCCACATTGAGACTGGCAGTTCCAAGATGTGAACGGATGGTAGCTTTGAAAGGTGCAATAGTGTATTAAGTTCAGTGTATGATGTGAAGTCCAGCAGAGGTGACACAATGGAATGAGCATCATATCTCCAAGTGCATGCCCACAGAAGTCTACAAAGGACTAATAGTGGGGAGACTCATACGAATGACCATTGTGTAATTAATGCTCTGGAGGTTATACAGCACGGTATAATATAGATCATGCAACCAGAAATAGTGTATGATCATGTGACTTCACCCAGAATTATTGGTATATCAGGAACAACACCGTATTACCAGGAGGATTCGCTGTCATGCTTGAACAGCCCCCCCAGAAATTGCAGAGGTTCGCAATACACAGAGAGCCATTGCACTTGGTCTGTGGAATTCACCAAGGCGCTTTCACAAGCAGCCCAGAAGAATGTAAATAATATTACTAGTTATTGCTGGTTCTAGTAGTTCACATGGGCCTCGCAAGCAATCCATGGTGATGAACATTATGACACCAGCCATAGTACATGCTATGCGTAGTCCACAGTAGAGCAGCATGGGGCATTCACCAAGGAGTGACTGGTCTTAAACTTCCAGCCATGGTGTACACTATACAGAATCCACATCAGAGTGCCATCCAGCCAAGGTTTCTCAGGAGTTTACCCATAAAAGGCAATAACAAGCCTCACTATAAGCCTGAAGATTCCATCTTGCGGCTGCGGGGTGAAATGTTTAGTGTGGCCAATATAAAACCACCCATAGAGAAAACCTGAAGAGTTCACTCAATAGGGCACAAAGACAATAAACAGGAATGGTTATTATATATCTAGCCTTGATATGCACACAGCCCTAGTTGTCCCTCATAATCGTAGTTGTGGGAATTGGATAGTCATTCCAGAGGTCATCTTCGGAAGAGTCATTTTCCTTAATTCCAAGTGATTATCTATATTGCTTATGTTTGCCTGAAGAAAGTTTCAGATTTTTGGGAAGTGCATGGAGAAGAAGGCTCAATTGAAGCAGCCCTTGTACGGAGGGATAGTGATCGGAGGTGCCAGTTTGGAATGGAGTGTTCTCTTTCCGCACACACTTTGAGCTTTGGGTGGATCAAAGTTAGGCCTTCCACAGACCGAGCAAGAGAATTAAATCCGAGTAGAGAAAACATGGAGCCCAGAGGAGCAGCTGGCTTGATGTTGAAAAGCAATGGTGTTCAGAGATGCCTCTCTTGACAGCAAGGTTCTTTAGGCTGTCTTAGACATAGGGATGGTAAAATGTCTTGTAAGTGGTGGACAATTATAGTAAAGTGGCTGTGACTCAACTTCTGTCCACTACAATGTGCTCCAAAAAAAACATGAAAGTGATGTAATTTCCATTATTTACCAGGTCCCTCTCGCCTATCAAGAATATCCTTATTGAGACTTCTTGACTTCTTGCCAGAAGATAATTCAATACCATTTTCCCTTTCTATATGGATACTTCAAAGTGGCCTATGAGGACTCTTCCTTTTTAGTGAAAACATCATTTAACAAATGTATATGCCACTTCGTAGATCTTTACTAAAACACAAAGTGAACATGTTTTTGTGGCTGCAGGTTTAGATTTAAATCTCCAAATTCAATCCTGAATATCAAACTAAAGTCCTAGTATAAAGATACTGAAAGTCACTGCCAGTGGAATTATGTGGCAGGGGAAGAGCCACATTATTCGGTACGGCTCGGTAAATTATGCGGCAAGAAAAAAGCAAATTATGTGGAGTAACGTGGCACATTTTGTAATATTACTGCTTCATTGTTTTGTCATTTTTACGCTTAACACTGCCTAGGCATTGTTTGCACCTCATAAGTACCAGTTTACTATTCAAATACATCAATAAGCAACAGAAAAGGGCCTTCTACTGCGCAGCAAAATGTGTCGCTGCGTTTGCAGTAACTTTTGAAATGTCTGAGGTAAAAAAAAAAATTGTTAAAATCTGTAGATTATGCAACAGTCAATGAATTATGGGCCAAAAGAGGCAAATTCATACTTATGGAGAAAAAAATGCCAGAGCCACACAATTGCATAATTCAAGATGCCCTGCAAAGTGTAGTGGGTATGTGACGCTGACAGAGAGTATCATGTACTAGGAGTAGTGCTAGCTGTTTGTAGAAACATAAAATAAACTGTTCTTCTGCTGCATCAGGTGCAGTTAAAGGCAAAGGTACAATTGTGAACCAGTATTCTAAAACAATAGATTTAACAGATTAGCTTTATGAACCCACATGTATACAATTCTCAGAAAGCAAGGAATCTGTAATTGTAGCTACGTTCTAATGCATATTTATATTTACACCACTTATAGAAACAAGCATTGGAAAAAACAACAGGTCTGGCCTTGGCCACAGACCTATTGGCTTAACCAAAATCTTTGCTATGGTTTATCATTATTTATCATTCCAGAGAGGCACACTTTCGCGATCTTGGAATGATCCACTAATGAGAAAATTCAAAAAGCAGTTCCACGATGGCTACCATGGCATAAATATGAAGCCAAATGCGTGTAGCCCACAGCAGTCATCTTACATTGCTTTTTGTTATGCTTTATGGTAAATAAAAATAAAAATTGCAACTACAAAGTCAATAAGCTCTGTAACCAAGGACAGACCCATTGCCATTGTCAGTGCTTGGTCACATCTGGTGTGAGCTGCAGATCTGGAGGTATAACACCAATAAAAATAGCTTATGCTTTGTTACCACTATGTCCATAGATTTACCCTATTTAGCTGGATAACAGAAGCACTTCTTATTTACAGCACCTTCCATCACTAGTCTTACTCTTGGCAGCATTAGAGGTGCCAGCCTTAGTATCCAACAGTTAGCGGAACAAGAAAAATAATAGCGCTGCAATCATTAACAATAGTGGATTTAAAAGATATTCCTTGGGTTGTTTAGCACAGGACAAGTCCAGAGAATAGGGTGTCTTGATTTATGTCGCACGTTGCAGAGCCTGCATTGCTCCACAATAGTTAGTTTATTCCAGGAGCCTTCTGTGCCACAACAAACCAACTCAGTAAATCGAAGCATGAGTCTACATGCAACGCTAGCAATGAGTGTTAGAACCACACAACATTTTAGTGTTTGTCCCTTCCCTGGAGCATAGCCTCGCTACCATCTCTCTGAATGACAGTATTTTATATTTCCACGCCTCACTTTTAGGAAATTACTTTTTTTCTTTCTCCGTAACCACTTTATGAGGTGCACGGCTGGCCAGCTCTCTCCATTGTGTGCATCTCCCTCTTAAATATCTGCCCCATGCTCTGTGTTGCTATCTCTCTCATGTGCTTCATTTTCACTGCTAAGTTCCCTTCCCACCCTTTGTGATGTTTTCTCAATTGTGTACTTCTCCCCATGTTGCTCTCCCTCGTGTACTGTCTTCCCCTCCCCTAAACACTCCCTTTTGTGTCCTAGCTTCACTAGTTCCTCCGTTGCACCCCATATCTACCATCTTTAAAAAAATAAAAAATAAAAAATAAAAAACACTTTAGTTGCTGCTACCCCCCGCCTAAAAATAAAAAAAGCTTTAGCAATACTACTTTTTTTTTTGTTTTAAATGTACTGATATATCACAGATGGGTAAGTAAAAACGGGGTGCACATCATTTTTTAGACGCACATGCATGACGCATGCATGTGCATGCCTACAAAATGACACAGCGGTCATTATGCCTCCCTTGTTTTCAGATGCTGTACAGCACCACCAAAAAGCACTGTTAAGGCCACCAGGTACTAAACCTGCAAGCTGTTTGCTTTGCCAGTGCTTGTTTAGTACTGAAACTTAGGAATGGAGGCCCATCTTTATATCTGGCATTAGTCTGAATTTTTCCTGAAGCAATGGGTCGGCCTACTTCAGCCACTGGTTAAATTCCCTTTGGGTGACTACATTGTGCTCTTCCATAAAGAGCACTTTCACACACTAGGTTGCTCGGTTTAGTGCCAGGGCTTTTTGATTTGAGATTATAAATTCCTTAGAGTTTGATTTTTTTTTTCCCTTTCTTGCTTCTTTCTCAAAGGCAAGAGGCTGGCAGCCAATACAAATCAGATTTGTCATTTCTAGGTCTGTGTTAGCCAAGGCCTTTGGATTTTACTAAAAATATTACATAGTTACTGACAAGGGTTTTCAGCCAAACACGATCCATTAGTCTGCGATTGTGTCATTCACATTTTTCTTCCACCCACTCCAGCAGGCAGCAAGGGGCAATGTTAGCCCACTTCAGCCTTTGACTGACATCACTACGAGTTCCGGCATGCTGCCTTTCACAAGGAGCACATCCACACACTACATAGTTCAGTGCTAGGGACTATTATGGTAATGTGTACTTTTTTCAAGACCAAAAAAAATTTGCCTTTGGACAATGTTTTTTTTTTCTTTTTACATTTGATGAAGGCCTGGTGGCTTCCGGACAATAAGGTTTGCGAAAACCAAGACAAAATAAAATAATTGCCAAAAGTCTGGTGGCCAACGTCAGACCTACTGCCTTTGCCAATGCTCGTTATTCTTTGCATTAGGGCCGTGGCAGCCTTGCACGCACTGTTTACAACAAAATACTCCAAGACTTCGAGATGGCTTGGCATTCAAATACAGTTGCAGGACATGTCATGTCAGGATAGATGACGCCGCCTCTTTCAAATAAAAAGCACCCACTTCCCAGAAACATTAAACACTCTAAATGTGCATGCTAGTACCTGGTGACAGCTGTGTGCAGGGTGCTATTCTGCCTCCTGTCTAAATACTGCCTGGAAAACATGTGCAAACTTGGAACTGGATAGTCTCTATTGGCTGAGAGCCAATTCGTAGGTTGTAAGAGCCTTGGGGTGCCTGCCAATGAAGACCCTGCTATACTGACCTATAAAGACTACAGAGGGAAAGGCGAGTGATGTGCAGCTGTGATTACACTTGTGCATGCTACGTCTATTGGTTAGTATTCGATGTGGATATTTAGGTAAAGGGCTCTTGAACCCCAAGGCGTCTCTGTCTTGAGCCTATGTAACAGAATTATCAAAACCTATTTCAACGACACTCATTTTATCGACCTGAGAAAGCGGAAAGGCTTAGAGGACAGAGGAAACCGTGCTGCAGTTATGGGGTCATACACAATTTCATGCAGTTGGATGCATTAGTCCACCGATCACTCAGACCATAGCGCTTCAAAGCTTAATGACAACCTTTACAGGTAACTATGGGGTTTGATGGCCACTAAACAGTACAATCAACACAGATATTCACAAGGAAAATCTATTTTAAAAAGCCATATAGTAAATGTCAGTGAAGATTTGATATTTGTAAAAAAATATGGTGGTTCAGTCACCCATCCCATTTCCAATAAATATAAACAAAGACAAATTCGGAAATGAGTGCCAACTATGGGTGATGGAGGAAGACACATTACTAGGCTTCTCAGAAGTTTGCGCAAGTTCTAGGGGTAAAATGTAACACCAGGGAAAGATAATACATTGCATCTGGCGCCATCCAGTGGTGTACCCACGTAAGCTGCCTCAAAAATATAGGCAGTAACTTGCAATTAAAATATATAAACAAATGTTTCTGAGGAGGCCGGGACTAGAATGCGCAAGGGCTGGGAAATATCTCCTCTGCCCACGCCCCTGTGCGTAGCATCTAGCAATCTTCTAAATCCTTGCAAACAGTATACTCTCCAGTACCCAAGCAAGAGAGGTAAACATAAGCAGAAAAGCATTCTGAAATAAACCAAAGTAAATGTGTAATAATCGCCAGCGACTCGGGTATACAGTACTCGACTACTTCCAAAAACATGGAACACTGTGCAAAACGTTGCAGAGCCATCATGGGGAAAACGAAACGTAACTTGTATTTGTAAAGCGCACGTTCACAAAGAAGGATATCTTGGCGCTGAATAACAGATGTTATTGTTACCCAACTCAATGGTACTCATTTTATCGACCTCAGAAGGATGAAAGGCTGAGTGGACCCACCAGGTTTTGAGGCTGTGACCAAGAGGTCGAACACAGGCCCTTGCAGTGGACGCAGAAGTTCACTGAGCCACCAGACCCGGCCTACAATACATGTTAGCACTTTTCAATATCACACACTGTTATGTCAGTGGATGTACACAACAACGTATCCCCCAATCCTTCATCATTTGATCCGCTGTTAAAAAAATGTAATTATAAATCTCCCATTAGTAAACCCTGTGAGAAGTCTTTTTTTGTAATGGGATATTAGTAAATAACGTAGAGTTCACCTGTCCTCTGTATTTCTACCTCACACTGCACAAAGGCCAACGTAACAACATATTTTTCAAAAATAATTTTCTTGCAGTGACATTCTCTATGCATAATACTCTTGCATGTAAAGTGGTGAGTTTGCCCTCTTTTCAAGTAATATACAGAGTTATTTCTTAGACTTCGGTATATAATTTACGCAAAAAGGTTAGTTAAAAAGTGCTCCATGAGCCCTACTGTGCATATCTGTGTGAGATGAGGACTCTGCATTGTAGTCATATTTGAATGCTGCATCTCAATATTCCTTAGCACTTACATATCACCTACATATCACCAACATACCCGTCTGCCAACTGAATTCATGCCATAAGGCTGTCTTTCAGCCAATTTTGAATTTGATGCAATTAGCATCAAGCATGCTGGGATTTGTAGTTTTATTCTTCATGTTACAAGTACGGGCTCATTAGTCCTAGCACACACATGCCTAAAAAAAAAACATCACTACACAATTGGTACCTATGGATTAACTTTGTTTTGTGAGCCAAGAGGTGTGAACCCTCACTTGTGGGTGGGCAGTACCATCATAGACAGAAGAATATATTTGGACAGAAACTACCTTATTCCAGAACGTATATAAATGTTGTTTGTTCCAGGGAAACACACAATCCACGTGAAAAACAATAAAGCAATAAATGAACAGTCAGAAAGTGGGTGAAGCATAGCTGGAACCACATACCTCCACGATGCTCCGCAAGTCTCGTACATACATCCTCTCCGTCTCAACAATCTCAACAACCACTCGCTCCACATAGCTAAGCTTGTGAGTGATCACCGCGACTTTGGATGCAAATGGGGAATGTGAGCTCGAGACCCTCAATCCTCTGGGGTTCCCTGTATTATTGTTGTTGTTGTGTGTCTGGTTGACCTTCGGGAAGGTCACATTATCCACATGGTGATTGTCGTATTCAAGAGCCTCCAGAGCATCTTGCCTTCGGTTCTGGGAGGAGGTCGGAAGCACGTGGGTCATGCTGGACCCAGCACTGCTATTCTCCAGTAGGCAGTGGCTGTTTGGCAGGGAGTCCGAGGAGGCTGTGGATACCAGGCTTATTGGGCGATCAGAGTCGGAAACATCAGTGCTGAGCGAGGTCGCAATGGACATTCGGTCATTGCTGCTGGAGGATGAAATAGCAGAGAGCCTGGACGAGTCTGGAAAGAAAAGAGAGTGATAAAACAAGAGTGATGATCAGGGCCGAGCTTAAAAAAAAAACTTTGACTGGACAATGTTAGCTTTGATGTCAGCAGCCATTCTCTTCTTAGTCTTGAATTGCATTTACAGGTGTATATAATCCATAACATACTGAACTAAATATCCGGAGATAAAATTCTCATCAAAAGAACAATATCAGTGACCCCATCCAGTGTTTCTTATTTACTACTGGGCCATAGTACATCAGCCGACCGTGAAATTATTGTGACAAACTCACAGATTTGAAGTTCAACACCAAAACTGTGAAAATTGACAACAGCTGCAGCATGGGCAACCGAGAATAATCAGATTTCTGTCTATCTAGACTAGAGGAATGACTTTTTGCCCCGGGACGCAGTGCAGAGACATACCCACCTACTGGCTCCATGCCATTGCTGTTCTAGCCCCTCTGCTGCACTTTATGTTTTCAGCACTTATTACCATTATTTCATTGCTGATTGATTGATCTAATGTCTGAAATGCGTTTATTCCGTTATCTGATGGTCAAATAACTAAAACTAAAGGAGGCGGAATGTCAATGGCTGAAATCAGAAAAGCCCAGTCCATGGGTGAGGTAACAGAAGACCTGAGTAGGTAAGAGTGAGCTGAAGAGAATATGCCCGTGCCCTTAACCCAAGGAAGGTGAGTAAATCAGTCTACACAGCCACGCACCCTGCACAAGCCTTCCCTGCAAAAACATCACGAAACCTTTAATGCCGTTCCTGGATGAGCCATCAAATGAAACCCAAACCAGGTCAGGGTTTATAAAGCAAAGTAAGTGGTATTTCCCTTGTAAAGAGCACTGTTTTGTACGTGAACTATACACCTGCGTAAGCGCACCTTGAAAATGTAATTCATGTAAAACAAAAGCATTTAAAAAATCATGGCTCTATAACTAGAGGGCATGGTAGCTTTTTTTTCTGACAATAAAGAACAGAATTTTTTTTTTCTTCCTGGAGGCATGACGTACGCTTGTACGGTCCTAGCAAACCGTGTCCATTTGCGTAACTCACGACCTCATCCTGCAAGCTAGGGCAGAGCTGCCACCGGTGTTTGGCGCCCCATCTTCAAACTCGAATGAGGTAGACGAAGCACCCCCAGTTAAAGAGTATTTAGGAGTCGGATGGCTACAAACATTTCAATAACAGGTTCATGACCGTCTGCACAGGTAGGTCTGATGGCATCCTTTGATGGAAACAATGGGAGGTCTGTAGGAGCCTCTGGTGGAGGAAAGCACTATTTAATTAACAGAGAGGCAGATACTGACTGAGGAGGCACTCTTTCACTGCGAGCAAAGAACAGAGGCTGACTTTGTGAAATCAGAATCCATTATAGTCCACGCCACTGATCGCTAAACTACAAATTACAGGGTAGCTCAAATGCTACACAGTTAGTTATAATTGTCAACCAAGCCATGGCCAAAGAGTAAAGAACAAGTGACAATCTCAAAGTGCAAAATGGATGCTGAAAGAAAAAGTAGCTGTTCGCGATCACTGGAGTGATGCAGTCTCATGCAAGAGGTCGATAACGTCAAATATTGTTGGTGCAAAGAATCCGGATCAAAACTGAAGAGTCATTCTGTGTCCAGGATAGTGTCCTAAGTAAAGTGGGCCAGTGACCCTCCTAAAGTGCTGTACAAAGGGAACCAACCAGTTAGCCCTACAAACACCTAGTGGTGACACCGAACTGGGCTGCCAGAGCTCACCCACTGGCCTAGCAGGGCAGCCCCGATGCCCGCTCGAGGGCAGGTGAGGAAGCTTGCACTACTGTGTGGATGCACCTTCATTATTCAGCTTGCACAACAATGCCCCATCCATAGCTGCGGAATCGACACACAAACTTCACACAAGCAGCCGTCAATGGTCAGCTGCAGACCAATGCACTTTCATCAAACATACAAGGTCAGGGAAGTCTGAACCGACCGAGAGATCTAGAGTCCAAGAGAGGGGGCTCCTCAGAACCCCATCTAACCCTTGAGACTTCCTTCAGTGACCCCTGCTCTGCTCCCTAACACCTGCTACCTCAAGGGGCTTGATATGTGGGTGCGGTCAGTACAGAAATGTTTTCTATGTGGCTCTGTAGGACTCGATTGTTTTACTTCAACTTCTCCGTGAAGGGGGATGTCTGTCTCTTTGTCGCCAAAGATCTGATGGCTACACATTCACCCCTCCTCACAATGAAGAGAATGAGTTATCTAGGGTTGTTCCAAAAGGCGAAAAAATAATAGCAATAGCTAATTCTTCCTTCTATCTACTGTCACCCTACAAAGAGCTACAATCACCCTTGCACTTCTCCACGGTGTCCCTCGCTGCGTCACTCCCCAGATCTCCATCATAGCCACCTCTGCATTTGTCTACGCATCCAATCCTCTTTGTTACCCAAACTTGTTTTTATTTCAGACTATCTCCACCCCTCATGTTTCTTGCCGCACTGCAGACTTTATCCTCCATTCTGAACCCAACTCCACCTACGTGGAAGACCATCACTCGTTCACCACCTTCTTGGTTATATCATGTCCGTCACCTATGAGTGTGCCATCTATTAAGACCTTGTCCCTCTTTTCACTTCATGACGTCTGCATCCCTTTGCACAACTCTCAATGTAACATCAGTCCTCTCCACCTCTCCAAGTCAGAGGCCTCGATCCCCACCACACTGACAAGCACGGTCTGGGGCACAGTACCTCCATCTGGTTAAAGGGACCACTGAAGCAATATGCTCCGCATTATCCTTCCAAGTGGAGCTGTCCAAATTTATATGGTACCATACTCCAAATCTTCAGCCCACACGCAGTGATCGAAAATGACTATTACCCAAAAAGGAGGAACCTACACCTGATTTCCTTTCCAACTTTTAGATTATTTCAACTCCAGAAATGTTATTCCACAGTAAAGTTATATAAAATCTCATGGCCAAAATATATTTGGACTGACCACGCATTCTTTTCCAAGGCATTCCCATAAAATGCCAAATTCATGCTACTGTCAACTTGCATCCTCACAATCGACATGTCATGCACATTTGTGTGATGCATTTTCATCATTTGTATGCCCCACAGCGCTTTTGCAACCCGGGTGTCCTTTACGATTCTGGAGCCGTCTTTGACTGGAGTCAAAGTGATCTTTCTATGTTGTATTTGGTTGCGTCTTGTAACATTTAGAGGCAAGTCCTACTGGATGGTTATGGGTAAGGCTGGAGTATACTGAAGTCATGAATTATCATTGGATAGTGGCTGTGGAAGGCGGGATACACTAATGTATTGTTTAGTAACAGAATGAATTCATGCCAGTGGAATTATAGGATTCTGCAGATTTAGCATTTCCCTCATAATTACACATTTGCCACACATTACACCACCAGTACATAACTTGCAGATTTCACAAAAAGAAAGCTGTTTCTACCTACAACGCATCAAAAGGTACTACACAAAAAGAATCACATGTGGTTCTGCACAACGGGAGACCTTTTGCAAAGGTTAACAGAGCATCATTCAGTAGCAGATTGCTGTACTGAGGTGTTAAATGGTACTAATGTGGTGCATCTTTGTTCATACCATACTAATACTTCCGAAATACAAAAGTATTATGAAACAATACTGCTACATATCATCTCGCGTTATTCTGCACCATATGTCTTTACAAGGACCCTGTTGTGCGTTTCTTTTGCTGGGGTGCACGTTGCCCACTGCTGGGCATGAGATGGCTGTTAAGTATGGAGCCATATTTTCCTTGTACGGGTTATGAATGCAACAAGTACACACCAAACACGTTCCCTGTGACATCAGCACAGATGCTGATATCAGACACTTCCCATTTTGCACAACAAACATTGACCTAATAGCATTCAAATAAACACACACACCTGCCAGGTGGCTTCATCTATTTGAATGCTGGGAGCACCGTGAAAACGAAAAAAGGGCGAACAAACAGCTTCAGTATTCCAAAGGTAAATACACAAAGATGCACACAGATATGAACACAGAGAGGCTGGTTCGAACAATGCCGTGTGTGTGTGTAATTTCTTGGCTCATTCCCTCCTATATAGGATCAGGTGCCCACGATGGATGTTCGTCCCTAAACTCTGGAGCATACTTTTCAATAGCCAAACACATACGGACAGGTGAGACGAGTGTGCACGCCCCCGCATGCCATCTACGTGAGATTACTGCAACTGGAGGGACCAGTCGGGGGCTCGAGTATACAGAGTAGCTGGGACCAATGTCGTTCCCTATGGCCCAGTGTTCTCACCAAACAACTGGTGAATCTCAAAGTAGTAGCCAAAAGCAGGCAGAAGAAAATATGCTTCTGTGCAACACCCGCGTACAGATGAGGCTTCATTTAGACAGCTGTGTATCATTTAGACCAGCATGATGGCTCGGAGTGAAACGCTCGCTGCTGAGAAATGCGGTGATCTGCTGGTCATAAGTTTGAATCTCACCAAGGAAGAGTTAGCCCTTTAATTTTAAGAGGTCGGTAAAGTTAGTACCATTTGATTGGGTAATAACACTCCTTATGTTACAGCGTAGGGGAGTGCAGAATTGTGATTTGAAGCACTTCATGTGTTTATTTTTTTAGTACAGTTGCAGATCCTTTCATTTTCCCCACCATGGATGATAATCTTATTGAATAACTATGGGGTAGAAAACGTGCACACTAAAACAGTTAAGGCCTTTTACGCTAACCTATTTCTGGCTGCCCACATGTGAGGTGACTCGGGTGTATAGACCCCAGGCACACTTCAATGGAAATAGAAACAATTATACAATAACCATCACACCTTTATTAGTAATGAAATGCAGCAAATTCCAAGACCACATTCAGGCATAGTAAAGTGGATCTGGGTATAGCAAAGGAGGCACTTCATTTAGGACACATGTCCAATGTTGGTTCATGAAGGCTGCAGCCGTGCTAAACTGTTATTTCCTGTCCACAGACCGCTTTTGGCTCTCTGACGCTCAAATACAGCGGTGAACCACACCAAAAACGTACAACGGGCTTCACAGCCTATTGGTTACCACTGTTTAACGTGTTTGTCACTCATTTGCTTGCTTTTTATGTGATGGTGTTCCTTACTCTTCTTGTTGTTTGTCCGTCTCCAGGGGCCTAGCTTCCTTACCATCCTTATGCTGCTACCATGCTCTGTTTTTTGTATCCTTCCTGTCAGGAAAACAGCCATTTGTGATGTTGCAGGATAAATTAGAGCCCAGCCATTGCTTACCATTGGTTGGTTTTATTGTCACTCTAATGAGCTTACTTTTTTATTAATTTCCTTGATTGGGCTTGTCTTCCTCTTTTTAGGTCAAGCATAAGCGTATAAC
Organism: Pleurodeles waltl; assembly: GCF_031143425.1. Taxonomy (NCBI): domain Eukaryota; kingdom Metazoa; phylum Chordata; class Amphibia; order Caudata; family Salamandridae; genus Pleurodeles; species Pleurodeles waltl. The sequence continues at coordinate 1,006,620,959 of NC_090448.1, forward strand.
CTCTTGAACACTTAAGTATACTTCTTCTCTTGGCTTCCAGCTATTTAATGTGTTAGTTTCAGTGTCATTTAAAAATGACATTTCCGGGTTTTTGAGAGACGGTTGGGTAAATGTGGACATTAATCACAGAGCTGTGCTGGCTCACGTTTCATCCGGCCCTCTTATTTCACCAGAGACACAACTTGACATTTACATAGCCACCTACTATGTTGCCTCGCAGCACAGCGGGATTTGATGAGGGGTGAATGTGGTCTGGGGAGGTGGCGTGTTGTGTTGTGGGAGGGGGGGGATAGCTTTGATTTTTATATATTTTTTTAAACTAAACGTTGGGAGCTGTTAAAATAAATTCTTTTGTCAGCACCTGAGATGGTCTGTGGGCTTGTTTTTGTTTTTTAAAACAAGACATTTGTTGTGTGTGTATATATATATATATATATATATATATATATATACATAATATAATGTGGGTGTGTTGACACGTCTGTATATCGCTGAATGGCGTGTCAATATTAAGTCCTATTTCTAGTTTTGTGCCCATCCCGGTTTTTAGTTCTGAAAATCTGGTCATCCTAAAAATAGTTCCTGCGTCATTTTGTAGGCTCTCAAGCATAATAGAGCATGCACACACCTACAACCCGACCTGGCCGCATCGTTGCACTTTAAAAAAATATTTTTCTGCATTTCAGAATGCTACACAGCTTCTTGACAATGCTGTAGAGCATGGCTAAAAGGCACTGGCAAAACGAATAGGTCTAAAAGCAAGACCTATTGGCTTTGCAATTGATGGTTCAAATGTACCTTTGAGCACCTACATTTTTTTTATTTATTTGGCAATGGACTGGCTGATTGAGGCCACCAGGCCTTTCTTTCATGGCAGGAGGCAGACCTCGCCTCCCTTTTAAAGGGAGGTCAGTATACCTCTGTGGGTGGGTGCAGTATGTGAATGCACCCGCCTAGAGGGGCATGCCAGGGAGTACATTTATCCCACTTAAAGGGTGTTCTTGTCCCACAGACTGTGCGTCTCCCAGCAAGGTTCTTGTTTCTGTACCCACATCTGTAAAGGCAAAGGGTTTCCCCATTTGCATGGGGACCAGGCCATCAAGTAAATGAGAGAATGACACTTTATTACCATGCCTGTACACCTTTAACACCGGTGCAATCCATATTACAGAAGTGTGTGTGTGTGGGGGGGGGGGGGGGGGGGGGGGGTTGCACAAGCATCCACAGTCCCATCTTTAATACCAAGGTAATGGGCGCTTTATATAACACGACCCAGGATACTTGCTCTACAAGTAGGAGTCCTGGTATGGGGAAGTGGTTGTCACGTTCAGATCTATCAAATTTTAAATACAACTTCAAAAGCGGGCTGAGGAATGTAAACATAAAATGGTCCAAACGGATGCTGCTGAAACCTGGGTGCAGTCTCGGTTAGAAGGCTCTCAGTTTCACTAAAAGACCTCTCCAGGCATCCGTTGCACGCATCTTGCATAGTCTGCTCGACTGTTCCTCCCCATATTATTTCAAATACTTGGCAACTACTTAATAGTAACTTTAAAAAAAATAGGCACCACATCTGCCATTTTTAAGCAGTGTAAATAAAATGTGGTATTATTTCCCAAAGTAATGGTACTCTATTTACGGTCTTTGAAAGGCTGGAATGCTAAATCATATTTAAACTAATGACCTGCTGACTAATATGAGGTACACGATGTCTCTGCACTGCTCACTGCTGTTGTGATATGAAATCCGTAACAGCATGCATGATTTACATCTGGGCTTCTCAAATAAATAAATTAGGTGGTCAACACACCAACAGGGCTGTTACACTCCTCTCACCTGCATCCCTATAAAAGGCACAGTCCAAATTATGAAACTTTACATGCATCTCTTCCCTGTCCCTCTCCTTTGTTACAAGCCCTCACCTACAGCTCAGAACTATGACTCAGGTTCAGGGCCTTTAACAACCATTATAGCCCTTGGCAGCTGCAGGATTTTGACAAAAGTGAAACAAGGCAGTTAACTTTTGTGGGAATTTGATGCCATTCGTGAGGATTCTGAGACAAATGAATTACTTTTCAGAGGTACCTAGAGAGTTCAACTACTTTCTGGTATGTGAAACAGCCCCACCTCTGCCACTACCGTGCTCGTGCCCACCACCCGTGTCCTCATGCCTCTCGAGCCTCTGTGTGCGTGCATCACGCTCCTGGGCCCGGAGTTTGTGTCCCCGGCGGGAGCCACAGAAATCACAAAAGTTGTGGAGTAGTAGCAAGAGCAGGAGTTGGAACTGTGGAACTGTGTTGGAGCAGTGTTGTACAGCTTGGCTACAGAGCTTTTGCCATGAAGTGAGTCCGAAAGCCATTTCGCCTGGTGAGTTAACGATGGCAGCCGGGGGATGTGCGGCCGGATTGATTTAACTACATTTAATTTTCCTAATTGCGCTTGTGTGGCGCTGTGCAGACAGACATCAGGACTGGTTGGACGTGGTATTTGCTGCAAGAACTGCGGTTACGTGGCTAGGCCCACCTGGGACTGCTTAGATTGAGTGGTTAGAGTGGCCTCCGGTCAACCAGTACTGCATATCCTTGGTCTGTCCTCGGGAACCCCATGCGAATAGGTGGATTATATATCTTGCATCTAGCTTTGTGGCTCAAGCAGGGCATATGCTTAAGTCGCACAGGAGTAAATTGCATCCCGTATGGGCTGAGCTCCTTGCTGTAGGGCGCTACTGTGCTCTGCTCCCCGGGGGATCTGGGGGAGTTAGAGCGTACGGAGGATCCATACCTCAGCTTGAGCGTGTAGGGGCCTTGGGATACTACAGCACAAAGAAGAATTATTATGGAGTTTCTGGTGATGTTAAGAGACACCATATAAGTAGAGAAAAGGTACCAAGCGGATAGATAAAAGGCCAGTAGGATAGCTGGAAACAAGGAGTAGAAAAGCTGACCTGGCCTTTGAGCGTGGACAAGTAACGTGGTGTGTGAAGGCGGCGGAAGTGGCAATTTAGGGGTGGAAAAAGTTATTTTTATTCACACAGAAGAACCATCTCCTGGGAAAACAAATATACAATGCCCCCGAGCAAAAGAAGAACACATGGGGGTTGTGTCCTGAAGAAGGGATCGAAAAACATCACTTGGAAAAAGAGAACGCCTAAGGAGTGCCAATCCTTAGGAGATATTGGTATTAGCCCTGAAGGAGGAAATATTTCTCCTATTTTACAACATGAGGACGTCCCAACAGGCATCAGGGAAGAACCTGGTGTAACGCCTTTGGGTCAATCAATTAAAGAATTTGTGGGGAAGTATTTCAAAGGGAATGCTGATGTATCCCAGCATACTTTAAGTAAAACAAAACCTTGAATGCTGTTCAGAGACAGGATGAACAGATTAGAACAAGTGACTATTATTTTGGATTCTTTAGGGAATGGGGATCTATCCACAGGGGAAGGGATGGGTAGGAATATAGGGGGGAGTGCCCTTATTGGAGCCTAGATTATCTTCAACTCCCCGCCTCTCCCCCCTTGTAGTAAATAATTACATGATTGAGGAAAGATCCCTGTTTTATACTACAATCGAGGAGGAGGGGTTAGAAGAGGAAGGTAGGGATGCCCACGGAGTAGATTCTTCCTCTCCTGTAGCCAGGCAGTCTGCATTACGTATAGATAGTACTGCAACTTCAGCAGCATCTGTATTAGAGGTTATGCCCCTTATGCAGAAAACCTTACAGGCCATTTTACAACTATTGAGTGTGAATAATAGGCTGGGTAAGTCACATAAAAAACAACTATAGGGGATTATGAAAAAGCAGAAACAAGTAAATGTATGCCAGTACTTGTGTGGCCAGTGCTAGAGAAAAGGGACCAGGAGTTGGGCACGTCCACAGAAAGTAGAGAAGGAGGGCCTATAAAAACATCGAATTTACCAGCGGAATATATATCAAAACAGCCTATGCAGGTGATAAAAAGGGGTTGAGGTGCTAGGGACTATATACCATATTTTACTACAGTAAGAGGTAAACAGAGGCACATCAAAAGGAAAGGTCCCACGAAAAGAGGGGGGCGGGGAGAATAGAGCAGCATAACATCTCAAGAGTAGTCCCACGACAGAGGCATGAAATGGGCACCTGCAAGAGGGGGAGTGTGGCTCAAAGGGGACCTAGAGTAGTAGACACAGAAGACATGCGGTTAACAAAGGAGAATAGGTACCCCCAAGTGGTCGTAATGGAGGAAAGTAAGGAAGCTGCTGGTATTAAAAGAAAGGTAATTTGTGCAAAAAAACAGGGATGAAGTAAGTATAGAACAACAGGAGAAGGGTGGTCCCCTTATTGCTATCCAGGGGTCATGGAAACATGAGGAAGATAGAGGGCCATGATGGAAGAGTGAGTCTGTGGGTATACTTGGAACCTTGGAAAAGGGAGACTGGGAGGAAGCGTCAGAAGAAGCTTAAGCCCTTGAATCGCTTGCGCCTATTAGAAGTTATGGGTAAACGTCCCGGTTTATGTATGATCGGCTCAGAGGATATTAGGCAAAGAGGGTTCACGGAAAATCTTGTAGGGAATGAGGTAACAAAAGCCCTTTTCTACTTAGGATAGTTAGACAATTGGTACAGAGGGAGGATAAGTAATTAGAGAAGGAGGGTATAAGATTGGTACAGATGTGGGAGTTGGAGAATGTAGAGAGCAGTCACAGAGTCCTCAACTGTCACGGAGGGCTGCTCCCAGATCAAGAACCATATAGTTTAGTAGGTACCCAAAATCCAAGAATGTGTGTGGATAGAAGTACGGGCAGGCTAAGTGTGACCATAGTAGCCAACCTTAAAGATCCAATGTTGAGGAATAGTTTTGAGCCCCTTTCGAACTCCTTTGAAGATAATAATGGAGGGGAGAGGGAGTGAAGTGATTTGGATTAGAGATTAGATGCTTCGCACAGCCTTTTGGTTCTTTCCTGGAATTTAGGAGGATATAAGAAACATTTAAATCAAGACACATTTAAAGAGATGTTGGAAAAGTATGATATTGTGTGTCTCCAGGAAACGTGGCTGTGCAGAGGACCTGAACCAGTAGATGGCTTTCTAAGGCTCATTAAGTGTTAGACCTGGAAAATAAAGTTGAGGAAAGTGGCGACATAGGATGATATTTTTCCCTTCAGAAGATAAAAGAAATAATTGAGGCTCTTAAGTTAACTAAAGCTGCTGGACCAGATAACCTTCCAGCGGTAATAAGAAAAAATAATGTGGATTGGTGAGCAAGGCTTTCATGTTACCTTTCATAAACTTTTTCATTCCGGATCTGTTCCTGAGAGTTGGAAAGGCGCAATATTTAGGCTAATTTATAAGAAGGATGATGCAACACAACCGAATAATTATCGTAGAATTAGCCCCCCGGACATGGGGGAAAACGGTCTTTGCTAAACTATTACTAGGTCTAATGAAGTCTGCGTTAGAGTTAAATAATTTGATTCCAGTAGAGCAAGGTGGCTTCAAGGAGGGTCATTCAACAATAGACCACTGTTTTAGTCTTTGGGCATTGGCAAAAAAGTTGATAGAGGTACGAGGTTGCCTACTTTGCTGCTTTGTGGATTTTCAATCTGCTTTTGATTTGGTGGATCAGAGTTTGTTATGGGATATGTTGATGCGGCTCAGGATTGACTCAGAACTACTTTTTCTCCTCCAGGAATTACATATGCAGAACTGGGCCCAAGTGATTTTAGATACCTATGGATCTTTATCAAACAAGATTCCAATAAAGAATGGGCAGCGACAAGACTGTGTCTTTGCCCACCTAATGTTTGCCATATTCTTGTCTGATCTGCCAAACTGTATTAAATGAGGCTAGGGGTTTATGCCCCAAAAAAGGATGGGACCCATGTCTCTTATTTACTATACACTGATGACCTAGTGATAGTTGACATGACAGAGTTGGGACTGCAAAGAAAATTAGATGTCTTTCATAACCACTGTCAAAGTAAAAAGCTTACAGTTAACCTGGATAAGACAAAAATAATGGTGTTGGGAAAAAGGAAAGGGGCATTTGCCTAGCACCTGGGAGGTGAAAAAGTAGAAATGGTTGATAAATATAAATATCTGGGTATGTGGTTTAACTCTGAATTAAGATGGCGAGAACATATTGAGTCACTTATATTCACTTCATTAACATCTGTTTAGGGATTAAAGCAGTTTAGTCAGAAGTATGGAGGTCCGTCTCTTCGTCCCATACTCTCTGCCTTTAATGCCATGGTACAGCCTCAATTTCAACATGGGGTGGAAGTTTTAACTTTTGGTGGGAAGTTGAACTGGGATGTGGAAGAGGGTAAATGTGTGAAATGGCTGCTTGCTCTCTTCCCTGCCCCAAAGTATGATCCAGGCTATAAAGGATGAATGTCAAATGATGTGGTGGAGTTACTTAGGAATGTGAGCCGCATTGACATTTTGGTTGAGACTGACCGAGCGAGGGGTAGGCTAGAGAAGATCTGTTACTTTGAGTTTAGCTGCCAATCAGTGGCGCTGAGAACAACAGATCCCTAAGCAGGAGCTGCGCGCCATGGTAAATAAAGGTGCCAGAGAAGAGAATTTATGTTATCTGTAGGGTACAATATATCTACCTAGTTCATGGCGCAAGGTTGGTGCAATGAGGATATATTTTTTCCTATATAGAGGTTTTGCCTAATCCCAAGTTAAGGAATGCGGTGTTAAAACTCAGGATTGGGCTAAACCCATGCTATATGGATTTCAAAACAAGAGCCATAATGAGGAACGATCTGGGCCTATGTACACGTAGCCTCAAAGTAAAAATGTAACAGACAACATATTTTATTGGATTGCGTGTGGTTCTTAGATGAACATAAAAAGTTTTTAAAGCCAGTTTTTAGGGAATATAATGTTATTAACCGGGATCAAGCTCTCAGTCTCTTGGTAAATATGAGATTCTTGAAAGTGACATGTCCCTTAGGCCGATTTTTAAATGAAAGACTGGGTTCCTTAAAGGGGCTCTCAGAAGCCTTGCAAGGGGTGAAAGGGCTGGTTTGTGATGTTTAACTAATCAAGGGTTAGTTTTACAAGGATTAAATTGTTTTACTCACTGATAATATGGTATGGAATATGCAAGTGTTATCTCTATGTATTTAGGATTAGTAATGGCTTGCACCCCAAAGAAATGCAACTAGTTACACCTTCAGGTGTTGCGAGGATTGCTGTTGTACTGTATAATGCTGCCCTATATATTTTATTAGAATTATGAGATGATGATACTCCTATTTTTATATTTTTAGTGTATTGTGTTTTAAGTAATGATTTAATTGTGATTTTAATTGACCTGCGCTTTGTTTTAGGGCTATGGCCGAATAAAGCTTTTTTTTTTTTTTTTTTTTAACCAAACTACTTTCTGAAAGCATGGACTTGGATGTTGTGTATTTCACGTTTACTATCGGTCTTTGTACTGATGGTTGTAGAAAATCAGATTTAAAATTATAGGATTCTTGGGATATTTCCTTTTGAAAATATGGACTGAGCTAACAGTTTGAGTACTGCAACCAGTTTTCTGGGTTGCAATATTGTATTAGGATATCAGAGAAGAGTTTCATGTCACTGCCAGCTTTTGTTTGTGTGAAAAAACGTTTACACAATTATTGTATGGCTTTTGTGTAAAGGTAAATAAGACAATATGTTCTTCCTAAATCCAAAAACAGAGACTGAAATAAAGGATAGTATTGTCAGCTAGAAATTCCCTCTTTAAAATTACAAATGGGGTAATTTATTTCCTCAATGCTGAATGGGAATGGCCCTTTAACGGATTTATAATTTACTCATTTTAACGAAAATGGCAGACTATCCTGCTCGGGGTCAATACATTTACTATCTACTACAAGAATTCACAGTGCAACTGTAAATGTATCCAAACCTCATTACAGTGGGATATCTGTTAACTTCAGTGCCTTTGGCACGTGTCACTCAGTTGATAAAGGTCTTCTTCCTGTTTTTAAAGGCATCCATTATAACACTAGGTACCATATTGTACAATGCAGCCTTCACACTTGTAAAGGAAATTCCCCCACTGTGATAAGATACTTCCACACAATTTTTTTGTGACAGTTGGCAAAGCTGATTGGTTAAATCCTGCAAGGGGTTGTGCAATCTGAGTTTCTAGATTGTGCATCCCAGAAAAAGAAAAAAAAACAGGAACATGAAATGCAGCATTTCCTGTGGCAATAAATTTACCTGTCTTTTCTCATTGTGATAAATATAAGATAACTAATATTTTAGATAAGCGAGAGAGAGAAAGATTGTGCACACTTTGTATTGTGACATTACTTCCAAGCTATAATATTGGAATTTTCAAGCTTAGGCGAGCTTCCCACAATCTTGACTACACCATCTCATTTGAAGCACATTGGGTGTCTTGGAATGTTAAACTTTTTCTAGCTCAAGGCCAGAAAGCACATGCAGGCCCAGCAGGGCCAAATAAACATCATCACACCACCAGGCTTCCTAATGTCAAAAAAATGACAGTCCTATGAAAGCTTGAAAAACCAGGTTCTCAACCAGGTAACTTTGCTTTATCAGGAAAAATATTAATGTAGCATGCACTCTAGCATCCCAACTGCACAAGCTTGTAACCTCAATCTCCTCTTCAAGAATGTGGTACCTTGGTGTGAGGTGTCTGCTGTGTAACAGGAGCCTGTGTGTAGTTTCACTTGATGGAATGTGTGCTGGGGAATAAAGACTCTTCCTGTAGGAGCCGGTCAGAAAATCCACTAGCAGAAGAACTGATCTTGCATAAATAAAAGCTCCTGGAAGGGCTACATTATATATGTTTATTGACTATATACAAATCCAGGCAAACATATACATATATATATACATATATATAAAAAAAATCCACTGAAAACCCAGACATTAAAGAGACTTTACAGATAGGTGAAATGACAAAACACAGTTTTAAAACAAATAAAAACCATTGAAATTCGCCAGTTATACCTATCGCAAGTAACTATAACTCGTACCATAAAGTAACTATACGTCATGCCCAGTGATGTAATCCATGTCATTTCAGCTATTCCAGTGAAGTTATTATAGATGTCATAATAGGTCATGAGTGATGTCATATGTGAGGTATTTAGCAGTTCATGGCAAGGGTGTGAGTTATAGTTACTTTAGGCGTAATTTATGCATGTATTTCTATTAAAACATACCTAAACTTGTAAATAGTTTAACGTATTTATGGGAACCTCCATACGTACAGACCGTGAATACGACAAAATACGACATTCATCCTAAAATCGTTATTCCAGGCAAGGGCCTTCACCCGCCAATACACTGCAGCTGTCATCTCGGTGACTGTGTTGTGTGTTGCTGCTATAAGTGATGCAGTAGGCAGGTAAGGATGTGAAGGACTGTTCAGACCGTGCAGGTCACATCTTTACTCGGACACTAAGCATGCGGCAGGTTCACGCTAAAGTGTGCCACACGGCGGGACTCGTATTCACACCACAAGCAGGCTTCAGACGCCCTGGTAGCATGCGAGGAGAGATGGGACATCAGGTGCACCAGAAACTTGTGGCATCCCTGCCCTCCCCAGGGCCCGGCCGCTTACCAGGAAACAAGAAGCCCTGAGCTCTGACGGGCACTGGGGAGGCAGCCAGCACAGCAGCATCTCTCGGACGTGTCCCGGCAGGCCTCCTGCCTCCCTCTCCGCCACCGGGCCGAGCAGCACCGCGAGCCTTTCGTCTGCGCTGCTAGTCTGAGGACAGCAGAGCCTTCCTCTAAATAACACCTATTGCTTCCCAGAACCTCCGGCTGCTGGGCCACGCGTTCCTCCCCTTCCTCGCCTGCATCTCAGTCTCGCCTCTGACAACCACCCAAGCTGTTCCCAACATCCAACTCGCGTCAGAACTTTCCTCTTACCAAACAGCTTGGAGATGCGCCTGTTCAGCCCCTCAAAGCGGCCCTTCTCCTCCATGGAGCCCATGGCCGCCGTCCCTCTCGTCTCCCGGCTTCACCCGGCGGGTCCCTCCCGAGAGATGCCTTGCTTCTGCTTTCCGTCGGGCAGCGGCCTCCCTCCCTGATTGGCAACTCCCCCTGCTCGGAGCCGGAGGTGTGCGGCGCGTGATGTCACCGCTCTCACCTGAATCCGCCGCCCTGCCCCAGGGACAGGAAATGGCGCGCCCACCGGGGGCTGAGGAAGAGGCCGCGCGCTCCGGCGGGTCCGAGAGGTTTATCCGTGGACCGGAAACCGGTGGAGCCGGTCTACCTGGGCAAAACACAGGCCAGCGTGGATCTTTCCACCAGGAGCAACTCAACTCGCGCTTCCTTTAATTATCAGCGCATTCACACAAGTCAGCTGGCGCCCAGAAGTGAGGAAATACCTAAGAATGTGCCCTTTCACTCACAATAGCATACATTTTATGACGCGCCCGTAAAATATTTCCATCCCAGGTAGGACCGAAACAGAGCATGTGACTCATCTGGCTGAGGCACAGACAAGCTCACAGCATCTGACCCTCGCTCCAAAGACCCACCTGTCAGTGATGTGCTTTTTATTCGAGAACTAAGTAGGCTCAGTTCAGCGCATCAACATCGAAAACTCAATAATTGATCGTACGGTGCTCAAAGCCTGCAGTAATTTGGGGACAGGATTAAAAACAAGGGCTGATCAATGCGCAGCGAAGGCCTGCATTTACGTCGCGGCACTGAAACAGCCCCCTCCTGGGTTTTGTGTTCGGAAACACTCGGAGCAGCTCGGAAGTGAAGGTAGATGCCGGCCTGGGGAGAAGACCTTGACGTTTAAGTGAGGAATGTGCTTGCTAATGTTGCGGACATGTGCAGGATCGTCGTGGAAGTCCAGGTGTCACGCATTTGCCGGAAAAGTCCCGTTTTTTCGTCACAAATGTACCCGGTTTCGGAGCGAGCTCACTGAACATAGGTGGATGCGCGTTTTCGTTCATCCCAGTGCGAAACTGGCAGCCTTACCAGAAAGCAATTTAGTTAACACAGCTGATACTGGGAATAAAACTCCAGTTTTATTGCCCTAGGTGCCTCATTGTCTCCGCTCTCTATATTTTTCAGCACTGTCGATGAAGTCATTCTACGCTCTTCGGTGGAGGAAAACTTATATGGTGGGGGGATTTTCCGTTTTTTTCACAATCTCAGACCAGCCACCTCACAAGCTGCCACCGTGTGCCACACGATATTGGCTACACAGGGTCACCTGGTGATGAGCCGATATCACACAGTGGCAGGGAAGCAAGCCTGAAACCACAGCAAAAAATGATTTCCCCCAAGTCTTTCAAGGCTTTGAACAGCTGATACCATTAAGGGGTCTGCAAAGCAAGCTCCCCCCCCCCCCCAACCTGCGGAACTTCTTGGCACAAGGCCCGCCCCCTCCTCACATATTAGAAGTTTCTTTTTAGCCGGGCAATTTAGTCACATAGTCCACTCTAAGTTAAGTCACTGGCACACTAGATGCCAGTAGAGACTAGTGAGGGTGGGAGAAACATAGTCCCCTACAACGAAATTGCAGGAAACCTGCAGCTGCCATGTTTTGCACACCCTAAAAAGTTCCCAGGTGAACTGTGAAAGTCAACATACATAGTATGGCATTTGATTTGAATAAAATTACCTGCCACAACCTTTTGCACTCCTTCAGTGCAAGCACAGATCATCTCCATCTTAGTGACTACCACATGGCAGGCATATGACTACAACTCACAAGGATACAACTTACTTTTCCTGTACTGGATTTTCATTTTTACAATTAAGTGTTTCCAAGTTAATTAGTCCAAAGCCACAACTTAAGGCACGTTTACACGCTCCAGAATGTACTAGCATTAAAGCCTACGCTGGGAAACTTGGCGTCCTGAGCCACATGTCAGACCCAGGTCAGCGGTTTTTCCTTGGTGACAGTCATTCAAAAAAAAAAAAATGCTCTTGACTACTCCTCACAGCTGCACATTATAGCCACTCTGCCACACATAGGCAAAACGCTAAGTGAAAAGATTTCCATCTGGTCAATAGATCGCGCACTTCCGGGCTTTCAGGCATTGCTGATAAAATCGTCTTCCTCGTTGCTGTGACTCTATTGTCTGGACTTTTGCTGGTGGCATATTTGCACCAGACCACCACCGCCAACATCAACACGCCACCAACAATACCACCACCATCATGTGTTTGGAAATCCGATCATGCTTAACACTGTGTTTTACAACTTGCCGCCATCTTCAAAATGCTGCAGCTGTTAGTTGGGGATGGCTGGCATGGTGCACACCACAGCTCCAAAACTAATGTCTAATGCAGGTATTCCCATTTGTGGAGAAATTCAGCGTTTCTTACATCGTACAGAGCTACATTATTTGCTCATTATGCGGTAATAGTGAAAACATAATTTACTCAATTTAACCTTTAGATAAGGAAAAATGTATTTTAAGCAAGCAATACATTCAAAAGCATGAAAGAAAATATAAAATCACATGGGAACAGTATTGTGTTAATTTATTCTGCTTCTTTATAGTTTACAAATCGTTTCCTACAAAAAGAAATTTCTTCCGTAAATAATTTTTTCGCCATGTACAGAATTAATGAATTTGTCTTCAAGAAGGCTGGCATGTGCTAGCCCTGTAGGAGCACTTTGTGAGAGCTCGAATCACCTCCCCCCTCAGCCTAAGAAGGACAAAGCGTCGTTACCATTCACCTTGATTGCTTAGAGAAAATCCTGCTGGCTGAGACTGATTAGCCCAGTTCACAATTTGCTTGAACCATCTATGACCTGTGGTTGCAGAAATACTGTAGTTGAAGGGTGCAGGAAATCTTAACTCTGGTAGAAGCCTGTGTGTGTCCCAGGTAGCATGTGGGACCTCACTAATGGAAACATTTAACTGCACGCTCTCATTTGCTAAATATGGGACTTTAAAGCTGAGGTACCCACATAGGGGTCAGACTTGTGCCCAGGCTAGTGCTTGTATTAGTGATGGCTGGCATTAACCTTGGGCTAAGTTGAAGATGTTATGGGTCCCCATGGCTATGTGCAGTGATTCCCTGCCACCAAACACTGCATCGTGTAGGACTCTGTCATGGAAACTGGAAGGTTTACTAGATCACAAATTATGTAATTATGAATCCCAGTTCCATTTTGGATGGTGTGTTTTGGGTAGGATTGCAGTAGCCCTGGTACAAAAAAATGAGCGAACCATGTTGGAAAAAATACCACCCAGAAAACAGGCTAAAGGGCAGATATACCTAAGCATACTGGTCGTCCTGTAATATTACTTTTGGCATCTCAAAGTCAGTGAAAAACTGAATTCACAGTAAAAAGGGCTGAGAGTTAAAGACTGCCAAAAAACTGCAGAGGACTCAATATCGGCCCAATGGACAACACTATACAAAGCTTAAATGCATTGAGGTTATAAGGCCTTACTTACTACGTATGTGCTAATTAACTAATTGGGGAGCACATTTCACCCCAAGAAGTGTTGGAATATGTTGATTTTTATTTTATTGTCATTTCACTTGCAAAATCCTACCTACCCGTAAATAAAGATATATGCTTTTTTTTTTTTTTTTTTTTTTTAGAGAGAAATTGCAATTTTATCATCTGACTAAAGACAGCCTTGACAGTCGCCGGGTTTTAATGAGTGATACAGCACAGAGCCTAACATATCACGGAAGGATACTTTGCTATCACCTACCAGTGATATAGCTGTGTATTTCAGCTTCATAATTTCATGTACTTGGCATTCTGCTGCCACCACATGTCCGCTGTTGTCATTACAGGCTGGCAAGCCAGACGTGTGGGCATGTTTTTGTGTGCTTATGTTTTATACTGCATCCGAGTACCCCTATCGTCACCTGCACCTCGAGAAGGCCTTGCGTGCTTCACTTAGCGACCCTTTCAGAGTCATGTGTTTTAAGGGAGTAATTTGGTGATCCACCTGGAGTGCAAAAGTAAATTGAAGACCTTGGGCGCCACCGACAAACTACAGAACTGACAATAGTTGCTGCCAATTGACTGCTCCATGGCCAAGGGAATATAACTCACAGTGTGTGTGAGCAAATTAAGCAAACTGTCAAATACAGATAAACACACATCGATTTATTTATATATATCAATCAACAAAGACTTGTATCATATTTTGTCTTTGGTGCTAAATCTCATCTGTGGCAATAAATAACGGGCTCAAACAGATTTACAGCAGCGTAAAAATACTACATGAAACACGTACCCTGTATGCGCTCAGGATCATCCGCAAGTCTAGAACAGTAGCACGATAATCTTTTTAGGTCGAGCATAAGCGTAGGACCTCTTGTATCCTTTTAGGTATACTTCTTCTGAGGGCTTCCAGCTATTTCATTTGTTAGTTTCAGTGTCATTTAAAAATCCTTGTTTGCTAGTGGTCAGTCATACCTCTTTGTCCCGCCTTCTTCTGTGTGGGAGCCATAACCAACTACTGTATAGTTACGCTTTGTCCTGTTTATCTGGTCTGGCGGGGACCTTTTTTTGTTGCTTTGTTTCCTGCTCCTGTCCAGGGAAGCTTCCATTTTCCTCTGTAGAGCATTCTTCCTCTGAGCTTAGTTGTAAACAAGGCTATAAATCAGGTCTGTGTTCTTGGTCACATTTTGTCCTTATGGTCTCTCTGCATCCTCTCAGCTGCCTGGCTCCCGCTCTTCCTTGGCTTAAATTTTCTTTATCAAGTGTGCCTGCCTGTGTGCTGAGAGTTTGTAATTGCCTATAACCTAGGCACACATTCCATGCCCTCAGCCGGGTCAGTAACCCCACACACCGTCTTCCAGAGCACCTCAATTCTCACAGTCCGTACACCTTGCTGTTCCAGTACTGGGACCTAGGTTGCAGCATCATCAGTGCTCCTCAGTTCCACCCCAGCGAGGTCACTTCCTTTCCTAAACTGGGCCCCCACTCACACACAGTTCCATTACAGCAGCCCAATTCTAATCAGTCCCACTGCGAAGCCAATACTGGACCCAAAAGAGCAAAAAACATCTCAGCCACTGAGTGAGTCTAACATCCAGCGCCACTGTTGATGTGAACCGCCATAGCTCTGCCAGAATCCATCAATTCTAACATTCAGCGCACATTTCTTTTCAGTTCTAAGCTTTTCACACACACTCTTCAGGACTCCTCGCTTCTGTGGTTCAGAGGCAATGCCACTCCCATAGTGGGCCTAACTGACACCAGAGCACCTCCAGGTTAACACTCGGCAACACTGGTACACCAATACTAGGTTCCACACATAGCACCATTAACATACCCCACTTCTGACCTTGTGTGCCCATTACTATTCCAGTACTGCGGCCCACATACAACTCTGTCAGTGCACCTCAACCCTAACCTGCTGCGCCCTATTATTCCAATACCAGGAATTACACAGCGCAATTTCTCATTCCTGACCTCCTGCCTTTGTGTTATTCCAGCACTGGGCTGGGACATAGCTCTGTCTATACCCCCAATCCTGATTTGAAGCACCCCAATATTGCTGTATTAGGGTTCACATACAACTCTGCTAATGCATCTCCTGCTGTTCTGCAGTGCCCCCTGCTGCTCCACACTCTGACTTTTGTTTGAGGACGTGGGGGAGCCAATTAAATATATTCTTAGCTGTCATTGTTATTTGGGAGAATCTATTTCATCTATCTCACTTCGTTCTTTCCTTTACTCCGTTTACTCTCAATGTTTTCTTTCTCCCCCACTTTTCTATTTCCAGCTCTTAAAATCCACACGTTAACAGTTTTGATCTTTCAGCTGTTTATTTCTACTCCTCTCCATTTTTTATTTCCCCTCTTCCTCTTGCTACCTCCTCGTTCAAACACACAAAAACGTGGTTATTTCTTTCCTTGTTTCGTTCCTCTCTTTTCTTTATCAGGAGTTCATTCTTTCACTATTTTTCTCTCTTCCCTTCATTCTTTCTTTGTCTTTTTTATTTGCTCTTTCCTTTCACTCGGTATGCATCCTTTCACTTTGTTTTTTAGATCTTTCTTCCTTCCTTTCTCTGGTGTTTTTCTTTTCTTTATCTGTCAATTCACATTTGACTATAAATCCCTCTTTTTCCGATCTCTATGCGGAAGTCACAAGTTACTTGTCGGGACCCGAAGTGTCAAAGTGGTTTTCCTATTGTGTGTGTGTGTGGGAAATGTGTCAGTACATACTTGCCCTGGTTCTTTCTCTGCTTGTTTCTCTCACCATCTCTCTTTTTTCTCTAATGTTCATTTTATTTTTCACAGTTTTTTAAAATGTTTTTTCCTCTTTATGTTTCGTTCGCTAGCTTCCTTCCCTTTTCTCTTTTGCCTCACACATTTGCTCTATTTCTTCCCTTAGTTGTGTTTTCATTTTCTCACTCTCTTTCCTTTATTTCTTTGCGACCCCTTCTCTTTCTTCCATTTGTCGATTGTATTCCTTTCACTTCTCTTTTTCTGCCCCATCCGCTTTCTCTCCTGAGGCCTAGTTATCAATGGAGCAACAGGTGCAGTGGCACTGGGGCCCAGAGACCTTTGGACCTCACTCAACTCTAATTGCTACTGTATTTTCCTACAGAAATTGCAGTCAACCATTTTCCTTTTTTACTCCAGGGCTCATGACAGTTACTATGCCACTTGTCCTCTCCATCTTTACTCCCGACTCCCTCTTTCCTTTCACCCTCCAATCCGTCCCTAATGATATTTTTGTTATGGTATTTTGAGCATTACACTCCAATGCCAAAAGTTTATTTCTGATAATGGTTTATATGATAATTGTATATGTTTTTATACTCTTTCCTTATTAAAATTATGACCATTATTCAGGCAAACAACATCCTTATCACACTATTACTGTTTGAACACTCTTGATATGTTTGGTGAACGTTTTAGTTTATTTCTCCTCTATGGCAGTCTTGTGTCATTTTCTGGGGGAATTGTGTTAGCCAGGCAGCAACTCTGATGGTGGGGTGGTGAAAACGGTATTCTATTGGAATCGGCATGGCAGATTTAAATTAGGATGCTAAATGGCAACATTTTCATTTTTGCTGCAGATAGAGGAAGAAGGTAAATGGAAGTCCTTTAGTTATATGGAGGGCCACTGGAATTATATGGCAGGAAAAGACAAAAGTATGAGGAAGGATGACCAATTTATGTGGAAAGAATAGTCCCATGATCAATTTGCAATGCTAATAGCTCTAACTCAAGCAAATGCGAGACCTATTGTATTGCAAATGCTTGTTTATAAAGTGCAAAAGATCTAGTTTCCTATGGTTAAGGGAACCATGTTCCATATTATGGCATACAGATAATTTGCAGACAGGGAGGCGGTACTGTGTACCTCCTGGCAGACAGCTAGTAGAGTTTCTGTAATTTGCAGGCTCAGCAGATTATGAGATTCTAATGGACAGTGGAGGAATGGGGGTTGGGATGGGGTGAAGGTGACAGTCTTGCAGGAAGGAGGGTGGAGAATACAATTCTGTGTAAAAATCCCAGTTTGCAAAATAGATTATATCTTCACTTACAGCCAAATCATGTGTTTCTCTAATGTGGCATCTTCGACGAGTAGCCTTTTTCCTCTTGATCCATCCCGTTCTTACTACCAATTTCCTCAAACACATAACACGCCTTCTGATGAGGACTACACTTGGTCCATGCTCCATTAATCTTTGATAGAGTTTGGTCTTTTTTGCTTTCTAGTTACTGCCTGGGCAATTTTCCATTGTATTTCTGCGCCTCACTCAGTTATTTCCATATATTATAAAGCATTCCATGCATTTATGATCTTTTGCATCTGTGTGCGGAATAGATTTTCCTTGCTCACACACCAAGGCTTTGAATCTCTCCTATGATTTTAATATCTGGGGATTTTATGTTAGTTTTCAAAACTGCCCTAGTTACAAAAATGGTGTTCCTACCAGCTTCCCTCAGGAATGAGTGAGCTGCACATCTATCGGCCTGCGGTGCAATCCTTAGTCCACTAACTTAGCTCCAGGAGTATCAAAGCATTACCAAACAAATGCTCTGTGGCAGAAGCCATGACACTACTGCCTTTCCCAGGCAATGAGATATCAACAGTCATATACACTAGTAGTGCTTTTGGTAGCGAAAAGAGAACAAGAAAAATCTAATGGAAGTAAATAAGAAAAAGCGTTAAACTGGTATAACAACATCTGAGTGAAATAAGATGACATTTGCCAAGGGATGCTTTATCTGGTCGTCTGTCCTTGCATCCTCCATGAGGCTAACATTCTAGGTGACACAAATTATAAGGGAGGAGAGTGATCTGTCTGAGAGCCTTTCTAATCAGAAGTAAGCGCTCCAGCCCCACCCAGCCATAAGTGTGACTCCTGTTCTCTGCAGGAGGCTCTGGCTTTCTTGGATGGCCATTAACTCTCTTGAGCACAGGGCCACTGTTCCTAAATCAACCTGTGCATCCATTGGTGACTATGGACGTGGTTGAGCAGTAGAAAAAAACTAAATTTTTCTACATCACTCTCCAAGTATTTGGAAACTTCTCTGCATGCCCAGTTCTTTATCTTCCTGTATGGTCCAGGAATCTTCCATGTACTGCTGAGTACTTTTCCTCCCGAGCACAGGAGCTCAGTGGCGTGCCCCTACAATCCACATCCATCCTCTGCAAGCACAACGCACGCTCACACCCCTTAACAAGGTGTTTTAAAAATAATAACTGTAGGGATGAGTCATGTTTAAAGGTGTTACTACAGCCCGGAGTCTGGAACAGGCTAAAGTTAGCTAACATACAATACCCTCCATTATGTTCAAAACAGCGAGGATAATGAGGAAGCAGAGACAAGGATGAGGATGGACCTTAACCGTGAGCGGGTTTAAGAGGAAACCGTGTTTGGGCATCTTCCTCCCCATCACTTCACTTCTTGCCTTAGTGCAGGGCATTGATCATGGAGTCAGACAACACTTTACCTGGAAGTGATTCGATAGAAAAATACTATGTATACTTCTCCCTTCTTTCCTCCTCCTGGCTTCTTTATTAATGGTTAAATGTTTGGTTGTAAGATTTTTACATGAAGGACAAAGTAAGGTGCCTTCTTTCTTCCTGGAGTCATATTCGACATGGCCAAGTGCCGGCAAAGGTGAAGTCGTTGTGTACAGGACAGTACGTAAAACAGGTGAGAGAGGGAAACAAGAAGAGGACAGAACTGAAAGCACTAGCAAAGACAACAGGTCTCGCATTTTATCAGTGATATTGTTGTGATTATTATGCAGTGTAATGTGATTGTGTGTTTGTTTTGTGATTGTTAGAAGCTCTGTTAGTGTTATTTATAAAGTTTGTGTCTTTAAATTGTTTAATTTTTATAAGGAGTGGTTGTTTAGTTTGTTTTTATTTATGTGAATTGTTGTTTGTGAGAAATAAAGAGCTTGGATGTTAAAAATCCAAATTAGAAGTATTGTTATTTGCAAATTGTATGCACACAGGTATAAGAACAAGAGGAAGGTATTAGACATGAAGGGGCAAGTGTAGCCCTACGGAGCTTGAGAGTGTTTTATTACAGCCTTCGAACCTGCCGTAGGAGAACTCCCACGTTAAAGGCCCGAGCCGAAGGCGATGGCCTTTAACAAGGGAGAGGGCCTTTAATAGCCGTTAGAGCTAACTACGGTGGATTCTAAGGCTATTAGAACATTCTGGCACTTAGGGCAGAATGTTCTATTAAATAAAACAAATTCCTCACGGAGCCCGAGGGGATTAAAATCCCCTTGGGCTCCGTGAGGCTTTGTTCACAGCTGTTGAAGAAAGCGACAGCTCCTACTGTGTGTGGCTGCCTAAAGAGGACACAACCCCAACCCAGGAATATGATCAGAGACAGGCAGTAGGGACCAAACGGATAAAGTAAGAAAATGCAAACTTTCTAAAAGTGACATTTTCAGAATTGCAATTTTAAATCAGATTTTACCATAAATTGTGATTTTAAATTGTGGTTCCAGCGACACTAAACTCGAACAGTCTACCTCTTCCAGATTGTGACTATACTTATACGATTTAATAAGCTAATACCAATGTTAACCTATGGAAGAGCTAGGCCTTACAGTAGTGAGAAACGAATTTAAGAGTTTTTCACTATCAGGACATGTAAAACTTAAAAGTACTTTTTTTTTTTTTTTAATACTCTGCACCCCGCCCTTGAGGCTGTCTAGGGCCTACCTCAGGGGTGACATATGTATTAAATAGGAAGTTTTGGACCTGGCAAAAGGTATACTTTCCAAGGCCAACCTGGCAGTTCACAACTGCACACACAGGCTCTGCAGTGGCAGGTCTGAGATGTTTAAAGGGCGACCTAAGCGAATGGCACAGTCAGTGCTGCAGGCCAATTAGTAGCATTTAATTTACAGTCCCTGTGCACATATAGTGCACTTTACTATGGGACCTATATGTAATTTAAAGATGCCAATTGGATATATGCCGATTATACCATGTTTTAAGGAGAGAGCACATGCACTTTAGCACTGAATAGCAATGGTAAAGTGCCCAGAATCCTAAAGCCAACAAAAAGGGGAGGAGGAAGGCAAAACGTCTGGTAAGACCCTTCAGAAAAGGGCCATTTCCAACAAGAGGGACAAAGGAATACAACTGAAAAAGAAGTTCACAGGAGAATATATTGAATGCAAAATTAATAAATAAGTTCCCAACAGGACTAATCTGGATTGTCATCACCAATCTCCAGTCCAGCTGTGACAATACTGTAAAGATTAACAAAATGTGCCACAGTAGCCCGTGGTAGGTATCTACAGATAAAGAAAAGGGATTGTTTTCCTTCCTCTTACAGATAACTTCGTGGTAAAAGCAGATTGCACTTTACGCGGATAAAAACACATTTATATCCTAAAGCTCAGGAATGACTATTATACAAATGAACTTCCTCAACAGTTTGAAAAATGTTGAAGCCTTTGAGAGTTTGCCACGCATATTTGAACATTTTATTTTCCTTAGCTTTCCAAATAGAGGTCTGTAAACCAGGCACATTCTTTTTTTGGCACACATCAGCAAAATAGGTTTAAATCAGTGCTTATTTTATCTTTGGTCTAGTCAGTTGTTTATAGAGGAGTTTGGTCTAGTGCACAGCCGGAGCCAAGGCTGTTCTCTGTTAAGTTGACTTGTTTGTAAAGTCATCTTCTTATGGGTGTTGGAGGTAAGCCCATTTCTTTCAAAGTATCCTAGTGTAAAGCAACGTTTTCTGTTACACTTGTATAACACTCCACTTATCCAAAGTTTAAGCACCTTAAGAAACATAAGGTATAATTACTAGTTTGAAAGTACTTGGTTTATCAACCTGGAAGAAATGAAAGGCTGAACTGGCCTTGTCAAGATTTTAACCTTGTAAACTACATGCCACAAAAATATGATCATCAATTAGTTTGCTCACCGAGAAATATGTGGGGTTCATAAGAAACAGTGAATATGTGGGGTTCATCAAAAACAGTGCAATACCTACACCATTCCTGAATTCAACATCACCAATTAAATTTCCAAAATATTACGGTCAACCACTGCTATGTTTTTTTCACTTTTTATAGAGACATAACCACATTCGGTTCCTACTTGCATGTCCATGCAATGCATATAGCAATTGTGCAATTTGTTTATCATGTGAAACCAATCTCTACCATGGAAAACACTCTCTTTCCCTTCATGTAGGACTTAAAATCAAATCAAAGCTCAAGGCAATCTAATGATATTGGAGATAAATTGATTTTTCAGGCAGTGGCATGGCAAAGCAGAAAAAGATGTTGCACTGACTTTCGCATCACATTTATTTTTAACAATCCGTATAGTACAATTACACACCAGTAAAAAATATGTGCAAAATCTCGGACCAGTACATCACCTCTCCTCGTCAATTAACTCCCTAGCACACTGCTGGGTGTTTCATGAAAACAATGCACCTCCATAAATGTATGAAATAAGTGCATAAAGAAGAGCTTCCGTGGGGACAGGTCAGACTTGCACCTGTTTGGCAGTCTTGCAGAATGTCCAACTGATGTATGCAAATAGGGACCCGATCATAAAATAAATCCTATGGTTTGACAACGGCTGGCATCGGAAGAGAGGCAACTCCATTATGAGTGATAAACATGTTTAGAACATGGATGCTCTTTTGTTGCATTACTCCTACCATGAACTTCGTGTGGATGTTGCAAACGTTTTCTGACCAGATCCATCATACTAGATCCACAACAGCCCATGCACAAAGGAAGACCCCGAGTATCGAGCAATCATCTAAAGTATCTATCAACTGGAGGATCTGGATCTTTGTCTGTCTTGGCTTCTACAGGAGTCGTGTGGCCCAAAGACCTTGACAGCAGCAGCAGAGCTCATCATTTCCTTCCTGTTCAAAAGTATCGCCCATCTCTGTAAAGATTGCTTATGAAGAAACTGTGGCTTGAAGCTGACCAGCTTGGCAACTTGCATTTGAACTCTAATCTGCATTTTTTTTTTAGTAAATGTGCTGTAAACACTATTAATTGATAATGAGTTCACACACAACAGCAGCAACATAGGCAGCATGTTGTGTTCTTTTGTAGATTTAACAATGGCTACGTGTAGTTTGGACACGAAGTTATTCACCCACTGAACTCTATTTCCTCCTTTTTGGAAAACAGGACTAGGAGGTAACTATTAAGCTTCTGGGCATCAGTATCTGGATTATGTTCTTCACTGTGCCGATGACAAATCATGAATTTTTCACACCAAAACGTGGCAGCAGTCATGGCCCCATCTGAGTAGTTTTATGAAGGGGTGACCTGGATAAGCCACATCTGCTTGAAACCAAACCCTGGACAGACTGAGGATGCAATTTGTGCATCAAGATTTTAAATACACTGATGATCAGCGGCCCGATAATTAATCAGGTATATCCTCTCCTTATATGAGAAGTCTGCAATCTATGGGAATCTTGGTAAGCGTAAATGAATTCATTTCTCTAGTCATCCAATCTTGATAAAGTATATTCAGGCCAAAAGTATCCATCAAATTAAAATGACACTTTCTGGGTATTCTACCAGACATTTTTTAATTCATCTGGATCCCTGTATTTATCCAGTCTACTAGACCTTTGACCTCCTGAAGTCAGTCAAGTCCATCTATGTGGTTTTCACCTACCTAGGAGTGAAGAGAACACTGATAATGAAGCATGCCATGAATGTTGGTAGGTGAGGTGGCCGCTTCCTATATCTCTATGGATCTGTGATAGGGTAGGAGACAATATCTCATATCCCCTAAACATCTACCTAAAACCAGTGTACGTTTGTGATTACCAGGGAAGATTGTAAATAGGGAGCTTTCCTCTGTTTCTATTGTGCGGTTCAGGGGAGTATACCACCTTAGTGTAGTGGTTTCAAACTTTTTAGAACCACAATCCACTTTTTAGAAATACAAACTTTCGCCATCCACCTACCTTCAATGAACATGAGTCTTGGTGATTTTTTTATGTAATTAGAGCATCATGTGCAAGCGCATTGTCATTTATAGACAGCATATTTTCCATATAAATGGTCCCTAAATTTGCACAGACATACTGTTTCACTGATGAAACTATTTAGCACACAAATTATAATGTGCAGAATTCGAGTTAGTGAATATTTGTCAGTTGTGCTTTACCAAGAAGTGTCTTGATTCGTTTTGATCCCATAAAAACGTCAGCTTCCAGCATACTTCAAAATTACAAAAAAGGGCTTTCCTAACTGTTGGATGCCCTACAGTTTATTAACAGGTATTTGCATTTTGTTGTGTACTGTTCAAAAAACCAAAATCCTACATCCTCACATAAATCAACAACAAAGTACTTTATTCAGCAAATTGCCATGAAAGCGTAAAATAGTAAAGACATTGAAAAACAATATAAATATAGCCTAACATAAAACTGGATAAAAACAATTATTGTAACTAAACCATAGCTAGGGGCCAGAGCATAAGAATATCGTCCACTTAAATATACAACTATTATCACCTAAATACGAGGCTCATAGCCTTGGCCATCTAAGGCACTCAAAAATCACTCTTGACATACTTGCCTTCTGACTTGTTCTCCACATGGATAATAAGTAGCGGGATACAGCAAAGACTATACTTTGTCTGGTGTCTGATTTTAGAATGTGCTAAGCCTCAGCATGTCTCCTTATCCCAATGATCCGGCAAACCAGTGTAATCCATTTCTTTCTGCCCATTTGATAGGTTGAAACCAAAAATAACAGATGATGGACTGAATGCTGAACAATGCAAACATTCACCCCCAGTCACAAAGATCTAGGTTTAATCCATCGTTTTTTTTGCCCACCACGCCACCTGTTTGGACCCAGCCATATGCAAACCAGTCTTGACCTTGTTCCCCATGGGAACAGTCCAGCCCGAACTGCAAAGAGATGGTCCTCCCTGGACCGGAAACAATTAGCCTACAGTAAGAGGGCTCATCTACACTGACCCTCCTGCACCCCACTGGGAGCACAACATCTAGGAGCAGTGCATTATTATCACTATCACTCCTATCCAGTACTGCCATTGCGCTTATAAATGGCCAAGCCCTTACATTCATCAAGATGTAGTCATTAAGGCTACTATCAGGGACTCGAACGAAAGTGTGCTTCCCTTCCTTATTGTTCGAGTCCTACCATTCCCAGCTTGAAACCCTTGGTTCAATGTTAGGGCGTTCGCTTTAAGTGCCAGCATAGTCCACCTCCTTATCGAAGCAATCTCCTGGTTAGGGATGGACCAGGTGCTATTCTCATCCCACGTAGGTGAAGTTGACTGGCATCCAGGAGCTCAAATTGGCAGTTAAAATCCCCACCCACAAGCTTCAACTCTTCCACCGGGGCAGATGCCATTTGCAAGTACAATAGGTCAATGGGCCTTAAATAAACATTATAGATGTAGACTGAGAGGGAGGGAGGGAAAAACTAGCAGCACACAAAGAATATCCTGCAAAGATATCACTATTTCTTGGTCTTTGCAGTTAAGGGCAGTACTCACCTAGGTTACTAAACCCGCCTGATGGTCTGCCCCTCCCTTTTGTAATTGCTACTTTACTAAAGTTAGCATGCCCAGAATGGAAGCCTGAAGAGACAAATCAAGTGTCATTTTACAAACTCAGCCTATTCCGGAGATTCGATTTTAGAGGGTAGCGCAGCTATGTTCCAGGACAACAATTTACATGGGTATTAGAATATTTAATTGTGGGCTCACCAATGATATCGTGGCGTGGTGGCACAGCCTCGGTGGTGAGACATGGAACTTGCAAAGGTGATGCGAGAGATGCATGAACATCTATGGCCCCCACCCTATCCACTCTTAAACCACACTGAATTAATTCACTGCCATAGCACTGGCCATCCGGATCCCACGCTGTCTTCATCTCAGTACTGCTTAACAGTTTATAAAATCCACCCCAAACGCTTATCTGTTACAACAGGTAACAACCCAGCAGGAGTAATACCCTGTATGCAGTGCCCAGACAACATGTAAGGCCCCTGTGGAGCCGGCAATACAATCTCTTTAGCCCTATCCCTCGAATTTCCAAAACCAATTGTTGCCGCTTCCCCAGCCTCCAACCCCACCATACAGAATTAACTATTTAAGGTAAATCCCTGTGGGAGGCAAGTCAATCGACCCCCCTCTAATGCGTCAAAGCGTTTAGTACCAGGAATTCCAAATATATATTGGTGTCTAGCGGGGCAGGTTAAAGCAGACAACAGTACCTGACCAGATTGGGTGTAGGTTTTACATGTACTCGGAGTGTGCCCCTAAAGACGACTGGGTTTATAAAAAAAATAGCCCAGAGGATGCAATTCAACTGGAGAATCTCTTTTCGGGCCAACAGGATTATTAAATAATAGACATTGAACTACCCGAGGGGTTCTGTAGTTAACCACCATACAAGCACCCTGGTGATCCACCAGCCCACTCTTCGAGTGAGTAAAAAGTCATTTGCTATGGAAAGAGAGTAGTTCCTTCGCTTTATCCCCTTCACAGCTAGGCTCCCCTCCCACCAGTGCTACGTCTTTTTTTTGGGGGGGCTATTTGGATTAGTTCACTCTTACACCCCCGTAACTTTTTATACACATAAGCTATCCATACCAAATATGTGTCCTTTTTTCCCCAAACATCCTGGGGATTCTAAAAGTACCCAGAGTTTGTGGATTCCCCTGGAAGGGACAGAGAAAATGGGAAAAATATAGCTAAATTTTGAGTGTTTTTTTTTTTTAGACAAATGGGAAAGTACTGCAGAAGACAGAGTCTGTTTTTTTCCTGCACATCCGTCAACAAAGGGTTTGTGATGCTAAAATCACCATATTCCAGGAACAGGCAGACTTGAATCAGAAAAGCACATTTTTCATCACAGTTTTAGCATTGTACTGGGACACAGTCCATTTTTCCTCTTTTATGTGCTTTCAACCTCCTTCCAGTTAGTAGTAGAAATGGGCGTGAAACCAATGGTGGATCCTGGAAAGCTATCCATTTCTAAAGAGATAACAAAATTCTGAATTGAGCAAGGGGGCATTTGTGTAGATCCTTCAAGGTTTTCCTTTAGAAAACAGTTGAAATAAAAAGTATATTGAAATTGAGTTGAAAAAAACAGCCATTTGTGTCTACATTTTCATCTGTAACTTTTTCTAACTATGGCAGATTTTTGAAAACGTTATGTCCATTAGGCCCTTCTGGTTGAAGGGATATATAGGGCTTGTAGGTTCACCAAGAACCCAAGGCACCCAGAGCCAATAACTGAGCTGCACCTTGCAATGGTTTTTCATTGTGTACCGGGTATACAGCAATTCATATGGTAAAATATAATTGTGAAAAGTAGGTATCAAGGAAACCAAAGTATTTCCTAAATGGGCAAAAGATATGAAGTTTAGAAGCAGGGGTTATTTGCACAACTCTGAATTTGTGGGTACCCTCACTAGCATATGTATTAGAGGGTATTTTTCAAAATGATTTATTTCTTACACATTGTCTTACATTTGGATTCTGGAAATGCAGACAAATACAATTGGAAATAACACCTTTTACTATTCTGTGTTCCCTTACGTCTCCCAATAAACATGGTACCTCACATGTGTAGGTAGACTTGGTGCCCGCAATAGGAAACTGACCAAAATGCAAAATGGATACATCAACTTTTTCCACACAAAACGGACCAGTTTATTCAGTAGTTAGCTGTGGTTTTTGGGCCCAACCTCAGCTAGCACCTATGGAAACTCAGGAAACCTATACATTTTTTTAAAACTAGACACCTAGCGAAATCAAGGGTGGGGTGACTTATATGGCTCTCACCAGTTTGGTTTACCCAGAATCCCAGGCAAACTACAAACTTTGACTAAGAACAAATTTGCCTCACAGTTCTGTACTCTGCACAGAGCCACACACTTCCTTCCACCCAGTATTCTCCTATGTCTTCTGATGAAAATGGTACCTCACTTGTGTGGGTAGGCCTACTGCCCGCAACAGGAATCAGGCCAAAACACAACATGGATACATCAATTTATTCATGCAAAACTGATCCATTTTTGCAAAGTGGGTAGCTGTGGTTTTTAGGCCCTAGCTCAGCCAGCAGCTATTAAAACCTAGAAAACATGTACATTTGTGAAAACTAGACACCTAGGGAAATCCAGGGAGGGTGTCTTGTGTGACTCTCACCACATTTTTTTACCCAAAATCCCTTGCAAACCTCAAAATTTATCTTAAACAAAACATTTTCCTCACATTTCTGTGATGGAAAGTCCTGGACTCTGATGGGAGACACAAATTTCCTACCACTCAGCGCTCCCCTGGTCTCCAGATAAAAATGATACCTCACTTGTGTGGGTGTGCCAACTACCTGAGATAAGGAAGGGCCCAAAAAAAAGGAGACCGAGGGGAACATTGGGTGGTAGAAAATGTATGGTTTATTTCTGTTTCCTGAAGAATATGGCACAGAAATGAAAGGAAAATGTGTGATAATAAGCCCATTTTTAAGTTTGCAGGTCATTGTTGGTAAGAACGTGGTGTGGGGTGGATGCAAAGCACACCACCCTGGACTCCCCCCAGATGTGTAATTTTCTAAACTGTCAGGGTATGGTAGGTTTTTCCAGGTGGCAGCCTACCTAAGCCCAAAAAGGTCAGCTGTTCACCACTGCTAAGTGGGATGATACTGGGAGTTAGCCACATTCTCTTGGCCTAAACTGTAAAAACATCACCCAACAAAATCAGACGACTTCGGCACCCTGGGGCACAGGTGATTTGGTGCGGGCCCCCTCGGGTTCGAAGGTGGGTCGGTCTGCCCAAAAATGAGGTGCATTGCCTCAGAAAACTCTTTGAGCTGGGCAAGGGTGGTTCCGGCTCTCGGGAAGTACAGAGTGGACCCAGATGAAGGGTCCGAAGACGGAGGCCTAGAGGGTCGACGCTCTTCCCACGCAGCATCATCTGAGCGACGGGGTGAAGTCAAAGAACGCTTGTCCTTCTTCGACTTCTTTTACTTATGACCCGAAAGTCCTGATGACTTTGAGGACGAAGAGTGGTGGTGACTCCGCAGCGGTCTCAAGACCTTCCTCTCGAACGAGACCATGAGCGCCGCGGAGTCAAGTGTCAGGCTGCCATTAGCTTTAGGAACCGCTCCCTCAAAGCTTTCGGGTTCATGGCCAGACACTCGGAGCACGACTTCAGGTCGTGATCGCGCTCCAGGCACCAAAGACACACGAGGTGCGGATCAGTCACTGACATCATTCGGTGACAGGAGTCGCAGGGCTTGAATCGGTCTTGCGGGACATCCCTCGATGCATCCACGACCTCGTCAAAAAGAATTCAACAAAAACGTTGTCATAGTCAAAATGTGACTGAGGTAGCTCTTCTCCGGATCTGCGTGTAGGCTGGTGCGGAAAGAAAAGAACTGGCATCAGCATGCCGGAGTGGCGCCTATATACGACTGCGACGTCATCACGGCAATCACAACAATCACGACGCCAATGATGCCCACTGAGTCGACTGACACCCCCTGACGGCGCACAGAGGTACTGCTCGAAGAAAATTCTCTGGTTCTAGACTGACGCCTGGGAAAATTCAAAGGTAAGGAATCTGCAACTAGAAGTCTCCATCAGATAAACATGAAAAAGTGTTGTCCTTGACCCCTAACAATGTGTCCTGGGCATCCGGCTGTAGTAATTCCACGTCCCTGGGCAGATTGTTTTGGATTGCAGAGGGGCAGATTGTTTTGATTTGCAGTAGGGCACATTGTTCTGGATTTGAGTGCAGCAGATTGCAGTGGGGCAGATTGTTTTGGAATAGGCAGAATGGAGTGGGGCAGATTGTTTTGGGCCGGAGTGGGGCAGATTAGAGAGGGAAAGATGGGAGTGGTGTATACTGTTTTGCATTGGAATGGTGCATATTGTTTTGGATTGGAGTGGGGCAGATTGTTTTGGAGTGGTGGTGTTTGCTTTGGATTGGAGAGGGGGGGAACTGGAGTGTAGCAGATTTGACTGGGGTGGTCTGAGAGGATTGTAGTAGGGTGGGTTGGATTGGAGCGTACTGGGTTGGGGTGGGTGGACTGGTATGAGGTCAGATGGCGTGGGTTGGGGTGGATTGTACTGGGGCAGATTGGAGTGGGGTAGATTGGGGTGTACTGCATGATTATGTGTTGATGCATCATTTCAGAAATTACACATAATAAAGAAACAATGTCACTTTGCAATATTTAGAACAGGATAATCTTCATCTTTTGAGAAGAGCGCCCATGACCACTAACAAAAGAAAACATGAGTGCAAAGTGAGAAAAGGCAACTTGGCAAAATAAAAGAAAGTTGGCTATAAAAAAATATTACTTTGCAATTTTCTTTGTCCTTCTGGGCACGTTTTTGACAGTCACACGGCTGTTTTCAGGGCACTAGAAGTTAAAAAGAACAAAATAGTACCTCAATCACCACGGAGCTGTGGAGGGGCACTGATTAAGTTGAATCAATCAGTACTTGGTCCCTGATACACACGGAGGAAAGGAAATAATGCCAGGCCTTAAGTGACAAATTACGAGGCTGTAAAGCAGAGTACCACGTAAGCCAACAAATGGTAAGTGACAAGAAGGATCAAAGCCTTTTACTGTACACAATAGTCTGGCAAGCAAGACGCATGCACTAGCGCATGCACTCGTAGTCTCAACCCTAAAAAGCTGCGCTCCACTCTATGCAACGCTATGCTTTCCGACATCCATTAGTATTTTGAGCAACATCTGTATGACAACTGTGGGCAAGCACAATGGTAGGGCATTTGCCACTGGCAGCAAACTTTTGTAGCATTTAAATGTGCAGAAATAAACAATATTTTCACCTTTTCAGAGCATTACAGTTAAGAAAGCTTCTGCGAGCCAAGCAAGTCACCCTTCCTTCCTTATCTCAGTTTTTACAAAATGTCCAAGGTTGGCATGTTTGTGAACGACCTGTCCCAGGGACAAAAAACTGTAAGGATACTACTTGCCAAATATCACTGAGAAAAATGCATCGAAGACACTACACGATGACACTTGTGGCTCATTCCTCCCAAGCTGGATGCTTATCACTGCATGTGAGGCAGTATTGCTATCAGGAACTGTCATCAATGCAGAACACTAAGACACTGCCCCCTTTATCTTGATTTTCACAAGATGATGCACGCATTTTTTAGTGAGTTTTATGTGTGCATCGGGATCACAAGATATTGAGCTTTGAAATGTACAAAACAGACTCGCCATCGGCACAATCCAGTATTGGGACTCCTAGATCCCTGGGACACCAAAATACTTTGTGGTTAGCCTATTCCAACATATGGAGCTACCCAGAACAGACAGCCACAGAATGTCATACTGTGCTCCTTTTCTGGGGCAAGGGAGCCTTTTTGCATACTGAAACAATACAAAACTGCTGACTGCAACCCTCAAAAAAGTTCCAGTTGTCTCACTAACTTTGCTAACCCCATTTTGGTGGGCTTTAGTGGGCTTTTTACATGAATTCTGCAGCTGAGTAATCTAAATTCTATCAGTCTGATGTAACAGACATTGGTGGTATCTATTTATAAGATCAAAATATTGTGCCAGCCGTAGTTAACAATGTAGTCACCATGAAGCGCAAACCCACCCTACGTGCATAACAATTAGTGTACATCGATTTGCACTGGAGTAGATTTGTCAGCTTGTCAAACATTAGACTGTGTTTGGGGTCATACCTCTGCATCTCCACAACAGAAGCCTGTAGCAGTCTTCTGAGGAAGTGGCCAGAGAACTCCAGCCACCCTAACGTTTTGGGCCCAAGTATGCTGAAAGTATAAGCAGCCTTCCGGGTGGAGGAAATCACAGCGGTTCCCGTGGTCCTCCTACACTGATCAGCTTTTCCCATTCCTCTAACAATGCAGCTGCGCTAGAAGTTCTAGCATTGCGTCATCACACAAAACACTGTGGGTGGAGCACTCCTGGGCTTTCCTGCTGTAGAGGAAAGTTGGGAAACTTCAGACAGACCCACGTGGTTCTACGCCAGATGCAGAGCGAGGGATACTGGACTTTGAAACATGTCCGTGTAAGTTTCATTCAATTTGGCAACAGCCGGGCAATTCTTTTCTCCAGCCAGAAGCTAACTTGATAAACAAGTCATTGGTTAAAACAATAACAAGCACCACACACTCCAACTCCAACACATTTCAACACATCTGCAATTGTATTGTGCCTACAGCGCACCTAATATACACCCTGCATTAATTTACACTTAAAAACAGATTAAGGCAAACGCATGATCGTCATGAAGACGTGTATCAAAAATATAGAAAACAACACCTGGCTACCAAGAATCACTGGACCGTGATGGAAAGCTGCAGATCATTGGTCCATTCTGCCGCACCGCGCATGCGCTATTATTAATTAGGGGGGGGCGGGGGAGGGGTGAACACTAAACTAATTATGCTGCGATATAAGGCGGTGCAGGAGCCACTCAGCAAAACCGCTTTAATAAAAGGAAACCAGGAAGGAGGCGGCCCACCAGCTGGAAGAAGGAGGCCCGGCATCTGAGGGGGAAGCTGTGGTATAAGTGGTTAACGATCAGAAAATGGAAAGTTTACAAAGAAAATAGAAAAACGAAAATTCAAAAAAGCTGTTTAAGAGGAGTTTTGCTGTGTTCACATAGCCGTTCAGGATCCATCCTGGTGATATGGTCAGGAGAGAATTATATATGAACAATATTTCTGACACCAATGAAGAAACTAACTTTTGACTACGAGGATGTGGCTCAAGAATTTACTTGAAGACCTCATGCCATTATTCAGCCCCAGTGGAAGCTGGTCTACCCTGCCCTTCCACAGGATGATGTGACTAACACTTTTCAATGACATATTCCTCAGGCTTCCTTAGTGCAGCACGTGTAACTGAGGATTATCCAAGAAGCCACAAACTGGTGACATCACTGAC
This sequence comes from Pleurodeles waltl, assembly GCF_031143425.1. NCBI lineage: Eukaryota > Metazoa > Chordata > Amphibia > Caudata > Salamandridae > Pleurodeles > Pleurodeles waltl. Next base: position 1,006,653,321 of record NC_090448.1, read on the forward strand.
AGAGTTCCCGCCATTGGTAAGAGTTTGTGCCTAGCCAATCAAAACAATTGTTTTACCTCCTCATCCCCTTCCTTACTAGTTTATACTAAGGGACCTATTTAGAGTTGGCAGATGGGATACCCCATGCCAAATATGGTGGATGTCCTGCTCACCGTATTATAACTGCATTATAGCACAAGACATTTGTAGAACAGTGAACAGGATATCAGTCTCATCTTGTTCTCTATAATTGTCTCTAACATCCAAAAATTGTTTTCCACCTCTATGAGTTCTGGCCAACCCCTCTTTTTAGGTCGAGCAGAGCAGCGCGCCGGCACTGCTTTTCCGACGTGTTAGTAGGTATCTGGGCTTTTAACCACACCCACAGCATGCCCATCACTATCACTCGTTCGTGAATTTGCCTTTCAAAAATCCTTTATTTTTGTGGGTAAATGCTTTACGTTTGTCCCTCCTAGGGATGGTTTTGTTACGCCTTGGATATCGCCCCTGTTACATGGCTAATTGCACTTTTGCCGATACATCTGGCTACGAGCAAACTTCTTTTATCTTTTGTGTGCTACTTCATGCTGATGCCGTCGCGCTTTGAATTAGCACGCTTGTTTGAAATTGTATAACATTTAATTTTCAATTTGTGCAGTAAGAAAAGTCCGGTTAGGAGTTTACAACGCTAATAGCTCTAACTCAAGCAAATGCAAGACCCATTGCATTGCAAATGCTTGTTTTTCTTGTACCCTTGTTGGGTATATATATTTATATATATATTTTTTTTTTTTAAATCAACCTATACTACAATGAAAACACTTGCAATATTGGTATTTTTCTTCCATCATAGGTCCATTACGGTTGTTGAGAAGGATTATGTTACTTAGCCTGTGGGCATCTGTTCGTGGCATGTAGTGCTGTAAATTCACATGTTCTGCATACTCCTGCCATCTACTGTTGGGTCCGGAGTGGTGCAATTTATTTTTCTTCGAAGAAGTGTTCCGAGACATGGGATTGAGTGACTCCTTTTCTCTGTGATTTTGCACATGGGCATCAACTCCTTTGTTGTATTGCTTTCACTCAGGAGGGTGAGAAAGGAGTGGAAGGAAGGGAGGAAGGGAAGTGTAGGAAAAAGACGTCTATATATATATATATATATATATATATATATATATATATATATACACACACACACGGAGTAAATGTAACCGCCACAGGAATCCGGGGAGGAAGTAGGGTGCATGTGAATCTGCAGCACTAAATGTGTACAGATGCTTACAGGGTAAGTAACATAATCCGTTCTATGGCATGTGCGGCTGTACATATACATGCTGTGCATAGACTGTAAAGTAGCCCCTCCATAAAAGCAGTGGCTAACATCTAGGAGTTGCTGTTGACTGAAAACAGCTTGACCTACACTGGCATGTTGGTGTCCAAGTCATCTACACAGAAGTTTTTTGTGAATGTAATTAGCGTTGACCATGTATCTGCATTACAAGTGTCAGATATTTGGATATTTCCAAGCTATGCCAGATTTGGATATTGGACTGCCTTTCTGTGGAGGTGAAAAAAGCTACAAAGAGTTGTTGAGTTTTCCTAAAGTCTCTGGTTCTACCAATATAAAACATGAGTGCGCTTTTAACATCTGAAGTGCGGAGAGCTCTTTCTTCAACAGTCAGGTTGCAGAAAGAAGACGGGTAGTTCAATGGACTGATTAATATTAAACTGTAAAACCACTTTAGGGAGGAACCTAGGGTTAGTGCGTTATGAATTTGGAAGAAAGGTTCTTCCAAGGTTAGTGGCCCCAGCTGGCACACCTTAATGATGTAATGGCAATAAAAGAAAGCTACCTTCCAAGAAGGGTACTGAAGAAGGCATGAATGAAGTGGTTCCAAAAGAGGACCCATGACCCATGAGCCAGATTAGTACAATGTTGAGGTTCCATGATGGTGCAGGGGGAACTCTAGGTTGAAGGACCCTTTTAAAGCCTTAATGACTGGGATTTTGAACAAAGAAATATGTTGTCTGTTCTGTAGAGATGCAGCTATAGCTGCGAGATGTAGGTGAATGGAAGTACAGGCTAGATTTGCTTTTTTTAAATAGAGCAAGTAAACAATCTCTTGAACAGTAGCTTTCATGGGGTCAATGTGTTTGGGTTGACAGTAGCAAACAAAACATTTCTATTTTGCAGCATAACAAGCTCTAGTTGTGGGTCTACATGCTTGCCTAAGTAACCAGACTCTATAACCTCAGAAGCTACATCGCAAGGTGGAGTAACTCGGGGTCTAGATGTCTGATTCGTCCTTGATTTTGATTGAAAAGGTCCGGCCGGTTGGGGAGCTTCTCGTGCGGGACTACTGATGTGTCCAGAAGTGTGGTGAACCATGGCTGACACACCCAATTGGGAACTACAAGGATCCTTCGTTTGCCTGATCCTTCAAACCAGAAATGGAATGAGAGGGAGAGGTGGAAAAGCGAAAGCAAATATCCATGACGAGTTCATCCATACATCGTTGCCCTTGGATAGAGGATGTGGGTACTTGGAGGCGAAGCTTTGGCCTTTTGCGTTTACTGCTGTGTTGAAAAGAGCTATCCCTGGAGTTCCCCACTTGGCAAGGTATGATTCAAGGACTTGTGGGTGAAGTTCCCACTTGTGGACTTGTTGCTGCGGCCTGTTGACAGTGAAAAAAGAAGTGCCGCTGTTGAGTCAGGCAATGTAGGGGGAATACCAGGAGTCATCCACGAGCTGTCCCACGCCGGTCATCAGATTGTAGAGGGGTCAGTGGGACCACTAACAAGCCTTGGTAAATGGAGAGAAGCATTGCATAGAGTTTGCAGGGTTTGTGGGGACCAGCAAGGTCCAGGTGACCCAACCTTGGCAGGTAGGTCAGGGACAGCCCTCAGCAAGCAGAAGAGTCAGTTGGACTTGTTGGAGGACCCCAGCAGGCCCTTATGGCAGTAGGCACAGGGAGTCGCAAGGAAGCCTCAGCACCACAGCAAAGAGGGATGCCTGCATCACAGGAATTGCAGAGAGGATGTAATTCTTGGAGCTGGAGAGTGCAGGAAGGAGGCTGGCTCAGCTTATGGTGTGGCATCCAATATTGAGTCCAGGCAACCCTTAGTGATAGTGTTCAAGTGTCCAGATAGTAAAAGCTCTCTGTGGGTAGCTGTGATGAGCAGTAAAAGCTTATCCAGGAAGAGTGTAAAGCACCTGCAATACCACAGTAGTCAGTCAGTAACCAATCACAAGAAAGAACCACACTAGGTGTTGGAAAAATAAAGGTTTCTTTATTACAACACTAACGTTACTCTAACATTGGTAAATCTCCACCTGGAGATATCAACACACAAAAATATACACTTAGTAATAATAAAGAAAAGCATAAAAACCACATACTAAGAAAGTGGTATAAGAATGGAGGTGCCCAAACAAGGTATGTGTGTTAAGATCCCTTGGGCTGGGGAAGTTACCAGAGGTAAGTTCTAGAAATCCCACAGGCGCCCGGATGAGGAGTTATCGAACCGTGTGTCCCATAGGCCAACACAGGACTGTCACGGTTGGATTTTTATGTATTCAGGACTCTTCCCAGTCGACCCGAGGAAACCAATTGGCACAAAGAAGGTTGGAGAGTACCCCCACCCTTGGATACCCAGAAGACTGGAGTACCTACAACAGGAAGCCAAGGTGCATAGGGGTGAAGTGGGGTTGGAAACCCTTGACTGAGTCAATGGAAGCCTCAGTTGTCCAGCTGCTGTTCCGTGGAACCCATAGGTAGATTCCGGACGAGAGGAACCGGAAAAAGAAAGGGACAGTGTCCAAACCACTAGGAGATTCCAGGTGGTGAGATAAGCAATGACTACCCTCCTGGAGGTGAAGTACCCTCTTGTAGGTGAAGTGCCAGAGAAGTCCAGCTGTGGAGTCCAGGGGATGCAGGAGATCCTTGGAGTCATCCACGAGGTGTCTCACGCCTGTCTCTGGATTGCAGGAGGGCCAGTGGCCAGCAGGAACACCAACAAGCCTTGGCAAATGCAAATAGTACTTACAATGTAAATTGTAGGATTTTGAGGACCAGCAAGGTCCTAGTGATTCAACCATTGGAAGAGATTCAGGGCAGGCCTTTAGCAGGAAAGTCAGCTGTAGTCGATGGAGACCCCATGAGTGACCCTCTGGCAGCAGGCATAGGGAGGCCTCAACAGCACAACAAAACAGTAGTCCTACACTGCAGGACTGCAGAGTGGAAGCTCATCTTGAAATTGCAGAGTGCTGGAGTCTGGGGCTTCTTGGAGCCCGAGGCTCTTCTTGGAGGAAGAGTCAACAAGCCTGATCAAGAGCAACAGTCGCAGTGCACAGGGGTTCTGTTCCAGTGGCTGCAGCAACGGTCCACTGTTTCCCAAGTTGGTCAGAACACAAGTTGGACCCAGAAAGGACCCCAGAATCACCACCTGTGAGGAGAGCCTTTATGGTGCCCGTGAGACAGCAGGTTTCACCAGCTGGGCGTTGTTGTCTTGAAGTGCCTGCGGATGCAGGGGAGTGACTCCTTCTCTCCAAGGGAGATTCCTTCTTACTTCATGGTTGCAGGCAGAATCCTTGTGACCCCAGAGGATGCACAGCCACAGATGTTGCAGATATATCTGCAGGAGCTGGAGAAACAAGGTTGAGTGGGAGCCTTCCTAACTGGATACAGTCTTGATTTCAGTTCCAAAAACAGACCAGCAGTGGTTCCGGAAGCCAGGAGCAGAAGATGTCTTGCAGAGAGTTCCTTAAAGAGTCTTGCTCTACGAATCAGAGGACCCACCCTCAGGGTGCCCTTATGTAACCCTAAAAGGGGTTTGGTCACTTTCTAAAGTGATCCACCTATCAGAGGGGGTCAGGGATGTCATTTACCTGGCCTAATCAGACAGATGCTCCCAGGGGCCTCTTCACATCTTATTTTCAAGGTGGCAGAATCCACCGGCCACCTGGAAGAGCTAGCTCTGTGCACCTCCCTCGAGGAGGAGCTGGACAGGAGGGTGGTCACTCGTGTGGTTTCGCGCCAAAACGGGAACCGGTGTTCACCAGATTATGCAAGAAGGGCACTAAATGCACCCTTCACAGTAGCCTGGTGGTGCTCAGAGGCCACCCCAACCCAGCCCAGAGACACTGATTTCAAACGGAGAGATGGTTACACCTCACCCTTGGAAATCCTTTGTCCTACCTTCCCCTGCTTGAGTTAGTCTCACCAGCAGGAGGGCAGAACAGTGTCTGGAGTCGGCAGCAGCGTGGGAGGACAGCCAGACCCCGTAAGGCTGCACAGGCAGAATTGGGGATCCTCTAAGGAGACCCCAAAGTACATGGTAACTAGCACTAGAATTAGTGTAGTTGCATGATTCCAACATGTTTGATACCAAACATGCTTAGATCCGGAGAAACCATTATGTAGTTGGACCACTCATGTTGACCAGTGTCACTATATGCGTTAATATGGTTTCCCCACACTTACAAAGCCCAGGGAATGGGGGGCACAATACATGCTGCAGCCCATGGGGGTCCCCTGGTGTACCAATGCCCGGAATACCTAAGTACCAGATATTAGGGACTTCCATGGGTGCAACAGTCTGCCAATTGTGGGAGTAAAAGGTTTGCCAGCAACCGAATTTAAAGGAGAGCGCATAGGCACCGGTGCCATGATTAGCAGGGATCCCAGTACACTATAGTCTAAAACACACTGACACCAGGCAAAAAGTGGGGGTAACAGTCAGAAACATGTTACTGTCCTAAAGGAGCTATATAGGAGCCTCTGTAGAAGCCCCTAGAATAGGGGGATTGAGACTGCATAAGGTGGGGTATGGATGCCTAAGATGTGGAAGGGTTTGTAAGGGCCTCTAAACCCGGGATGACTAAAAGTGCCTCTCTGTGTGGGGGGCTGAAGGGCACCCATCGCTTATACTGTATCAGGGTCGTTTTTGAGCTTCTCAAGGGTGATGTCCACTTGAGGTCCATAAAGATGCTCCTTGTCGAAGGGCATATTAAGGACTGCTTGCTGAACCTCTGATTTAAATCCAGAGCAGTGCCGCCACGTGTGCCTTAGGAGAGGACGCTGGTGTTGATGCCGAGTGCTGCTATGTCAGCGGGTTCCAGGGCACAGCCAATAGAATCACTGGATATTAGCTTCTCCTTAGCGCTCATTTGGTGTCCTCTTTTACAGTGCTCATCTGCTAAGAACTGGATGAGTTCCTACATTTCATCCCAGTGATCCCAGTCATATCTGGCCAACAATGCCTGTGAATTGTTGATTTTTTTACTCTCCTTCTCGGGGAGCAGTGTCTCCAGTGGTCTGGCTCTTAGCTCCTTTTCGAGCTGTGGTGGCTACAATCAAGCCAGGCGGGACCCCAGACCTAATATATATAGGGTCAGAAGGGGCAGATATATACTTTGTCATCTCTAGGCATAATAATCCTAGAGCGAACCAGCTCCTTAAAGATCTGGTCTGCGTGACAAAGCAGCCCGGGGAGCACTGAGAGATACTGAATATCCCTATGTGTGGAAGTATGGGTATCTAAGTGGAAGTCCTGCTCAATAGTATCTCTATGCAGCTCCACATTGTGAAAGGCAGCTGCTCATGTCACTACTTGTGGATATGATGTAGTGTCCTCTGGTTGTGAGAGGCGTGCTGGGTAGAGGTCAGGGTAATTAGAGGGGTCAGGATCATAGGCATCCCAGGGATCTGGTTTGTGTTGTGGCCCACCTAAATCCCCAGCAGAAAACAAAGGGGAACCCGGAGGAGTGTAGTTTCCCCGGCATAGCCAAAGCAGGAGAATGAGATGGGGAGGAAGATGGAGGCGATGAAGGGGGCAGAGGAGGTGAAGGCAGTGGACGAGGAGGAGGTGGAGGAGGAGACGAGGTGGCGGAGAAGGCTTATGTGGTGCACTATTGACCTTGTCCATGGTTTGATTTTTCTGAGGTGCAGGAATGTCCAAAGCCTCCTGGAAGAAAAGCTTCCTTTTCGAAAGTACAAGCGAAGGTGGCATGGCAATAATAAGTCCTGTACCCTCTTGAATATGGAAGCAGCACTGACTAGCGTCCATATATTTTAGGATAGGCTCCACATGAGAAAGGGTAGCAGACTACTTGCCCAAGTCTCTCTGTTCCGATGATCTTGGCTCCGTTTGTTTCAGCACTGAAGATGCCAGTCGGTGCGATTTAATCAGCACCAAAATGGAGGCTGGAAATGTTTGGCTGTGTACCAAGGCTCAAATCAAGAAGGAGACAATCTCTCGGTCCTATGCAAAAGAGGTGGAGGCCAAGGACAGTGCCTTGGTATTGGCAGATTAGTTCAGTGCCAAGCTGAAAGGCGGGGAATGCAAAGAAGGGTTTTGGTACCATTCATGGCCTGCTGGTAGTGCTAGACCGGCGACTTCAACATGTGGCTTTTTATCAGTCTTATGGTGGGCAGGAGGGGCCACGGTACTCACAGGCTGCGCAGAGGTATTCTCATGGCTTTTGATGTCCGACAGGATGTCGGAGTCTGAAGATCCTTGAATGGAGAGGGCCTCTTCCTCCTGTGCGGACTCCTCTTGAGTATTCTCCTCCCCAAAGATATCCGTGGTGTCACCCGGAGCCTTGTGCGTCATTTCCAATCGACGTGCTCTTCGGTCCCGAAGGGTGTTCTTCGATCGGAAGAATTTGCATGCGTCACAGTTGGCCTCTCAGTGATCAGGGAGAGGCAGAGATTGTACACAAGATGTTTGTCAGTGAGGGGGAATTTTGTGTGGCACAGAGGGCAGAAACAGAATGGAGTACGTTCCATCGGAGTTGTGTGGAAGGTAAGCCAGTGTTGGGCATAGGAGTCCCGAAAGGCAAGCGGTCAGAGCCCGGCCCAATGAATCGAGGCGAGTGCTAAGGTGGAAGAAGCGTGGGAGAGAACAATACCGTCAAGAAAGGGTAAGATGAGAGAGAGATTTAGAACTGGAGTGAGTCAAAAGACAGAGCAGAGACACACACACATGGCAGAGAGAAAACAATTAAAGAAGCCGAGGGAAGGTGTCACTCCATCCTGTGACTCGAGAACACTTCTTGGAAAGAAAAACAACTTGCACCACTCCAGACCCAACACTAGATGGCCGAAGTATGCAGAGCATGTGTATCTACAGCCATACCTGCCATCAAACATTGTTTCCCTTCTAAAGAATTTTTGGGAGGAAGACAATTAAATAGGCTGGCATTTTTGGTTGAGGCGACTGATTTCAGTTTTACAATGATGAGTTTGTGCTTGCATGCAGAATAAACATGTGAATAACCAAGCTTCATGTGCGGCATGTTCATTTATTTGTACCCAGGCTGGGGAGGATGCTACAACGGGTGACGAGATGGGGATACGTGACCTGAAGAACCAACAGTGCTCTCCCAGAGACATTGCCGTGGTTCAGCAAACTGCTCATGCATGCCACACGTGCCTCAGTCGAAGAGAAGCTAGACGTTTGGTGTATATTTTGAGTCAAATCGCCACACCAGCCAGTGCTGAGCTTTCAAAGAAGATGAAGGCAGAAATGTATGTAATATTGGCCAGGAACCTGTTGGTAAAACCGAAAAAGAGGTACAGCACCACAACGCAGCACAGAGTATACATAACAATAATGCTAAAGGCAGTGATCACCAGATACAGAGAAGCACTACAGAAAGCAATAGTTAAATGCAAAGAAACAATAAAGGAAGTAACAAACAAATATGGAACACATAATAAGTGATGAAGGACAGGTGCAAGAGAATGTACTCAGAGCAGAAGCAGGTAAATGCGGAGAAATCTTAGACGTGGTTATAACAATATATATATATATATATAGAAAAAACATGATAACGTTTACCAGAACCTGGGTAAAGAGAACCATCTGACCTCAGCACCAGATGCGGCAACCCAAGTGATAGCACGGGGTTGTGCTTACAAAGCGGTCAATCCATCGAGAGACACCACCAAAGGTGCTGGGTGGGGCTCCACACAACTCAAGAAGTCTTCAGGAAGTTGAAGCTCACCAATGGCCACAAAGAAAGCCCACAAGACGTTAAGCTGGCCACAGTAACCCAAATGCTACCATGTCGCAGGGCCGTGCTGGTAGTATGAATGAAACAGGTCGTAATGGACAACCAGCGGGGCTGGGGAGAACTCCGCTATCAACGTCATTAAGATCCACACTTGGTTATAATGCTGCTTCCTTCTTAAAAGCACCACTTCCATGCGATGCCGCCAAAAGGCAAAATACGGGTGACAGATGTACTGCCTGGATGGAGTCTTTTGATGATTTCATTGATGCACTGAAGTAACATATGACAAAAATATCCGATATCTTATGAATCTTGCAGGTGAAGGAGTAAAAGAAGTAATAAAGAAAATACCACATGCTGATGAAGTCTCCTACCGTCGGATCAAAGAAAAGCTGAATGCTAAATTCTATCCAATGCCGAATGATTCTGAAAGATATATTTTCAAACATGAAAAACAAACCGCTGGTGAAACAAATGACAAATGTGTTGACACTTGATACGCTCAAACATTGGTAGTTCCACAAATTTTATGATGAGGAAGCCATACATCTTAGATGGTTGTTTGTCAAGGTCCTTCAGAGGACAAATGCTAAGAAACAAATACAGTCTGGAGCGAGTGTTCATGGCTGCCAAGGCTGAAGAAACGTGCAGAACGACAAGCTGCTGACATGAAGGCCAGAGCTACCCAAAGTGAGTCAGTCATGAACATGAAAAGTAAGCAGAAACAAGGCTGAAGGACCCAAAGTGATGTTGCAGAAGAAAATGAAACTGCGCTTTAGATGCAGATTTTCAATTCCACATGAAGGTAAATGTCCTGCTATTAGACAAATATGCAAAGGCTGCAGGGAAAGAGAATCATTTTGTGAAGGCAAAGGAAAAACTAAGTGTGTCACAGCACGAAAACAAAATGGATGCCTGAATGTTCCAGAAAAGACTTTCTATGCGCAACCACAAGGTCAAGCGGCTACATCAGCTGAGGCAAATCAACACTAAAAGTTGATCATCACCTAAGTATTCGTCTAAGAGTTCTTCAGTTTCAAAGTCAAGTGATAGCGAAGAAGATGGATGCACAATGACGATGTTTACTTCAGAAAAACTTGCACATGTCAGACAGGCTGCATGTGAAGGAAAATACGAGTCAAAGAAAAAAGTCTACTAAAAAAAACAACAAAAAAAAAAAAAAAAAAAAAAGTCAGTCAAACATTGTCCAAAAATCACACTGAAAATAAACAGCTGTTCTATAACTTATTACCGACAGTGGTGTGTCCATAAACATTATGCCCGAGGAGAAATACAATGAACTGTCTTCACTGTCCCATCTCACACTGCCAAAAACTAAAGTTTGGGATGCATCAATGCCATTTAAGAGTCAAGGTTCATTCACAGCAACCCCAAAACTTAAAAATACCAAGGTACAAGCACCCATTCATGTATTTCAAGGTACTGCATCAAGTGCCTGTTTACTCAATTTCAATACTGCGGCTGAAATTGGACTGACATCAGTGAACTACAACACAAATGCTTACCATGAAATTTAAGTTCCCTTCATTGTTTTATTGCTTAGGAAAACTGAAAACCATGCAAGTGCAACTTTATACTAATGAGGACGTTTGTCCTATTGCTCAAAGACATAGAAAAATTGCATTCCATTAACAAGAAGCTGTTGAGAAAGAGCTTGAGATCTTACTAAAGTATGATATCACTGAGCGACCCAAAGGTCCAACTTTGTGGAATTTGCCCATAGAGGTAGTACCTAAAAAGAACAGTAAAGTAGCTGTGCGAATTTGCGTTGACATATGTCGAGCTAATAAGGCAACTAAAAGAGAACGATATCCCTGTCTGCACAGTGCTGACATGATCGCACAGTTAAATGGTGTTTAAGTCATCTCTTGCCTTGATATGAACAAGGATATCATCAATTAGAACTTGAAGACAATTGCAGGTACATTACGATCTTTTCTACTCATGTTGGTTTGTTCAGAAATAAAAGATTTCATTTTGGTGTGTCATCAGCTGCAGAACTGTTTTAAGATGTCATTCGACGAGTCAAGAGAGCTTTCAATTACTGTGATGATATATTGGTTTTTGGGGCCACAAGAAACATGATAAAGCTCTTACACAAGTTTGTCAATGACTTGCTGATGCAGAATTTAACTCTGAATGCAGAGCGGTATGAGTTCCACTAAACAAAACTCAAATTATTTGGCCATATCTTTTCCGATTAGGGGTAAGACGCCAGATCCAGCTAAAGGACATGCCTTATCAGCTACAAATCCCCCACAAGATGTTACCATGTTATGTTCACTCATTGGCTTGGCCAATTACTGTTCTAGATACATACATGACTGCCCTGTACCCCTGCACCATAAGTGCGCCCTTAACACAAAAATTATTTTCCATTTAACTGGAAACATGAATGTGCACAAAGCTTTAAGAAAACAAGCATGCAATTGAGAATTGCACTGAAATGTCCTACTTTAATCCAAAGCGGCAAACGGAGGTTGTTGTTGACGCTAGCCCAGTCAGGTTGGGGCCGACCCTTGCCCAACACAATAGACCCCTAAATGCCCGAAGAAATCTTGTGGCCTATGCAAGCAGACGTTTATCACAAACTGAACATGCCTACTCATAACCTGAAAAAGACACTTTTTAGCAGTAGTCTGGGCACGTGAACATTTCCATATATTCTTATATGGCAAACCTTTCACTCTTGTAACTGATTGGCGAGCATTGCTTGCTATCTTTGGCAACCCAAAAAACCCAAGATGTCTCCCAGAACTGAACACTGGGGTTTGAGACTACAGGAATAGGACTAGACTACTGTGCATCGACCAGGGAAAGATCAAAACCCTGCTGACTACTTTTCATCAGTGGCAGTACAGAGTCATGGTATCCCTTCCAAAGCGACTGAAGCCTCCATTAATTTCAAATATTTCAAATATTCCTGCCTCTATTTCTTTGGAACAAATTATGTCTGCAACAAACAAAGATAGTGACATACTAAAACAAAAAGATATCATTCCACATCAATCCTGAAGACAGCACACTTGACCTCTCAAATGTGACAGATTATCAGTTACCGAAGACGGCATTGTTTTTTTACGAAGTTCAAGAATTGTCATACCAGAGAGTCTGCGACAACAAGAAATTTAAGCAGTCCAAAAAGGATATTGTGTAATTATTGCTACCAAATGAGTTCTTCGAGGCAGAGTATGGTTGCCTCATCTTGATGAGTCTAAAAAAATTGAAAGTCTGTCATTTTTGCAATTGCTTATCTCCCAAACTCACTCCACATTCCTTGAATAAGTCAGACTTGCCAAAATGTGTATAGGTGAGAGAGAGCTGCTGTGGACTCTCTTGGTCCTCTTGACAATGGACATCACCTGATGGCAATTATTGATGAGTATTCTTGTTTTCCATCCGTCAAAGAGTTGAAGTTTAAATGGATTATTTGCATTATGGGGCATTTAATTTTGAAATATGACAATGGTCCACCTTTCAATAGTCGAAAATTCAGAGTCTTTCCAACACAATTCAATGTGAAGCATCAGAAAATCACACCTCTCTGGCCACAAGCAAATGGCCTTGCCGATCGCTTTATGAGCACCTTCAAAAAGACTGTATAGAGTGCAAAATTAGAGAAGCTTCATTTCAAGTGAGCTCTCCATGCTACTCTTCGAACATACAGATCGACGACAGGCGATTCAACGACAGGCGAAAGTCCTGCCACATTGATGTTTGGGAGAGCCATGATGATCAAGTTAGCACAACTGAATGACATAAGATCTACCACTGATGGTGAACTTCATTAGAAAGACTTGGGTCGTAAACAAAAAATAAAAGTGTATTGTTGACAAACGTGGAGGTGCCAAGACACTACTGTCCATGAAGAAGATTGAGTGTTGTGGGACAAAATGAAAGTGTAAATCTCATGCTCTCTTTGATGCTGAACTATTTGAAGTTGTAACAAGTAAGGGACACATGGTGACTGCTCACCGTCCTGGGAAGTCCATTACGCAAGACTCTTCGCACTTGACATATCTGTCCCGACCTTCACCATTTCCTAATGTCCTAGCTGAGACTGGCTCAGGTGAGACTGCAGAACAACCCCTGACTGCATCTGTCCCCACTTCACCAGTGTCAGTCACGGACGCTACTGGTCTCTCTTCCTAGCTTCAAAGGACATGATCTGAGTGTTTAGTAAAAGCTCCACGGAGACTCATAGAACAGTTATAACTGGTTTCACCACCATGAAAAGGCTGGCAGAGAACAGGTGCAGGGGGCCACAGGGAGGCCACTGCACTGACCCTGCATTTGGCATGGCAATGCAGGGGTCCCCCGGACAGTACCCTCACAATGTTCACTATCTGCTGTGCAGACAACGAACATTGCAATGGTGCATCCTGCGATGGCAGCATTGCCACCTGCTTGATTACGACCTGGAGACAATGCTGCTGCTGGTTTCCCTAGAACTGCAAAAACAACAGATGATGGCAAATCAGTCTTGACCCTGTTCCCCATGGGAACAGTCCAGCCCGAACTGCCAGGCCAGGTCCTCCCTGGACCAGAAACAAGCATCCTGGAACCGGTTTCAGGGTATCACCCTTCATCAGCCAGGCTAGCTTGAATCTGGTGGCATCGCAAGCACGGGACCCACGTCTGGGCATACCCTTCCCACTTGGGGCAACAAATACAAAAACAACAGATGATGGACGGAATGCAGAGCACATCAAACATTCACCCCCAGTCACAGATCTGGGTTTAATCCATCAGTTTTTTTTGCTTGCCATGCCATTCCAGTTTGGGAATTTGCATTGGGTCCAAACTGGGGTGGCATGGTGAGCAAAAGAACGATGGATTAAACCCAGATCTGTGACTGGGGGTGAGTGTTTGCATTGTTCAGCACTCCGTTCATCATCCTTTTGTGTTGCTAAAGTTGCCGTAAGTGGGAAGGGTATGCCCAGACGTGGGTCCCTTGCTCACTGGGCCACTGGATTCAAGCTAGCCAGGCTGATGGAGGGTGATACCCTGAAACTGGTCCCAGGATGCTTGTTTCCGGTCCAGGGAAGACCTGGCTTGGCAGTTCGGGCTGGACTGTTCCCATGGGGAACAGGGTCAAGACTGATTTGCATATGGCTGGGTCCAAACTGGGGTGGCATGGTGAGCAAAAGAACAATGTATTAAACCCAGATCTGTGATTGGGGGTGAGTGTTTGCATTGTTCAGCACTCCGTCCATCATCCTTTTGTGTTCCTTGTTTCCCTATAAGCTGACGGGAAGAAACCTCGGCTTCCGCCCGTCAGCCTAGCGGGAAACACCTCATAGGTCGGGGCAGGGTGGTCACCACCATGGCCGCAGCCCCCCTGTCAGGAGTTTGGCAGATGGGCTTTCCTATCCACCAAACTCAAAATGAGGCCTGTAATTTGTGTGAGTAGTAATTACTGGATCCTTTTGGTTCCAAAAGGACTCCGTAGAACAGTGACTAAGTGTTTGGGTGTGGTGACTGGATTACAGATTTAGAATGATGAGTTTGCTCGTGCACACAGAAGAATAAAGACACATAAGCTCCATGTGTGGTGTGTTCATTTAAAAGTTCTCAGGGGCGCTACAATGTTCAACTAGCCAGTCACAGGTTTCTGTGGTTTTGTGTGATGAAGTGCCATTGGTAGGTTGTGATATTGCGATTCGTCTTCCTGGGGGTGTTCACCAAGCTACTGACCTCCGCAGAGGCTGTCCTTCATGATGCTGGGATCTTGGTCTGTCTATATCTGGATAATTTACTTGTTCACTTCCCCTTGCCGTTCAGGGCAGAAGGTACAGAGACACCACAGTTTGGCAGATCGTTGACAGTCGTGGGCTCCTCATCACTCAGAATGCCCCACTTTACTCCCTTCCAAAACAGGGGAGTTTATTGGGGCACAGTTCCAGACTCTGTTGGGGACGGCCTGTCTTTGTGGCCCAGGAGCTTTCATTTTGCAACAGCATCTGCCCTCCCTGTGAGCTCAGGAAACTATTATGTTCTTCACGGAGGCCTCCTGTGTCTTCCTGGGGCCATGGGCTCGCCCATAGCTGTAATCTGAAAAATATTCACTGAAATATTTACTTTGAGAAATACCAAGGAAATCATAACTTTGAAAGGAATAGAAAGCATATGTCATTTCTTTTTTGCGTGTCCTGCTTTTAAATGGGCATCATAGCCACCGGGAGACTTACTGGGAAATGAAATGCTCACCTATTTACAAGCTTATTTCCATTTCAAGACTTGCCACTGCCTGGCAGGAGGGTACATAGGTCCAGTCCCCTCCCCGACGGACTAAGGTAATTCAACACCATCAACCCCGTCCCACCCCCTGGACACACGAACCAGTCCCCGAGGACAGAGCGGACCATTCTCGCGGGTGTGCGTTCAGGTTCGGAAACGGAGGCCCCGCAGAAAGTCCCCAAGTGATACGTGTGATGTTATGTTTTGGCGCCTCTCCCAACATATTGATTCTCGGCACCCACCACTTCCTGTCTGAAACCACAACTAACCATACGCGGAAAGCCCTGGGAACTACCGTTTACGGTGCTTAGACTGCATTCTCTTTGCTTACATTTCAACATCAAGAACAAATTGACTTAACTCGAGTGCTACACCAGCTACATTCCTATTCTATTACAGGTAATTACGGCCCCACTTGATAGTTCTTACAGATGACGGTAGACAGGGGGAGGCCATACCTTCAGGGGAGGCTCAGGAAATAAATACCTGTTGTACTTCCCTATGTACTCTTCATCCTTTATAAGGCGATGGTATCTCCCTTGCAAAGAAAGGGCGGTCCTTTCAGTTCCGGTTCGCATAACCACATCGTTCTCGGAATTCTAATAAGAACTGCAGATTGGTGCCGAGATAGGGGATAGTCGCTGAAAGCAATGGTGAAACGGCTGCACGAGCCCTGTGAGCCCATTTACAGAATACATCCTGACAGTATTGAATCTGGGCAGCCAGAGCGATGACCCAGTGTTTTACGTACGAGCTGCTGACCTCGAAGTGTTAACTAAAGCTCACAAGTTCAGGTCCTGCTAGCAGGGCCACCTCAGTATTTCATCCTTCCCAGTGAATGAAACAAGCAGCAGTACTTTGGCTTGTCTTAACATTGGTTTTACCAGCAATACAAAATGGCATATTTTACAACAACCATTATGTAAACAATCCATGGCAAAGCCAATAGTTCCGGCTTTTGTAACCTTTTGGCTCTGCTAGCCGTTCTAGCCATGCTGCGCAGCAGCTTTTCAAACATAAAAAACAAGTCTACGCACCCACACTGAAGGTGCGCCGAAGCATGTGCTTGCCGACAAAGTTAGGCCGGTTTTTGCCGATCCCAGTTGGATCAGTAAAGAAAAACAACCCGGAGTGGTGTGACGAAACAAAGAGAGCGGAGGAACCAACAGGAGGGTGCGGGACAAAGCAACATGGGGTGAGGGGAACCAACGGAGAGAAACTGGCTAAGAGAGCGTGGATTTGGGGGCAGAAGCACACAGTTAAAAAATAAAAGTGGGAAGGGCTTAGGGGATGGCATAAGCCCCCCGAGGGCATCACGGAGGAGGGCTGGGGAGAAGCACAGAGGTAGGAGAGAAGCACAGGGGCAGGGGAAGATCCGCACAAGCGAGGGTGGCAGAAGTGGAGAATAGGAGGGAGACAGATATACAACATATGCTCCCTCAGAGGGCCTAAAAAAACAGATCAAGCATTTACAATGCAACTGGTCTCGCGTTTGCTCATGTTAGAGCTGATCGCGTTGTAAACTCCTAACCCGACTTTTCACCTATCGGGCAAAAGTGCATTTATGTACATAACCCGAAAAAGTGAAATTAACTATGTAAAGCGCTCGACTTCTGCCAAGCGAGATCGCCCTCGTAAATTAGAGAAAAAGAAGTCCACGACCCCGATGGAAAACAGCAAGCCTCGCATGTTTTCTGTACTTGGTCGCTGCGCTCGAGGAGGGCTAGCCACCGGAAAAGGCATGACGTATGCGTGCCTTCGACTAATGAAAGCAAGCAGATTTTATTAGACAAGCCCACGAACCAATAAAAAAAGTTGACAGGGCTCCGAGCCCTTTTCTAAATACAAAAGCATCTCGCTGCGATACGCATGCGCGAGCGCATTCAACGCAGGCTCGACCCTAAAAAGTAGCACATAAAAAGAGAGCAGCAGAAGGACACAAGTGATGAGACCATGATCCAAGGGCGGGACAAATACAAGGAAGGCCCAAGCACATTAACGAATAATGAGCAAGCAAATGAAAGTGTCAATGAATAACAAGCAATTGGCAGGATCTAAGCCCATTGTAAGATCACAGTACATCTCGCAACAGACAGTGCATGCCCTGTCCAGTAAGTGAGACCTAAAAATAATTCATTATTACTTTTTACCAAATATAATGCATTTTACAAAGTTCTAAAATGTTATATCAACCAGCTTTCCCATTCACGTTTGACTGAATATATATATATATATATATATATATATATATATATATATATATATATATATATATATATATAAATAAATAAACTTAAGAGTTTTATAACTCACATGCTCGCTCTTTATAGTGTGTGTTACTATCTATCATTTCCTAGGGTTTCGCTCTTTTAGCTATGGATTTATGAAGGTTTTATGCAGCCTTAAATTGCCAAGATTTAATGAAAGGAACATTGTTAGCGTTATGCCTAATGTTGTCACTGTAATACTATTCACCGAGTAAAAGAGGTATGTAAGCATCTTGCCTCAGTAATGCAGTATATGCAGTAATGCAGTATATCGTATAGACCATGTTCTTATGTGTTTGGCACTGGTCGAAACCTAGTTCCGGTATTATGATATATAAATGCACTACAATAGTTAACAAGCCATACATTTTAGAACTGTCTTCCATCTTTCATTTCTTATTACACAAATTTATTGCATGTGACAGTCTGCTGTGAATGCAAACAGAGGCTAATATAAATGTTCCATAGCAAAACAGAGGGAAAGGCTGTGAAAGTGTAATGTATTTATTACAAAAATCAAAGATATGCGTTTCTCTGAAAGTTGAAAACATAAGTCAAATTAAGTGAAATTGACAATTCATTAAAAAAGCACTAAGTGCAAACGTCAAACCCATAACAAAGACATTAATTACTACTAAAACATTAACAAAATTTATTTAAAAATGGAAGTTTTTTGATGGATAAGATGTGATCTACACAGGACTGTGGTGGTTTGGTCAAAGGAGAGCTTGTGGGGTTTCCTTGAAATACAAAGGGCTGCTGTACAATAAATCACAAAATTGTGTAATGGATTTCTTATAAGGTTTCTTACACACTGACCTACAGTAAACACCTAAGTATTTTTAGTTTACAAAATTACATTTGGCACAGTTAAAGCCTGTAAATTACAGCATGCACCTAAGATTGCCTTATATAGCCATACAGAACAACCCTCATATTTCTACTCCCGAGTTTTCATTTAACAAACCAGTGGAGTTTGATGCTTAAGTCTTTGTGAATGCTCTTCCTACCTAGTTTGCCCATTTCCTGTATGCTCATGACACACAATCCCTAAAAGGGGTTGCTTGATCTTATTTTAACTTTCTATGCGCTTGTTTCCATGCGTCTTCATACAAGCACTTTAAAAAAAAAATCATTTTAAAGATTTCTGTTTCTAACTGGTCTGCTCGTTTCCTTCAAGTTCATGACATGCAGGCCTTCCATAGGACAGAACTTATTACTTTCCCAGAAATACTTTTTTTCCATGTAACTTTACAAAGGCTTGTTTTGAAATTATAAATATTACTCTTTTCTACCACTACTGGGAGTCTCTGATACACATTCGCTGTTCTTGCTACCCTTGCTATGACAGCAAAATTCCGTGTTGCACTCAAAACTGTGTAGACTAATTATAGGAGTGCACTTCCAATAAGAATGCAGCATTCCCTATATTGCCCAATGGACGGTTGCTAATCCTTTATGATAGAACACTTTTCACTGGGCCCTACATTGGCTACCAGTTTCCAGAATATCCACCTCAAGCTGTTTTGTATCACCCACGAAGCAATACATGGAAGAAGAGGACCATTTTTCACCAGGAATAAAATCACAAAATACTTTAAAAAAAAGAAACCTCCGCACAACATTGGTACCACACCTCAAAACACCACCATACAAGAAAAAGAAAACCGGTAGCAGGGATGTGGAATTTCTATCACCCGACGCCCAGGGTAAATTGTTTGGCCTCAAGGGTAACACGTTTTCATGTTTATTTTGTCCTTGGGACAAGTAGGGCTAACCCCCTGCAGCACAAACCCTTTGGATGCCAGATTACAAAGAAGGGAACTGTCTGCAGTGGTGGTAATGTGTGTCCATATGTTAATGCTGTTGGAACTTGTATTTATGGTTCACTAATGAAAAGTATTCATTATTAGGGTGAGCGCTGTAAATATACATTTTGAGGTCACACTGCACTACTGACAGTGGTTCCAGTGAAAGAAAAAAAAGTCACACTTTTGAAAAGTTTCACAATAGGAGGATAAGTATAACACTCCCAGAATGCTCTCCGATTAGCTGCAAATGTTTTCAGAAGCTTGTAAGCAAGAGTGATGATTGCTTTCAAAATAAAATGTTCAGAAAGAAATGCAAGTAGGAAAAAAACGTTTCACTATTATGAAATTTTAGCTGCTATTTCTTTGAAGCGTCATTTAGTAAAATGTGCTGATGCATGCTAGTATTTCTAAAGAAATATACTTAATAAAAAAAATCAGTGTAACCATTTTCAACAAGATTACGGGAAGCATGAAATTAAACAAGCACAGGCAAAGCCAACCGATCCGACATTTTTTGTAAGTCTTTTGGTTTCGTCAATGAGTGTCTTTTTCTGACATGGCTTTTGTTACACTTTATTGTTGTGGGAGCTGCCAGGCCCTCACCTCTGTAACAACCACTGGCAAAAAGTAAAAAACGTTTTGGGTCTCAAAAAGCACACATTGCCACCAGTGGTGTAACAAAGGCCCCGCAGCCCTCCTCCGTGGGCCACCTCAGCATAGCACCTGCCTTGAGTGAGTCTAGAGGGGGTGGGCTCTCCATGTCTTTTGCAGGCGGGCCCCTACAGTTTGCCAGTGGCCACTGATTGCCACAGTAGATCTGGGCCCTTAAAAAAACTAGTTTGTGTGCCAATATGCTTCTTGTTAAAGGGCAGAATGTTAAAGGTTCAGGTTAGAGCCAGCAAATAGATATAGAGAAAGAAATAGATGTTTAATAAAAACAAAATGTCTTTGTTAACGCCAGTTCTAATTAGGGACCCAGTTCGTAAAGAAAGTCACAAAAGTGCACCAATGGTATATGTCTTTGAATTAGTGGCGTTCATGAATGGACAAGAACTTACAGAGGTAGACCAGGAAATTGAACACCTAGAAAATATATGTGAACTGTATTTTATCCTAAATATGCATGTGTAGATTTGCTGCTGTGGAAATCTATTTAGCATTTACAAGTTCTCTTTCCCTCCAACCACTTTTTTTGTCAACCCTGGAAGAGGTACTACTACTGCCATTGTCAGGAGTAAATTTCCAACCTTTCGCATTATGGGAAAAGATTAGAGAAGAGCTGGTGAAAATCCTTAAAACATGCAAATTAGTAGGTTTGCAGACTCAAAGGCATTCCAGCCCTGAAACTATTGCTTACTGCTTCCTCCAACCCCAGTATGTAGATATGTGGAAAGGTGGCAAAATAAGGGAATTGCTATAGTACGGATTGAAATTACAAGTATGTATTCAAGCCCTTCTTCAGTAGTAGCCCTGGCATAATCAGAGAGGCTATTATCAGAGTTCTTAAATAATGAGATTCCTGCCATCATTTGTCACTGCAGTACATGGCACCAAAGGGACAAGTAGATTTTTTTTTACAGGACAAGTAGATTTAAGAAGCGACCTGTCACATGGACAAGTAGATATTTATTTTAAATTCCACACCCCAGAGGTAGTACATCTTTCTCTGTTCAAGCAGCCAAACTATGGAATTCATTACCCCCAAATATAAGATCCACGAATATCTATCTCATCTTCAGAAGACTACTCAAGAGTTGGCTCTTTCCTACATAACCACCATACTCAAACAGCAATGGGCTGAATATCCCTGTATATGTAAGCATATATAATTTCACTATATGTAGATATGTGCATTACTTTGTACAAGTAGGTATAATAACTAAGGTATGGATGTTTTCACCTTAATTCTTCTACATTATAGTGTTCTTGGGAGAGCCACAGAGCCAAATAAAGACAGGTTCAGTGTTTGGATGGCCACTCTTGGCAATGTTTGCAATGTATGTTATTGATGGTGTTAATGGGCCTAAAATAATATGGGGTAGTACATGAGTTTACATGGTGTGATAAGTCATTTATGGCTCGTTGAATGGTGTCTGACTCCACCTTATTGTTACGATCAAAACGTGTGATCATTTTTCTCAGGGAGTGATTCATAGAAACAAATATATTGGATGAAATTATACTTGTATCTGTATAAAAAGTATTAAAGGTTGCTCAGACACTTAAAGAAAAGAAATAGGTTGTTAAAGCACTAATTGTTGATGGTAATGATTGATGTGTCATTTTTTGAGAAAGAGTAATGCACTACAACAACCGAGACACATGACAAAAAGGATTGAATTCAATTTTAGCTGGATAATTTGATGCACGGCTAAACCCTTATAAGGTCCCAAAAGCAGACCTATTGGCTATGCCAATGCTTGTTTATAATGGAATAAACAAGACTACACATCCCAGAACTCAAAGAAAAAACCTGGACCCGAGCAGAACGTCACTCGTGGACCCGGGAAACTTGGCAGGGCTGGGGTAAGAGTCGACAGCAGGATGTCAGGAGCAGGGTGAGCTGCAGGCAAGAGCTAGAGTTGGAGGCCAGTGACAGAGGAATAAGCAATTTAAAGAGGACCAATCAACTTTTGCAAAAAACCATCCTCTGTGTAGGAACATAGGTCACCACATTTTTAGTAACTTTTGATCTGTTTGAGCTAGAAACACTTTTTTGTTAAAATCTCCAGATTGTGCAGCAGATAATGGACATTTGTAACTATGCAGAAAAAAACTACAGCTTTGCATAATTACTGTGGCCTACACCTGGTTCACAGGGGAGAATATAGGTAGGTTCCCCCAGAAATGGCCAGATGATGTGGCTTATAGTGGACTAAAACAGTATTCCTACATTACAAACTCTTACGTTTTTTCTGCAGTGGAGTAGGTGGATTTAGGGGAATCTGTTGTAGATTGTTCTATATAGTCTTGGCTATTATTTATCCTCAAAGAGAAAGGATGCAATTATGGCATTATAATTTCCCTATTAATTATAAATGAGATTCACTGTCTCAGACCCAGGAGATGCAGTGTAATTTGCCGATTCTAGAATGGTTTACTAGGTTTGACTAATTCACGGGACAGGAATGTGAGCTCATAATTGGTACCCAAAAGCATGCACTGGTGGGAGCTACACAAATAGTTTGTCCTAGCGCAAGGTAACAATCAGAACATGGAATCATGGTCACAAAGGATTAGAAGCCAACTGTTTATGGGTAACACATTTCCAAGCAATACAGATCTCAGTTCAATACCATGTCAACTGTGGGAACTCTGGCAATAGGACCACTCAGAAACTCATAATAGATGACCTGCAAAAACCCCAGATCAAACATCTGAAACTCAACATCCAGTGATAGAATTCCAAGGAAAACCATGACATTATGGGCTCTCATTTAAGCTGCAAATTCTCATAGTATAGAAACATCTGTACCATCTGCAAGAGGAACATCAAAAACCAAACCATTGTGAGGCATAGAACAGCTAACACGGGTTAGGTGAAAGTGTCCACTCCCAAAACCCAACTGTGAACCATCACACAGAGACATTCCACAATACTTCAACATCCACACAAATTTAGTTGGAGGCTGTATGGATCACATCTGTAGCTATAAACTACGGTCTTCAAATCGCTCAACCACACGAAGTATATCTTGGCAAAGAGTTCCAGTGTGGAGAGCCTCTGCTGGGAAAAACCATGATCAAGGAATTAAATTTGTACAAAGCACCAAGGAACTGGTAACCTCTGCGTAATCCAGATACACAATAATATAACAAATAGCAGGATAAAATAATGCAACCTGTAGCAATCATCAGGAGAGCACTTGCTCCTTCAGCCAGTTGCCAATATTTCGGATAATGTTGACAGTATTGATGTAACCCTAAAAAAGAAGTTGAGTATTTAATCTGTAACCAAACATTAGCAACTCCCATGCAAGGGATTAGATGTATGGACTTGAAAGTGCTCGTTTGTTGTCTTGTCTCACTAATTTAGTAGTGCTGAATTACATTTCTGATAAAATACTCTGTATTTAAAAAGTTACAGAAGGATTGGCACGCTCCAACAAGTTTGCTTATGGATATAAGAAGGAGAATGTCTTATTCTTTCCTGTTACCTTTTGGCATCTATTGGAGCTGTTAGCCTTCTCCTGAAGCCAATGTATTAAGGCCATACTTAAATCAAGCTGCCTCATTAATCTTGAAATTTGTGAAACTTAACTAGGACTGCACTATAGGACTCAAACACTGCGTGTGTAGCCTTAATGTCATGGAAGCAAATATATATTATGCAACAATGTCCTTTCCTTTATTAATTGAGAACTTACGTGCCAAACAGCGGAGAGTTGGGACAACTATTGAACAATTGAAAATTTAAAGGTTGGGGTATAGACTCAAATGTTAAGGTAAATGGTAGCGATGATGTACGTTTCCAAAATCTTTTTTTACCTGTATAATACCACTAAAGCGCTTTAACTGTAAACAGATGTCAAATGGTTTGTTATGTATGTATTCAATTTTCTTTAGATTGAATTTAATGAAACTGTTTTCTTTGTAGAAGTTTACACAATAACACTTTAATGTTTTATCAAACTATGCATAATGTTCCTGATAAAGCAGCGCCTTACTGAAACTTTGAGAAACTTACACAGTTCTCTACACATGGGGGTATTGTGAATGAAGATGAGAAAATGAGGTCCAGAGGCTAAGCTCCCAACTTTGGAATCAAGTGACAAGAGTTAAAATTCCAGCCTTAGCACTGGGCTGTAAATGTTGTGATTCTGAGGAAATCACTTAATCTTCATGTGTCTAAACATGTATGTGAAATGCAAATGTAAATATGCAAAATATAATGCAACTGAATAACTCCAATAAATCCCCACCTGATATATAGAATTTTGCATCATCTACCAAAGTCCCCCAGATCGCACATCGCTCCTGTGCCATCCAACTAGATTTGAGTAGTTTGACAATACATATATACAATGTAAAAGTAGCATCGGTTTTAACAGTGAAAGGTCAGTATTAACTTTTTTTCCCCACAATACTATATAATTTAGTTTAAGATTATCTATCTACATAAATGATAGCCACATGAACAGTATAACAGAAGTGAATGTCCTGGAATTAAAAAGAGTGGCAGAGGAAGGTACCCTGGTATTAAATGTCCTAGCAGGTAAATAAAAGAAAGCCTAACTTTCTGCCCATGAGCTGACCAATTTTTGACATATTACCATCCTGAATGAGGTTATGACTCAGCAACAGCAAGCTTTCTTGGATAATAAATATTAACATACTGGCTCCTGTTAAATTTGGCTTTAGAAGCTCCATTATATAAAGAAACCGCCCAAGGCCAGGATGCAAAATGAGGTACACTATGGTCTGGTAGACTACCGGGGCGGTGCAGCCAGAGAAAAGACTGCTTAGCTTTCAAATGAAGGATAACCAGCTAACTCTCTATAATGGTCATTACAAAACTGATTGCAGCAACCTTCTCCCTGTACATCAGATCTAGATCATGGTATACTTCTTTTAGCAACTTGTACGCATGTTGACTGGTCGTGCAGCCCAAGGGGCACGCATAAATCTCGGAGGAGCACCATAAAATGTAAAAGAAAAAAAAATAGGGGTAGTCGAACACTGAATCTTAATGTGTGCTTCTACTAAGGAGAGCACTCTGCTCCTTCTTAGACATGGTGGACAAAACTATCCTAATAGATCTTTTAGGCTTCATATCTTAAGAGCCTCCGATCACACTATTGAGAGTTTCCAGTGCTTTGTGACAGACCGCAGTCTGCAGGTGAAGCGGAGTCCTTCCCCTCTGAGGTTAGTCACATTTATTATGGGCTTTCATGGCGCTCATCACTCTCACTGGCCTAGTTTAATATTTGCCTGTGGTCTTGTTTTGATATATTTCATGGGCGTCAAGTGTCTTTCCAATCCTATGTGGATGACAATCCAGGTGGATATTAAACACTTATCAGACTCTTCTCCTTCCAAGGAAAAATTTAAGAACTCAGATGTTATCTTGGATGCAGTTGCTTCCCTTATTTTTCAAATCAACTGTGTTACCAAAAATGCTTATAGCATCTGAAGTGATTGAAGTCTAGCCTTTCTTTGGTCAGATGTACAAAGCTTTTAAGCGGTCGCAAATGGCACGATTTACAGAATCAGGCCATTTCCGACTGCTAAAAAGAATTTTTGTATGTACAAACACCCTATTTGCGATTAAGTAACCTATTAATAGGTTTGCGATTCGGTACTAGAAAGGGGGGTGGTTTAGGACGTCCCTTCCTAATACCGAATCCAACTGGTATGTGTGAATGTTTTGTGACCGAAATGCGGTAGCAAAACATTTAACGGCAGGGGTCCCCAAGGGACCCCATCCCCTGGGAGAATGGATGTAAAAACATATTTATTTTTTTAAGAGTGGAGCACTCCCTACTCTTAAAAACATGAAAAGAAAACTTTTCCTTTTCCTTTTTTAAATGAAGCCCATTTTCCTTTAAGGAAATGGGCTGAATTTCAAAATTTTCAAAAAATGCTTTATTGAGAAGCAATCACAGACATGGTGGTCTGCTGGCCCCAGCAGTCCACCATCCCTGTGATTTTTGCCATTTCCAGTGGGTCGCAAACTGAGACCTACCTCATGAATAATAATGAGGTAGGTCTATTTGCAACCCACTAGGATTTGCAAAAAGTGTGAAACACACTTCCGTACATATGTGTTTGTGATTACCAAATAGCGAATCACAAACATCTGCTATTTGGTAATCGCAAACACTATCTTTTCAACATCTGGCCCTGAGCTCTCTAAGAAGGTGGAAGTTGCTATACACACCTGGTGAGACTGTTGCAGCACCATCTATTTTGGTCTTCCCAGGTTTCTCCTTAAGCACCTGCAAGGAGCACATGGCAAAATGCTGTTGTGAGTCCTGTACACCGCCTTGCTCTCAGAGAGCACATTTCAGCTGGATTCTACGCAGTCCACAAGCCTGCAGTTGATGCTTGCCCATTGCAATCTCTATGCTTCGGTTTCCTTCACCCTCTAGGACCCTACCCCACTGTACGCCCTCGTGATTTCAGCCCACTGTGGCCCTCAAACCTACTGTTCATCACTGCGCTCAACCTTAGCCCTTAACCTGCTGTGATCCCTCATTCACTCTCTCGGCCCACTCTGTGCCCACTCAACAAGCCTATTCCTTAACTCAATATGTGCCCGAACCCTCTTTGTCGCTTCAGATCCTTTAGAGCTCTAACTCCGAGTCCTTTAATCTGGAGCCTTCCACTGAAACGCACTGGACTCAATGAATACGGAGGATGGTCGCAGCTTCGAAGAGGGACCGAAATTGCAAATGAGGGTCAATTAGAACAATGCACTCTTACTCCCATACCTTTTTTCTCCATCATTCTTGGTCCTCGTCCAGAAAACATGCCAGGTCTCTAACCAGCCCCTGCTGCTCCCTGCATCTTCCGTATTCCAAAGAGGACTACTGCTTTCTATACAGATGAGACTAATGGAAGCGATAGAGGTTTGTGATCGGAACAGTTAAGTTGCTGGTTTGAGCTGCCAGCACCATGCTTCACGAATGGAGTCTTACCTTGCCACAAAATAAATTATAAGGAATCCAGTATTATTAGTAGTACAACATTGTAAGTAAACCTAGTCTTGTCCATCAGCCTGTACATGAGTGCAGATGCCAAGAGCTCCACGTTATCTGTAACACCTTTAGCCACAGAACGCTACACTCTGGGACTTCTGCAGGTTTTGACCGCACTGTCTTTCAGCAGTAAAACGGAGTCAATCCTGAGGGCACCAGTGAACAGCTCCAAACAGAAGCATCTATACTACTGGCCATCTGTAGTTCTCAAACGTACTAGCCCTTATCGCCTATCTAGCCATTAAAGACCCCGATCTGAGGGCTTCTTCTCCCTCAAAGTCTCTACCAGGTTAGAGCAAAGGCCATGCCAGCAAGCACAAGCAAAGGGTGGCATCTTCAATGTCATATACTGAGGTTCACCGCCTCCATTAGCAAAGCGCACACAAGCACCTCGAAGCATCTGCGGTGTCCTGTCCCCATGGCCCCAAAAGGTTCTTGGTCTGAGTTCACAATTTAGAAAACTTCCAACTGCGAGACATTCCCAGCCACATCAGTCTTAAACCACAGAAGCAATGCTCTAAACAACAAGCGTTAAAAAAAAAAATTTAAAAAAAAAAGAAGAAGAAGAAGGTCATAGGTGCCAGACTTTTGGCTTTGTTAGTGCTCTTTTCAGTTTGTCACTTTTTTAAAAAGACTACTGTTGGAAGAAGCTGCTGGGCCCTCATCAATTAAAAAAAAAACAGAACGAAAGAGGTAACTGAACATTGGTTGAAACCAAAAATATTTGTTTGGTTTAGAAAAGCACAAGTGGCCATAGTAGTCGCTGGCACTGAAGGGAACTACTTTGTGTTTGGATGAGCTCCTTGTGAAAGAGCAGAATGCTGTCATTTACACTGAAGTCATCCAAAAGCTGAGGTGGGCTCACCCACTGTCCCATGCTATATGCTGTAGCGGGTGGAAGAAAACAGTCAATGACACAATAACAGACCAGCAGATGAAGAGGGATGGACAAAAGCCCCTAGAGGTATATTACATGTCATTTTAGTACAATCAAAAGGCCTTTGCTAACACCAGACCTAAAAACAGGAGAAAAATTGCAACTAGTGGCACAGACCAAGGCTCTTCCCCTTTTGTATGTGTTATTTGCAGCCTCTTGACACTTCTCACTTTGTTTACAGTACGAGTGGTTATAAAGAGACAATGGGTGGAGGCAAATGCAGTAAAAAGTGCACAAACTAAGTATTACCAAAGGAGTGGACACGAGGGGAGTAGTTTGGGCTTGCGGCAACACTGTCATGTAGCCGGCGAGAGCTACTCATAGTCCAAGGGGATGGCTGCAGGCCTGGGAATGTTTGCTTCCATACACAACAAATGGTTACCAGTTTCCACACTACTACTGATGGATGGGTGCAGCAAGAGGGGTGGGGGGGGGGGGGGGGAGCTGGAGATGTTGTTCACACTGTTCTACTTACAAATCTGATATGTACTGGAACACTGATGGTCCAAAGTGATATGTTTATATCCTGTGAAAATCAATACAGAGTACATAAAAAAACTAAGTATTCACAAGTCAGTATTTTCCATCTTGGGATTCTGAGTGACTAACAGTTTGAAGTTTGCCAATCAGGATCTGTCTGTGGAAACAAGACAGAAGTAGTGATCTTCAGTATGAGCACCTCACCATGGGACTCCAAACGGTGGCTGGTCAAACTCAAATACACACCCAGAACCCATGCTAGGAATTTCAGAATAATTATTGACAGGAAACAGGACATGACCACAAAAGTCAACGCAGTCACTGCATCCTGCTTCCATACCCAGGAGATGCTGAGGAAGATCTTCAAGTGGCTCCCAGGCAAAACTGGAAAAACTGTCACCCGTGCCCTAGTCACTTGAAAGTTGGACAATGAAAACATCCTTTATGCCGGGATCATGAAGCAACTCACTAGAAAACTACAAGCCATCCAAAACCTGGCAGCCAGACTCATCCTCAACCTCCCACACAGAAATCATTTCACAACACACCTCAGGAAATTTCACTGGCTCCTGATACACAAGCACACTCAATTCAAACTCCTTACACACTCAAGGCACTACACAACTCAGGCCCCACATAACTGCACAGTTGCATCTCCTACCAACCACCCATACACCGCCTCTCCACAAGACTCCTATTTGCACATATTCCAAGCACCCACAGGACCAAATAAGGTGGAAGGGCATTCGCTTAAATCGCTCCTGCAGTGTGGAACAGCCTTGTACTCCACATCAGAACCCCCTCTTCTTCTTCTTGAATTTTGCAAGAAGTTGAAGACCTCGCTTTTCAATTAACCAACCAACTGTAGGCAGGGATAAGCACACGCATCTGCTCAGCGCCTGGATACCTTTGCAGTTCATAGGGTGCTTTACATTTACAAATAGCATAACATATTACAGAATGTTGGTATTAGTCTATGTCTAATGGATGTTAATACCCTCTCAGTTATAAGTGATTATCCAGCTGTCGAAATGCACATGCAGTTAGCAGGAGCTAAACAATGCAGGCACTTAGAAGAATCAGTGAGGGTTACTGACATGCAGACAAAGGAGCTCATCACTGGCCAACCCATACTCTGTTTTCATGAAGCAGTAATGTTGGTGGCTCTCGCAAGAAAGGCACATGCACACAATAGCTGACCAGCTAAGCTGAAGTTTTCAGAAAGCTGGATTACTTGGATCATCTGCGTTTCATGCATAGTGTGGGTTCCAGCACCATGGAGCTAACAGCTTTACGCCTGTGTTCCATTTCCACTCACTGCATGTTGCAGTGCAATACACTATTTAGGCACACTGCTAGGTCTGCGCTTGTTCTGCGTCAGGCAAGTTCTACAAGCATAGCAGGCCATCTGATCTAACCCCCTACTGCAGTGGTTCCCAACCTGTGGTCGGGGGAGCCCTGGGGGCCTGCCAAACCTCCTAAGGGGGTCAGCAACTGCTTAGAAAATTAAATAATATTAACTGTTCAGGTCCCCAGCTTTCAGTAATGACTCAGTGGGGGGTGGTCCCCAGATTTCAACAATGATTCAGCAGGGGTCCCCGGGTTCCAGTAATGATAACGTGCAGGTCCACAGAAGTCAAAAGGTTGCAAACCACTGCTCTACTATATGAGTGCCATGGACTGGCTTTCACACAAGGACTGATTTCTTTCAAGACTGATTAATATTCTTTGCAATGCAGTATTCTGGAGTGTCAGCTGGATAGCTGAAGCTGGTATCCTTGACGGTGGAACCTATTTCTGATTTGTGTCGCCACCTTGTGCATTTGCATTAAAGGCTGTCTCAAGGAAATGCTAAAATACTAAAATGTACATATTAAAACTGTTGTGAGTACATATCCTTACGGCAGAAAGGCCAGTTCTCAGTCTACAGTCCAACCTTCTTGGTTCCTACCACTATCTGGGATACCAGCAGCCAAGGGCCACAGTGACTGAGGTCTGAAAATGATCTACAGCCAGCTGACGCTAAGAAATGTTACACTAAAGCAAACGGGTTGCTGTTCAACAGCATGGTAGACGCTGGGCAGTAATGTACTGAAGGTGGAGAATCGCAAAGTGTGTTTGGCATGTGGGCTGGTTACAGGGAGGCGATGACAAGTTAAGAGCAATAACCAGTGGGAACCTTACAACTAGTGGGAAAATACAAAGATTGTTAAATTGCTAAACCCAACTTTAAATGAAGTGACGGACATCAGCAAAGGCACAGAAATGTCCAGAGTGTCAGTTAAAATGTCAGCCAATAATGGCGATAAGAGTAATTGAGTTTGTACCACCACGAACGCTGAAGTAAATGCCGAACTGTGAAGGCGGGAGTGATATAAACGTCCACGTGGCGGCATCTCTTGCAGTGGATGTCCCTCCGGGAGTCACTCGTGCACTGACAGCAGTTGCCAAGCGGTACGACGAAGATGCCACAGGTACAAGAGGATAGGCCATTGCCACAGCGTGTGCAGGAGTAGGGTCCTTGAAAACACTACCAGGGGTATATTCTCTAATAATAGCACGATTTAGTGGAGATTTCGAATACAAATATTATCTATTGTTTACATACCAGTCCTGGAAATATTTAGAAAATTAAGAGTTGAAATCAACGCCTGGATTTCAGTGTGCTTTGAGGCAAGGCTTACAAATGAGTGCGGCCAAGTGATGGAGATGGCATTGTTACAGTCGAGACATAAAGGAGCTCTGTTCCTCCTCCGCCCCCGGCAGCGAGCATCTGAGTTATAAATGGATGCACTATCAGTCGCGAGAGCAAAACTGGTCACGTTTAGTATGCGTGCCACCAGCTGCACGTGCATCAAGAAATGTCACCATTCGGAGATCTGCAGCCCGCAATTACGGGGGCTTGTCCAATGCCGCATGCATACTGCAAAACCTAAACACCAACAGAGGTGCTGCACCGGTCAGTAAACTTACATGCATGCCTTACCTACGGATAAATGCACGCCAGAAAATGAAAGCAATGAAGGAACTGCAACCCACTGCTTCCAGGGCGTGTCCATTGCTGCATGCATACTGCAAAGCCTAAACACCCACAGAGGTGCTGCACCGGACCGTAAACTTACATGCATGCCTTACCTACGGATGAATGCACGTCAGAGAAAATGACAGCAATGAAGGAACTGCAACCCGCTGCTTCCAGGGCGTGTCCATTGCTGCATGCATACTGCATATCTAATCATCGACAGGGATACTGCATCGTTCTGCAAGCTTACTGGCATGCCTTGACTACAGATGCATGCATACAGAAAATGTCAGCAAGGAAAGATCTGCAATCCACTGCTTGCAGGGCGTGTCCATTGCTGCAAACATACTGCAACATCTAATCGACAGGGGTACTGCACCGGTCTGCAAGCTTACTGGCATGCCTTGCCTACAGATGCATGCCTACCAGAAAATGTCAGCAAGGAAAGATCTGCAATCCACTGCTTGCAGGGTTTGCCCACTGCTGATTGCATACTGCAGCAACCAAACATCCACAAAGTTGCTGCACCGCTCAGCAAGCCTATAAGCATGACTTGCCAACAGGCATGCCTACAGTGCATGCATACCAGAAAATGTCAGCATTGAAAGATCTGCAACCCACTTTTACAGGGTGTGCCCATAGCTGTATGTATATTAGAACATGGAAACATTGACAGATGTGCGTCACCAGTCAGCAACCCTTGTATTTGCATGAATTACCTACAACTTCTTGCAGAGCAGGCATCTGATCCAGCAACTCATCATTAGCAGGTACACGAATTACAGAAAAAGTGAGACTTAACAGACCCCTAATAGTCAATCAAAAAAAATGAGCATTGAGAAATCAGCAGCATTCAATAAATTTAACAACCCAATATGAGCTGGGCCTACAGGCGCAAGCACCTCGGAAAATATCAGGGCATCAAAAAACAAAGTGATGGATGGAATGCTTGAATTAATTGCAGCCGCTGGCGAGTGTTCAGGAGCACACCCCAATGCATTGGTTTTCCCCCACCATGCCACCTTAGTTTGGACCCAGTGATATGCAAATCAGTCTTGATCCTGCTCCAATTAAAACAGTCCAGTTCGAACTACCAGGCCGTTTCTGAACCAGAAAACAGGCAACGTAGGACAGGTGTCGCCCTGCCTGGGGCTAATCGGACCGTTACAGCTTGGTTCCAGCGGCACTTTAAGTATCGGAAAATATTAGCATCGACAAACCACTTATAGCATGGCTTACTTATAGCAGTATACAAATCAAAACAAACATTGAGATCAGCAGCTATCACCCCACTATAAATAGGAGGCTCCTAGTGCTTGCATTACAGAAAACGTTATTACCTGCAACCCGGTAACAGCATGGTTTGCTCAGAGCTGCCTGCAAATCAGAATATGTCAGCACCAAGGGATCAGCAGCAATATTTCAATTTAGCAATCCATTGTGAGCAGGCGCTTGCAGCATCAGCAGATCTGCAGCAGTATTCAGCGGCTCCCTGATATGGCTTACCTTCATGAAGAGCAGAAAATGTCAGCAGAGAGCCCTGAAGCAGCGGGAGACTCCGCAACCAAGCGGGAGCCTGCAGGTGCATGCATGACCAACAAAGGCCACCACTGGTAGATTTGCAGCAAGGCTCAGATTCAGTAACCAGCTGTCAGCGGGGTGTGCCTACAGATGCAAATATTACAGACCGTCAGCACTGGCATCCCTCTGTACCAGCCTGCAAGGACACAAGACAATGTCAGCACTGAGGGATCTACCGCAGAACTCAGTCAGCAATCTGTAATAGGAAGGGCTTTCCCACAGCTGCAGGAAAAGCAGAAAATTGTAATGTGGACTGATCTGCAGCGTTATGTAGGAGTTTTGCAAACTGCAGTCAGAAGGGCCAAAACCTGCTTCTCGTTTCCGGTAAGAGTCCTAGGGTGCTGAATTCAGCAACCATATTTTAAATCAAAAACTTGAATAAAAACAGAAATTCCACATTTTCAATCTCCGTTTAGTGCAACATTCCAGCTGCTTTGGGGCTACATAACTGGTGATTAAATCGTCCACAGCAAAAGCATTTACTCTGAGCTGACCCCGGAACGGATGAATACCGGAGTTCACCTCCTGGGATTAATAAAAACGGAGATTATCAATGTACAAAAATCTCAACCCGGTACAGTAAATCACTGAGGGGTCTTAATGCCTCAGTTTGCTGTTGAAGACAGTCTTGGGCAAGTCCTGAACAGTTAAGGATAGCTCATCTCAAGGTGAGGTAGAACGGCAGAGCCACAGCGTCCTCATCTCAGCACTTTTAAGGGTCTGAGCTCCTGTGAATCGTAAAAATCCTGCTACACCCAATTCACCAAGTGTATGATTTTGCAGATATTTTGGGTCTGCTTGGAAGTGCTGGGCAAAGTAATAAGTAGCTGCTACATAATGAAGAACTCTCATGAATTCACATGCACATGGCAAGAATGGAGCTCCTGCCAGCCTTGAAGGACTCTGGTCCTTCCAAGATGCTGCGGGACACTCTGGGACACAAAGAGAAGCTGCCGAGGGGTCCCGTGTGTCTCAGCTGGAGGTGTCCAGTGTCTGAGCTGGGGGGCTCCAGCTTGTTGTTGCTCTTCATTTTTATAGAGAGGAAACAAAACAAAAGATTCATAGACCAGTCATCATGCATAGCTGGAGGTGTGGCCAGGTGAGCAGCTATCAGTGGTGCAGCAGGTGCAATGGGACCGGGTCCAGGGATTTGAGAGACCCAGCGCACTTCAATTAGGATGCTATTTTACTACCAAACATGGGGGAGGGAGTCCATCTTCCTTGCTTGCTTGGGTGTGGCTCCCCCAGCCCTGAGTAGGAAGCTGAGGCAATTATGCTAAGTTTATCTTTGACTCTGAAACAAAATTCTGAGTGAATGGATACAGTCATATAATGCAGCAACGTGCCTACCAAACGGTCTTTTGGCGCTCTTTAGCATAGTGGTATGAAATGGAGAGGCAAAGTAGCGATTAGAAAGATGGATATCTCAAGAGAAGAGTATTTCTGATAAATTTCTGTAAGGGATGAGCTCTCAAATGTCCGTCGAATTAAGCAATCGACAGAAGTCCACAATGATAACAAACAATGGCAAAAGTGGTTCTAGAGAAAGTGAGAGGTTGCTGGTTTCCGAGGCAGTGCAACACTACAACACAATTCAGAGGCAGCACAACACAATACTTTGCCTTACAGGCATTTTTGGATGATATAGGTTAGTGATTCGGAAACAGGATTCCACGCGGAAGAAGTAAAATAACTACTGTGACGATGCAGAGAACCCAGTCCCCTTGGAAAAATAGTAAATTAAACAAGTAAACAAACACTGTATTTCTTTCTCTTTTTTTTTTTTTTTTTAAAAGAGACTTAGAGATACCAAGGCTGAAAGCCACTAAAATAGGTAGATGAGGCTTAATGGGTGAAACAAACATGAACACATTACAAGAGACGCGCCTGGGTAGCGACATATTCCCACTTACACTATGTCCTTACACTATACAGGAGATGCAGGGGAGGAGGACATTCCAGGCTCCTCAAGTTTGATCATTCCAGAGGTTCTCATTTGAGGTGGCTCTAGGCTGGAGGCGGTGGGAAGGGATGCTCCAGAGAAGATGACTAAAGGCCAGATGTATGAAAATGTTTTGCACTCTCAAACGGTGCGAATCGCAAAATTCGGCCGTTTGCGAGTGCAAAACAGTGGTCTGCAATGCATGAAAGGCATTCGCAGACCACAAAGCAGAAATCGATAAAATAGCGATTTCTTGCATAGCGACCTGGGTTTTGCGAATCGCAATTTGCGATTCGCAAAATCCACATTGCAAGGCGATGCTGCAAAAAATCGTAAATTGCGATTTTTCGCAGAATGGCATTTTGCACATGCAAAATACCATGGACGGCAATCAGGTGGTAACCTGGTGCAAAATTTAAAAATGCATTTAAAATGCATTTTAAATTGAACATGTAATGCACACATGCCCTTTTGGCATGTGTGCACCTTACATGTCCCCCAAAACATTTTTGGGGTGCAGCAGAGGGGGCCATAGGCCCCCAGCACCCTGGGGATTTGCATTTCCAAAATTGCGATTTCTAGTTCAGAAATCGCAATTTTGGAAATGCAAAAAATTCGCAGCTATGTGCCAACAGGCCCATGGCTGCGAATGGGGCCGGTATCGCAATTTGCGATTCGGTAATAGCATTTGCGATTTTTATGAAATCGCTATTACCGAATTGCAAATGTGATACATGGCACTTTGTGAGTCGGTAATAGCGATTTCTTAAAAATCGCTATTACCGAATCGCAAAGGGCCGTGATGATACATCTGGCCCTAAGAACCTTGAAACACAAACCTAGAGGTACGTAAGAAGGTTCGAGTACAGCACGGAGGCGAATGTTGGCTTTGTGTGAGGACCACAATGGACTACTGACGAGAGGCAAGGGGCTGTGCCACTTATAGCTACAAACACAATGGATATTAATTTTGGAGTGGCGGACAGGCACCCAAACTAAGAGTCTGGGGTCATGATTTAGGGGTGTAAAATAGTAAACGTGTAGCCACTTTACGTCTGTTGTGTAATTATAGTAAAAAGTAAGACAGCTCGGTTTGTTAGAAACATTCTACAATGGACCTGTAAGTCCGACAGGTGGTAGGTAACTTTGTTACACAAACAATGTTTAAGTTAGAGAATTATCCTGTCCAAGGCAGGGACCCCCTCATCCCTCACCCTTCCCCCCCCCCCCCCCACCCACTCCGAAAGGGAGATGGAGACAGAGGGAAAGGAGTGCAGCAAATGGCTACAATTTTACAAAATTCAACAACTTAAATAGCTAGTTAGGTAAAATAAATGTGCATAGATCACCTGAACTACATTTAGAAACATTTGATACAGCCCCAAAACTCGGGGTGCCCAGGTGCTTATCCCAAAGAAGTAGGAGGTTAATCCTTGTCCTGCATCATTTACGCCGCTGAAACTGGAGTAATTGGTTCACAGTCAGAAGCTTTGGAATTTCTTTACGCAACTTGACAAGCGAGGCAACGTGCTTTGCTGGCAATTAACTGTGATCAGAAGGAGCCTCTGCGAAAACCTTCCGCCGCCCACTGAGATTTCAGGAAATTAGGGCGCTGTAAGCATATTTTTTACCAGCAGAACAAAGTCTTCCATGCGGACTGAAATTCACATTTCTTTGGCTCGTGAAGGTCACGGCGTATGAATGAAGAACGTGACGCGCCAGCAGAGTAGTTTAGAGAGAATTCTCTTGGCTACAGGGGGCACCGAGGGGTCTCCGTTAAGCCCTCGCGGATGTAGACTGCCAGGACATGAATAGGAGAATGTGCAGCAGCAACGTAACTGGATAGAGTGCTAACCTGACCTGTAGTCAGGTCCCAAAGGACACAATATTTTGAAGTGGACTTGGAAGAGCGCACTGAAAAACATTACGCAAGGAGTCAATGGGATTTTTTTTTAACGGAATAATTGAAGGACCAAGGTTGAATCCCTTTTATTTTTCATGTGTAAGTTGTAACCAATAAAGTGCATCTGCTACCGTAGGGAAGAGCATCTGCTACCGCAGGGAAGAGCCTGGCACAATATGATACCAGAAGAGCCCGATCCATGCAAGAATTCCACCTGAGAAACCTTTACCTACAATGAATCACAATAGAATATATTTAGATACTAAGGGACTATATTGAAAAGCAGACCTAGATCCGGTCCTCCTGGGCCAGTCTTCCAAACACCTCCCACTCAGAGTGTTGTTTTTGTCGCGTTGTCTTGCTGAGAGCAATGACAGCTGTTTAAAGTCAGCAAAGGACTAAGAGGCAGTTTGAAAGTGGTTAACAAGGACTAAACCAAACAAAAGAAGTGAAGAGGGGACTTTGGAAGAAATCCACAGGTGAGTTCAGCCCTACAAGCTTTGAGAAATAAAACTGAAAAACAAGTTAAATGTGATGAGATCTAGAAGACAGAAAACAGGATCCTAGGGAGCCCGACAAAGCTCAAGTAAGCAACAGGCACCTCCCAAACCCTCTAATCAAATGCTATGAGTAGATCAACACAGCAAAGGGGGGGACGGACATATAGCAGAGAGTTAAAGGGAGAGGATAGATAAGCGAGGCAAAGGTGGTGAAGAGATCAATAAGGGGAAAGGATGGATAGTTCACCAACAGAGGGAATGGACAGTGCAATAAGGCAAAGGCAACCTACTGGTTATAGCTTCCAACATGTGATCTCAAACTCTCAGGAACACGGACTGAGTCTTAAAAATAGTATGGAAGTGAAAGTTACTAAGTGTGAAGTGGCATGAAGAGGAAATAAACAGCCTAAATGATAAAAGCCAAAATTATTCATGAATGTGAATGAAGGCTATAAAGCGAAAAGGTTTTAATCAGGGCTATAATTAAAATTGAATGTTAATGAGTCTGGCATTATTTGATTGTGACGAAAATTATAACAAACTGGGTCAAGTTGAAATACGTTTGGTTCAAGTAATGGAACACAGATCATATAAACTACAAGGTAGTAGTAATGTTCTGCAACACCTCCTCCAGCAAGTAGAAATAATCAAATAAACTAAACCTTAAACACCCTGCAATTTGAACGGGGCACTCAAAGATCACAATTACGAAGGAGTCCCACAGGGTAGAATTACATTGTTAATTAACAATTGCAAAAATGTTTGGTTACTTCGAACTGTGAATTCCTGTATGACTTAAAATAATATTTAAGATTTTACTAGCCGAAGGCTGATGCACTAGAATGTCCGCAGAAGGTAACTGGGTAACCATACCTCCTGGACAAAGAAAAGAGAGGGGAAGCCCCACATGCACAGGTCTGGGACAGCAACCTGTTATTATGAGACCATTTCAAGAATCACATGTTTTGCTAAAATCAGTGCTTTAATGCCTAGTAGCTTTGCAACTATGAGAGATGTCTGGAGCAATTACGAGATTCAAGATCGGTCTAAAGATGGAAGCAGGAGGATGGCCTTACATGGTGTTTGGCAGAGGTTGCAGGCGACTACAGACCGACGTAAACCTCACACCTCTTGCACTAGTCAGAAGAAGCAGCCCTTTTTAGGGTCAAGCACGCAAAGCGCTCTGTCCCTGTTGTAATCTCTCTGTGGGATTTTAACCATGCCCATCTCACGACCATCAGTTTAGCTGATTCGTGGGCTTGTCTTTTAAAATTCGCTTGATTTCATTAGTGAAAGGTATGCATAACGTCATGCCTTTTCCGGTGTTTAGCCCTCCTGGAACGCACCGGCCAACTACTGAAAACATACGGGGCTCCATGTTTTCAGCATGGTTTCTGAGCTACTTTTTCTCTTTATTTCACTGGGCAGTAGTTGAGTGCTTTGCATGACATCGACTCTGTTACACGGATAATTGCACTTTTGCCAGTTACATGGATATCTGCACTTTTGTCTATTCGTTTCACTGTGAGCGAACTTCTGTTTCCTTTTGTGTGTCTGCTTTGCACTCATGGAGGCAGTCAGCTCACTTATGTGAAACTTTTACTTTTCATTTTCAGATTATGTGGTAAGAAAAGTCCGGTTAGGAGTTTACAACGCTAATAGCTTTAGCTCGCACAAACGCGAGACCCATTGCATTGCAAATACTTGTTGATTTCAGCTATATATTATGTGTCAGAGTAGCACTGGTTCGGGCCACAGGACTCCTCTAAAGGCAGCAGGCCATGCCCCTTTTTAACAGAGGCTTGTGATGACAGGAGGCCAGCCTATTCAGTAGCTTTATGGAAAATGTGTTTTTATTAATCTGTATCTCATAAGGGAAACTTGGCAGTAACTGAGGCTGATTGGCAGGTAAGTAGCATTCTCCATTGCTTGCCCATGACCTCATCCTCTGTAGTTGAAAGTGAATAATGTGAACAGAAAACTTGAACAAGATCTTAGGAGTCGAAGGGCTGTCTGTCCATGAGCACTTTGAGGGGGCGGGGTTAACTTAATTAGCTGAACGTCACATAAGCAAAGCAGGCACTGTTGAACGAGTAAGGGACAGCCCCTTAATATGAGTGCCAGGGGCTCATATTAAGCATTTTTTAAATTAAAAACATAATATGAATCCTACTATGGTGTTCTAGCATGGGCACTCTGACTCTTGCTCTGCACGAGGGTCAGGCAATCAGGACAGGCACACACAAGTGTGCATATGCTCCAGCCCTGGCTTATGTGGGCTGACAGGGACACTCCCTTAAAAGAAGTGCTCTACCCTCGCTGACTGAATGCATACTGGGTGCTACAGGCTTCAGTCCAATTCTGCCCCAGTCTGCACTTTAAACAGCCAAGATGGATTTTTCACAACTTGTCAGTGGGTGGGTAGGGTCAGCAACCCTGACCCCACCTTCCCCTGTGACGAGTTGGAAAAGACTGGTGGAGATGAGGCAGTGGGGCGGACTAGGATCTATGTCACAGTCGCATCCTTGTAAACAGACTGGCTGCGGATGGTTAAAGCTCACGCAGTGTGTTTTATCATCAGCTTCTGTCTTCTCAAGCATAAGATCTGCCATTGAATGAGCAGGACTGGTCTAGAATAGCCATTGAAGGTTCAGCCAATCCTTGGGTTGTCACATTTGTCGTGTTCAGAGTTGCCTCAAATTACTGTTTCAGGGCATGGCATTATCCAAGTAAAAAATATCTTGGTGACTATCCATAGCATTATTCCGAAACTCTGGGGCGGGCTGTGGGGGGGGTCGCCACGAAGCCCCAGGGCAGTGGCTGGTGCTGAATGGAGGCACTACTGTCAATGGCCGCACCGTCAGAGGCATTCGTCCATCGATGTTGAACATACATAGTATAATGAGCCTTCCACTGCTGCTGTGTAGACTTGAACAAATACCAGCTACTAAACCGAGAAGCCCGGCCAGTACTTGCCTGTCCTCATTCTCTTCCTCAAAACCTGACCAAGATTCAGTGAATCCAGTCAGTTACTATATAAAGAGCATCAATCGGTGAAATCACATCATGATTATCACTTTCTTATTCAGCGTTTTCCCCTTTAATTGTGCAATTTTCTGAGTGCTATAAATAACAAGTGTTCGAGTGTTCATACCTTGAAAGAATGGAAGCCAGAATTGGTCTTGGCAGGATGCAACTCACAACCTGTATAGTCACTAGATATGAGAAGTGAGCACTTCTCCCTCACCCATCTGGGAACATAAACAGGATGCCAAGTTCTTTTCTGACCAAGAGATTATGCCACTTTAAATTAGTGGATGAACATATGTAGATCGGTTCTGGCACCTCTTACCTAGCACTAAATTGTTTTACAATCTCTCCAAATTTACCTTTTATGCAGCATATTAAGATAAATGCAATCACTTCACTAGTAGTTTATTTAAGAAAGTCTATATTTCTTTTTCTTAAAGAGTAAACTACCATTTCTGTTCTCTACGTTTTAAATGCTGAAGAAAGGAAAAGTTGCATGTGGTTGCTGTTTTCAGTAAGTTGTGAAAAGTATGGAAGAAAAAGCATATTTTGTTCATTACCTGGAGTTCTTCCAGGCATCCCACTCAGCTTTGTTAATGTAGTTTGCTAGTTTTTTTTTTTTTTTTTTTAACATGTGGGCTCTGTAGTGCACATTTGTAGAGCAGTATGACTTAGAGGCAGTATTGTACTGTGACGTTCTGCTAGCTGTGATAATACGCTGGAAAAGAATGGCTAGGAGGGAGGACCCCAAAAGGGAAAACATGAGAGCCTAGATTGGAGGGGGGACAGACGGGACAAGACTAGGGGAAAGATGGTGAATATGGAGCGAGATGTACATGAAGAAGGTAAGAAATAGAATTAAGTAGTGAGGAAAGGCAGAGGACACAGAGAGATACCATAACAGAAAAAGAATAGAAATAAAAGAGAATATGTTGCCCACAAAAAGAAGGATAGCCTTGCCACCTAAACCACTTACAACTACACCAGTATTTAGAACGGTGGTAGGGGTTATTATTTTGGAGTTCCCCACTAACATAGTGTGGGGACCCAGAGATGATGTAGACCAAAAGAGCACGTTGTGGTGAATGTTTCAAAGGTATTCCCATTGTCCTATGACAACCATAGGCTGAGTTATGAGCAAAAATGTTTTGTAAAAGTAATGCCCTGCAAAGCATTATGGGGCACATTTCCATGCCACAAATATTTTAGTATGTTGATATGATTGTAATGCTTAGAACAGCCCCTAGAGAGCACCACAATGAAAATAGCATTTGTAAGAAACATGTTATATAGATAGCCCCTAGAGGACATAAATACACCAAAAGAAAATGGCAATAAATAGTGCAGTGTAACCATGTATTTAGCCCCAAAGGGCCTTAAAACACAAGCTATTCCCAGCTGTAAGACAAGAGTTCCAGATATGAGAGCTTATAAAGGCAGTGAAGGGTGGGAGGGGTTACCCTAGTGTGCGGTCCCAGAGATGACTTAGACAGAAAGAGTGTGTTGTGCTGAACGTTATGGTGGTGGTCCCATTGTCCTAGGACCACCCAGGCTGAGATATGAGCAAAAATGTTTTGTAAAAATCATGGCCTGCGAAGCATTATGGGGCAAGTTTCTCAAGTGCAGTGAATATTGTAGTATCGCCTCTCTCCCGCTGTGCCGGGAGAGCCGCTTTTGCTTAGAGGTTTGCTGTTTTAAGTAAAACATTTACCAATTTCAAGTGTTTGAAGGGGAGAGCCGCAAGAGATGACTCTGATTAATTAACTGTGAACAATGTGACAGGTGCTCCAATCTCGCCAATCGGGTTCACGCTGTTGTGTGTGTTCGCGCTGTGAGAGCCATGGCTGCCATGCGGCACAAAGGGGAGAAACAAAAATAAAAAAAAGGGTTCTCCACGCTGAAGTATATCAACAATCGTGCAATAATCCATGTAACAGAGGCAGTCTGCAAGGCATGACAAAAACAGCCTTAAGGCGGACAAAAGTAAAGCATTTACCAATGACATCAAGTGATTCTTGAAAGGCAAGCCCAGGAATGAATGAAAGTGATGGGCGTATTTAAAACCCCACAATTCTTACAACAGGTCAAAGCACTTGTGAGCTCAATCTAAAAAATATAACCCCAGGGACAGATAGCCCACAAACCCCACTTCTGAGAGTCATGTTTGTTTGCTGTGCAGTCAATTCAGGAATTCATTCTACACCCCACTCTTTTTCAAGGTCAGAAGCCACCACTAGAATGAAAACTAACACCATTTTGGTACCGTATCAAGGTGACCGCGAGGTACACTTCACTGTAATTTACATTGGCACTTTAGTACATTTGTGGGTTAATTCGTATGGAAGTGGAGTCTTTTCAAAAGTTAGAATGGTAGAGTATCACATCTGGGTTGCCTCGCCTTTACAAAACAAAATCAAAACACATACAGCACTCAGTGGAACATCACTTACAATCTCTGTAAAAAACTAGCCAATGGCACTATTAAACTTAGCTTTCACATTAAGTGCATTTTTTTCTTCCTAGTGTACTGAATCTCACACTAGTTGTAGCCTGAGGTAATATATAATTGTACTTTTTAATTTAAAAGACGTAATCTTTTAGGGAAGACCCCGCCCTCATTACTTTTACAATTAGCTTTAAAAAACAAACATTCTGCTTTGATCACAGAAATAAGATAAACATGTTTTACATTTGCCCGTTCACACAGCAAAATGTATGTGTAAGAAAATGAATTAATTAGGGGGGATGGTAGTCCACCACAAGTAATAGTCATAGTTTCTTATCAGTCAAAGATTTCAGCAATTTGAATTACAGTTCAGACCCTCGTAGCTAAGGCATAGGACATGCTTAGCAGAGTAAATGTATAAAGCATCTAGAAGTGCTAATAGAGTTAAAAAGTAAAATACGCAACACAATAAAAGCCACACATTTATAAAAATAGAGAAAATCTGAATAAGCAAAATGACAAAAAAACAACAAAAAACCCCAAAAGGGATTCGGAAATAATAATGTTGAAAAATGTAATTGAAAAGAGCACCAAGTGGGGGGTGGGGGGGGGGGGGGGATGAAAGACCACCTGTGTTGGAGTGGAAACGGAGTATGGACATGTACATGACAGCTGAAAAAGTTATGTACGCTAGCACAGGATGTCCCCAAAAATGGTAGAGCAGGATGGATGTTAATATACAACGTTACGGTGAACTGTGGCTGTGGACACCACTCCGTACTTGCGCTATACATGTATTGGCAGGCAGATGTCAAGTTTAAGAGGAGGAAGGAACATGGGTTGTTAGTTGTCAAATGTGGCTGTTGTCCTTTCTTACTTGTTTTGTTTCAAAGCTGCACGCCTGAAATCCTAAGTGCTACTTTCTTCTAACTTGTGTGTGGAATGCAATTTCGTAAAACAAAAACAAAAATATTTATATAAAGAAAGAAAAGACAACCAAGTAAAAAAACAGAGTGCCCAATGTAAATCAATGGTTGCGGCAGATGGAGACCAAGGTGTAATGTCAGGTTGATCTCGGGTTGGATAAACAAATGGATTATTCCTGGTGAAAGTCTGGAAGTAAAAAAAGGTGAAAAACTTTCTAAGTCCAATTTCAGAATGGGACTTTGTACATTTTTTATTTATTTTTATTTTTTAGAAAAACGTTGAAATTTCTTCTAATTTTCAATGCAAAATGGGACTGTCAGTTTTTTTTTTTTTTTTTTTAAAGAAAAATCCTCTGCAACAGTCACTGCTAAAACTGGAACCAAAGGCCGGCTACCTCAAGCAGGTTAGTCCCACGG
This sequence comes from Pleurodeles waltl, assembly GCF_031143425.1. Classification (NCBI taxonomy): domain Eukaryota; kingdom Metazoa; phylum Chordata; class Amphibia; order Caudata; family Salamandridae; genus Pleurodeles; species Pleurodeles waltl. Next base: position 1,006,697,542 of record NC_090448.1, read on the forward strand.
GAGCACTGGAGATTTGTTGCTGAAAAGTGCCTATGCAGAATGGGGCTTGCAATTTTTTTTCAGAGGTGCAAGAACTTTTGGGCAGAATGTAGCTGAAATCCAATCCAACGCTGTGGAACTGCCGGCCAGATATTTTCCAGGAAGTCCCAAACCTGAGATTCAGAATTAATGTGTTAACCTCTACTCAGGTTTTCCTAATAGGACAGTCAGAACATTCCAAAGTACAAAATAGCTTTTGGAGGTTGTCACTGGAGATCCATGGTGGCATTACATTTCTACTTGCCCCACTTTTACATACCAAGTAACCTGCCTTGTGCACTACAAAGCTTACATAGGGGTGACATTCATATTTAAAAGGAAGGGCTTTTCTCCTGTCAAAATGGTTATTTTTACAGGTCAGCCTTCTGGTTTAAATTGTAGCAGTCAGCATACAATGGCAGGACTGAAGCCATGTTTTTGTTGTCGCACTAGTAAAACGGCACAATAAGTGTTGCAGTCCACAGGTGACATTTAACTTTCTATGCCACAGCTGTATTTTCTGCATGCTATACTATGGCCTTTAAAGAAAGTTAAATAAGTCAATCAGGGATTGGATCGTTTCTACATGTTTTAGAGGTCAGATCACATGCACTGGGTATGGTACTGCAGGTGCCCCAGTGTGCAGAGTCTGAAAAGAAGCATTAGAATTCAGCAAAAAATAGTGGTGACCACACAAAAGGGGACATGCTCTCACAACATGCAAACAGATAATTACATCTAGGACCTGACAGAAATATTAAAGAGCTACATCCCATGGTCATAGCAAGTATTGAACCCAAAGCATAATACACTGGTTCTGTACCTCCCAAAAATAAAATTTTCCAGTGTTGAAGGGTACTGTGTTCAATACATAGCTGAATCAGAAAAACATAAAAGATCAAACAGGTATACGGTAAAGCATCTCAGTAGATCTGAGCCCAACATACTCAATGATTGCACACACACGTTGTATTATTAAAGTTATATATAGGCTAAAAGGGTTATATATCTGCCTCAACACAGATGTAGCATTAGTTCAAAAAGGACATGTCTGCACTGTGACTGATCTCTTGGCATGACCACAATGAACAATGTGAGACATTTTGACACCAATAGTTGTTGTAAACCTTGCTTAGTTTTCAACACCACTGATGTTGACGCAAAAATAACCCCATTTGCTAACAAGAGCAATAACTGCTTACGTGTTTGAGAGACTGGGACCTAACACACTGAGGATTCCATGCTCTGGGTCCTTAGCTCCTTGTAGAGACAGGGACCCACCACACTGAGGGCTCCAAGCACTGGGTACTTCGCTCCTTGTAGTGACTGGAACCCACCACACTGAGGGCTCCATGCACTGGGTACCCAGCGCCTTGGAGAGACAGGGACCCACCACACTGAGGACTCCATGCACATGGTACCCAGCGCCTTGTAGAGACAGGGACCCACCACACTGAGGGCTCCATGCACTGGGTACCCAGCGCCTTGGAGAGACAGGGACCCACCACACTGAGGACTCCATGCACATGGTACTCAGCGCCTTGGAGAGAGAGAGGGACCCACCACACTGAGGGCTCTATGCACATGGTACGCAGCGCCTTGGAGAGAGAGGGACCCACCACACTGAGGGCTCCAAGCACTGGGTACTTATCTCCTTGTAGAGACAGGGACCCACCACACTGAGGGCTCCAAGCACTGGGTACTTAGCTCCTTGTAGAGACAGGGACCCACCATACTGAGGGCTCCATGCACATGGTACCCAGCGCCTTGGAGAGACAGGGACCCACCACACTGAGGGCTCCAAGAACTGGTTACTTAGCTCCTTGTAGAGACAGGGACCCACCACACTGAGGGCTCCATGCACATGGTACTCAGCGCCTTGGAGAGAGAGAGGGACCCACCACACTGAAGGCCCCATGCACATGGTACCCAGCGCCTTGGAGAGACAGGGACCCGCCACACTGAGGGCTCCATGCACATGGTACCCAGCGCCTTGGAGAGAGAGGGACCCACCACACTGAGGGCTCCATGCACATGGTACCCAGCGCCTTGGAGAGAGAGAGGGACCCACCATACTGAGGATTCCATTCACTGGGCACCTTTCTCACAGTTGGATGCAGATTACATAAGTGATCATTAAGGGTTTCTAAAGTAAATCTTGATCTACTCCGACTACATTTAAATATTATATTTAGTTTCAGCAAACCTCACCTACAAAAATTGAGTGACCGGCGCTCACCAAAGGTGAGCAGGAAAAAGAGTAAAACCCGCACACATCAAACAAACATTGCACTCGTGTCATGCCAACCTTCTCCATCACACTTTCCTTCAACCTACCAGTAAGCCAGTCCAACCGGTTACCTGCACCGGTGTATGAAGCTGTGCATCACTTTGCCAAATCCTTCCAGGGAGTGCCACAATGCGACATTTATGTGCATCATATTCCCAGCAATCGGATGTTCAAAGCATTCTAGGTTGTAATTACTTCTGTATGGATTTAGGCAGCAAAAACGAGTGATTACATTTGCAAAGACGGTTCTTACAATTAAAGACGTACACATATCAAAACCAGCAGCTCAGGATCCGGAAAAGTTCGGCCTTCCGAAATGTAAGTAGAATGTAATTGTTATTGTGAATTGGTGTGGCACCCTTCCTTCAGAAGGGGAGAGATCAGCATGACATTAAAGTATCCTTCAATAAAACTACTTAAAGTGAATATTGGATTGGTTTAGTCCAAGAACAGCGAGCCAAGGACGCATTCTTGAGAGTTCCTTTCCAATATCCAATTCCACATAATACAAATAATCTGCTCCACTTTTGGGCATCTGGTGTAATCTCCACCCCACCCAGTCTACAAACTGCCCACAGAGTGAGATCCTAAGCAACCTCTTAAAATACCACAAGAATCCCATGGGTGCACACAGCTCCGGTGGCCAGTCTTTCACTTGGAAAGCCAACATATGCACGCATCAAACTTGCCAGATTCTCAGATTTTTCCCTGTGTATATGCATGCATGTAGAATATAAAAACTGGTTCTTTGCAGATGCTCTTTACTGAAACTCATTCACCAACTCTCCCCACAAGGCTACAGAACAAACCCACAGAATTCTAAGCGCACATATGGAAAATACTTCACCTTATTTATCAAAGTAGTTTTCAGCCTTGACGGGAGAGTGAAGCACTATATTAATGCTGCAACACTATAAAATACACTTCAAAACGAGAAGAGCCATTTAAGACACAGCAGTTCTTTTGAGAAGTGTTGGTATGGCTCCTGAATGGTATAGCTGCCCTACTGAGAAGTCCAGGCACTCATATGACAAAGGTATTAACGTGATGGATTCCAGAACCACACATCACTTAAACAACCTGCGCAATACAGCCAAGCCTCAGCTCCATTCCCATCTGCCCCTACCCCAAATCAGTCCTGGTTATTTCCCACTTTGAGCACTGGCAACAGGCCCAAGCCCTATCTACACTCACCATGCAAAGGAAGTGGAATCCCACTAAGAATACACGCGACCCGAAGCGAGGGTAAGAAAGGCGCACTTTCAAGAGGAGGCAGGCGTGGCAAGCACCCATTAATCATGGGGGGAGAAGGGACTCTCACTTATCTATGCTTCTTATTAATTTCACCCGAAACTGGACCTCCTGCAATATCTGAATAGCGCTGCTTGGTGCCCGAGCAGCCAAAGATGAAGGCCTGGTGCATGGAGTCATGCATAGAGATGGGCACAAAGCAAAAAAACTGGATCCAACCTATGGCACTGCCACAGCTCAGGGTATCAGGGCGTTGGGTAGAGAGCAGGACTGTTGCAGGAATAACAGAGAAAATACTCAGTTGTGTCATAGGAACTGGCCAACACTACCCTAATGGCTTGTGCCCAACATGTCTATACGTCTACTGCTGCCCGCTGTGTAGAAAGGACAACCTGCAACAGCCGATGCAACGCCGTCTGAAAGTATGGTGGTAATGACCGCCAGCAGGATCACGCCTGTACGCGGAGTCTGTCCATTTCTGCTTCTCTCTTTTAGGCTTCAGAACCACCTTTGAAACCCACACAATTTAGTGATATATCTGGTTGCATGTGCTTAAAAGAACAACCTGTGACATTTTCCAAAAAGCTGCATGAATGGAACATATCTCAACCTTCATGAAAAACTGTATTTACAATTAAAGCTATTGTATTTACATTGTTTCAAGTTCTGATCAGTATTCCTCTGGCAACACGTTTTTAAGTCCAACATTTCACACAGAGATGAACCGAAAAACCTATATATATATATATATATATATATATGCGCTTCAAATGGGCTTTGTGTGAAGACTACATTTCAAAATCCTTAATTAAATTGTGACTCTTCCCATTATCGGTCATAACCACCACGTCCTGTGATCTCCCTTATTATCAAACTGAATACGTGATTTTCAAATGTAGCCCCCAGACGAAGGGCCTGCTTCCGAAAAGCGTGGGGCACCAATCAAGTGATTCAAAAGTTAGTGGTACTGATTCAACCAATACATTGAAACATGAATGAACCTACAAGTTGGTTTAATAAGGTGTGCGGCGTGCAAATCAAAATGTAGTGCACTTGGACGCACTCTCCATTTTGGAGAAGTGTCATTATCACCTCAAATGAAACACCATAGACGCCTCTCCTATCCGGACAGGGTTTTACGAGCTAGGACTAGGAGGAGACTGATCACAGGTGTACTGCACATAGATGCGTAGCTTCGGAGAGGGAGGGCGTTGGGGTGTTATACCCCCGTCATTGATGCTACTTACTAGTACATATTTGGGTTGCAGGTGCCGTCAGTCTGTTGTGGTGTTTCGGATTTCCCCAGAAATGTGTCCATTCACTGAGAAAAAACGCGCACACTCTCCCTCTCTGCGTGTTTTGAAAGTCTTCAGAAATTACGTTTGTTTACAAAATATTGTGTTTTCCCTCACTTCGGACCCTGGCAAGCAGCATTCCTCTCCCTTTCCACTGCCCCTTGAGCCCCTCTCCTGTACCCTGCTGGTCGTACAATGTCTTTCAACATTATATGCCAGCGTGATTGTTGGAAAATCTGAAGCGCCCCCCCCCCCACCCTCCCCCCCAAATTTTACTGACCAGGCTATGCCCCCGAGTGCACGTAGTAAGCAATGGGAAATAGGGGGCGCAGTCTAGAACTCTGGGAAGGCAGGAAATTATGTAATGGATTGGAGGCACTAATTTCGTTTTTCTTGGTTCTGTGCAGAAATATCTGGTAATATTTTAATGTAGAGATACTTTATTGGCATGTGATCTCGTCATGTTACCTTCTCTTGGGACGTCATCAGGGTCAAAGGTCATGTGATGTCACTAGGTCATCATCTGGGTGACAGGGCATATAACATGGCTCTTACTCTGCAAGCACCTGTTAAATGATAGCTATACATACTCATCTTGTTCCAAAACAATGCTAGGGCCAGAATTACATAGCAACCATGCTAAATAACAACAGGTCAAGAGGCTCCGTAGTGCGTCATTTTGTGGCAAAGCTGTCAGGACACAAAAAAGCATTTAGAGGTCAAATGGTGTTATCTACTCAGTCACTCTTTGTTTTGTTTAAAAAAACATATTTGGAGGCATGCAGAAAAAAACTAAGGCCCGTATTTATACTTTTTTTAGCGCCGCATTTGCGCCGCTTTTTGACGCAAAACGGCGCAAACCTACAAAATACAATGGTATTTTGCAAGTTTGCGCCGTTTTTGCGTCAAAAAACGACGCAAATGCGGCGCAAAAAAAGTATAAATACGGGCCTAAGTCATCTGAATATTTACAAAATCAGCCTGTGACCAAGTCAGCAACGACTATTCAAGGACGGCTCCGTTTTCTGTCGTTTTAACGTCTTAGTTGTCAACTTATAGGAGGTTTGGAAAGTGGAGCATTCTAAGGAGACCTTTTCTTTGGTGATCTGCACTTAAAAAGTAATTGACAAACACGGTAGTTACTGCAGGTTGGCGACAGTGGACCTCAGAAGACACACTGTGAGGTGAGGAACACACGGAAGTCCGGGCCCGGAAGTGACGCATAATAAGATGTCACAGTAGGACACGCTTGGTGTCTGTGGGAACAGCAGTCGTGTGTGAGAATTTCAACCGAGGCCTAAAAATGATGGCGGTCTGCCAAGCACTTTTACACTCAGGTAACCAGAGCAATTCAACAAATCGGGCAAACTGGGAAAGAAGGCACGGAACACTGAATATAGGCAACGCAAAGTATGCAGTCCTTTACTTCGTGACTGAAATGATTAAAATGTATTTCCAAAAATGGAAAAATACCGTTCAGCAAAGACTCGTGAACTTGGAGTGGTGCTTCGGAAACTCTGCGTCTCTCTTCGGCTCTGTGACTGAAGCTGTCAACAGGCCTCTAACCTGCTTTGGACCGTCTAAACTCTAAATATGCTGCATGAGAGCCCGAACTAATCTCCCAGCCCAGGAAACAAAATAGGCCAGCGACATAAAAAATGGCAGCTTTGATTCTCTTGGCTTTTATCTATTGAAACGTATTTGCAGCTAGGAGTAATGCACATAAAATGTCATGTACATAGTAGAATTAGTTGCTCCGCCCTAGCTCCGAAATACATGGACTTTGCACTAGTGCTGTCCTGTTATACCGATATAGTGCGTTAGTGAAGCTTGGGGAATAACTTTCCACTGTATAAACGTCAAAATGACTGACACTACTGGGGTATAAGCAGTGCAGGGTCCAAGGACCAGCGAAAGAGTTTAAGAACCTATGGGGTCAGAGGCAGGCCTCACAAAATCGCAAAAATTTTACCAGATCTGCAGGTCGAGTGCACTGAATATTCTACTGGACTTCTCTGTATAGTGCTTGACCAGTAAACAGCTCAAATTGTTTGATCCCAGGCAAATATTTTATTTTACAGAGCCGTCTTTGTCTTCAATATCACATACGAGAGAATGTTCAAATATGCGAGTTCAGCATTTCTATGGTACAAAAAAGCCTCTTGCTTGAGAGACTAAACCTTTGCTTCAGTTTAAGAAACTAGCCGACATATATGGTACACGTGACCTCTGACTAGCCTCTTAGATCACTAGTAGCATTGTCATTGGGGCAGGGAGGTTTCTCAGTTCATGTATAAAACTCACTATTAATAAATATATTAATTAAAGAATGGTGTGATAGCATATTGCCATTTAGAAACAGTACACCTTTCATTGAAATGGGCACTAGCTTTACCACTAACATGCAATTTTAGTGAAAAAAAATTGTAGTGTATATGCAAACTACAGAAGTTTGATTTCAGCAAAAATATCATTTGCACATCACGGAGTAGTGTTTTGTTTTCATCCTATTAAAATCTTTATTTTCTTTAAATAGAGTTACAAAAAATGTGCTATAATATCTGCAAAAATATATTTTGAAATGTTTGTACGGTTAATTTACAAGATATGTAAAGGTGTGCTAGGAGAAAAGACACCCTACAGCCTTTCATTTCACACTCTTTATACAACACTGTCAGATAGTCCACTTTACAAAATCCTGTAACTTTGCAGTCAGAGAACGAAAAGTAAACATCAACCCCCAAGATATAAAATAGGCAGCAGATTTAAAAATGGCAAATTGACATTTGACATATGTCTTTGAACATACAGCAAATGTGACCAGATAAAAACAAAATTTAAAGGCACCATTATTGTTAATTCACTTTCTGAGTGAATAGAACGCCTATTCTTCGTCAGCTTACCAGAACGGACCAGTATCGCTTGCGACTAGATTTCTGAGGCCGGCAGAAGCATGACCCAAATGTGTTGCACAGTGACAAAAGCAGAGGGAGTGCAGTGCAGTGAAGGGTTCACCAGAAGGGGCAACTCAGGGTGAACACAGGTAGGGAAAATCCCACGGGAAGCACCACGGGTTCCAAGTACACCAGGCGTGCCAGAACGTTTACCAGACCAGAGTTTAGAAAAAGACTCCAGCAGGGACCCACTTCTTTCATTTATGGCAGGTCAGCTGAGCACAGCATTTTATGTATAGAAAAAATCACCACAGGGAAAGAGAACAAGTAGTCCTATTTTTTTCAGGCTTTCACCAAGCTCCACCTAGTGGAATTTCCATCTCATATGCCTCTTCGTCAATAAGTAAAATTTGAAAAATGGGCTGACAATTATTCCACCTACCCTGTAGGCATCTAGGCTCACATACAGGTTATGCTGCAGGTGCACAACAGGATATGGCCTGCTTTGCAGGAAGCAAGAACTGTTTTCTCCTTAAAAACCAGAGTTCACCTTGAATTGCTTACTCTTCTGAATCTCTTCCCACTTGATCCCATTCATCCCTCTTGTGGCTTTTGCCCTTGGGACACCCATGTCCCTTTTGCTCGACAGCACCCTTGGGAGCCAGGGGGAGGTACTCTCTGTCCTTGGAGAGGATGGGCAGGGACTGACCTGCATCAGACACTCAGCCACGGCGTTCCTCCCCTTCTCCCCCTAAGGTTACTGACCCTATTCCTTCTCTTTAAATGGACTTAAAGAATACAGCGGCCCAGATTACTTCCCTTCCTGCCTCTAACCAAACTCATAGGATCTAGTATAGGACAGGTGATTGTGGTAAGGATGTCTAGTTTTGAGCTAGGTAAAAATGTTTCTCTTTAACACTGCAAATGTACTTTGTATTCGCCATTGCAATCTTGCACAACAACGATCGGTGATGGATGTGGTGTTGGTGTTATATTTAGAACACTTAATAACTGTTTCAAAGAAAAAGAAAAAAACGAGAGGCTTGCTTTTTAAATCTATAAATGAATTTTGAAGCAGAAGTAAGGAAGGGCTGCAAAAGCACATGTCGTGCAGCAAAATGCCCCCTCTGTCATCCTACTGTGACGGCCCTAGAGTGCGCACAGTGGCAACCATGGAGACTGCAGAAGTGCCTGGTCTGTGCCCTGGGGGACAGTGCAGGGGTCTAGGTCCTGAGGTGATGAGGGTCAGTTTCCAACAACTTGTAATCAATGATTGCCAACTGCAAATGTGCCTTATTTACGTTGTGCCTGGATTGTTTACTTCTGCATCAGCTATACTAAAATGGCACGGACGTTGATTAAAAAAAAAAAAAACTTGCGGAGTGTGTAAACCCCCTGGGAGGGCAGAATGGGTTCATTATTTCTTTACATTGAATGTGGTCTGAACTCTCCTTTTCACATTCCATACCACCTACTGCAGTCAGTGGAATGTAACCCAAGCAGCGGAAAAACGCCAGTAAGACATTTCAAAAAGTGACCTTTATACTTTAAAACAATTTGCATGAGATGACAGCCCTCCATGAGAACTTCTCTCTGACCTACTGTAGAGGCAATCTTTCTTAGGAAAAAGTAACATTTTTAACCCACAGAGATGTGCTTTTAAAGCTATCTCTGCTCACGTTTGCTGTGATAAAATATTACAATTCTAAAAAGTATCTTGCTGAACTTTTAAAAAACAACCTTCCTATTAATGAGGGGAAATTATATTTTTCTAATCTGCCTCAAAGCATCTTTTTAATAAATCGTTATTTATTTATGAATGCTTTCAGACATTTCTCTTCACACTAAACTAAATATTGCATAAGGAAATGTGGGTAATTTCTGCACGCGGGAGACTTGCCTGCACAGAACATCTCTTGCCTAGAGACATTTTCTGCTCAAAGCAGCAAGACTTGAGTCAGGTGAGCTACCATCAAACCACGTTTGCTCCAACTTTTGTGGAAGCTTACAAAACTTCACAAACAAATCACTCTATTTCGCACACCTCTAATAATTATTAAACAATCTATGTGGCTGCTGCGGATCACTACTGACTGCTGGCCTTCACTCCCAAGCACAAGGCACTGAGCACAGGAAGCACACTGAGTCACGCGGTGACTTGTACCAAGCTGTGACTCTCCATTAAACACTGCAGGCAGCAAAACAGGCCAAACCCGGTGCCCGGGACAGCAGACAGGCGCTCAAGGTCGCCCATTCTATGTCAGGACCGGAGGCTCCGATTAAGCTTTCTCTTTCTTTACTGGCAAACAGCAGCCAATCAAATACAAGTAAGAGAAAAAACTAAACATCCCATGATGCCTAACATCTCATCACATGGTCCAATCACCAAGCATGTCCTCTGTCCATAAGTCCTTTGACCTTTGATGTCACTTCCTCTTTCTTTGCTGCTTCGCAGCAGATAAAGTATACTCTATTGTTCTCTCAAACCCTTTATGTGTTTTTATAGCATTGTTTACAGTTTACAACAGATTTATTAGCGTCGCGATTCAGCGCGCTTCTTGTGTATGTTTTGAAGTGCTCTCGCGCTTTGTGTTTTGGCTTGCCGCCAATATTTTATGCCCGTTTTTGCATGTGGAGCGGGAGCGGAGCTGCGTTCTCCACGCAGTCTCCTTTCTATTTTGCTTTGTCCTGCACGCGCGACCGCATCTAAACGAGCCGATCTTTTTTCCTATTTGGAATCGATCGGCTCGTGAGATTACCGGCGCGTGTGTTCTGGTGCATCCAGCCATCACAGTTTGTGCTCCCTGACGCCCAGCAAAAAGTATTTGACTGGGTTGTAAAATTAGAACAAGGCTTCTGCCAAGAGTGCCTTCAGGCAGCTCCCTCCACACTTTATTTAAGGGCACTTCATTACTTTGCCTGAATTGGGGTTTTTGCACTCCCCCTTGATTCCAACATTGTCAAAGATATTTAAAAATCTATTAAAAATTATTGTACTTTAACATTCTGGTCATGGCTCAGTGGGATGACCAAGAGGCAGAATACTGAGGAGTTGGGCAATCAATTGGAAGTAGATCTAGTGGAAGCCCTTGATACCAGGGTCCAACAATCTGTAAATGATGCCCTGGTGAGAGCCTTGGGCCCCTTTTCTGGGCAACTTTTTGATTATGCTCGGTCACAGGGTTGGGTGCAAGGACAACAACCACAATCCGAAGCTAAAAAAGTAAAAGATAAGACAACAAATGTGGAATCTAGAGCCGAGGTTAGTAGTATTCATGCTGTCGCATTTGAAAAACTGCATAAGAAACATAGTGGGGAACATAATTATAGCTCTAAGAAGGAAGCCTCCTTCTCCCCCTCTTCCTCTGATAAAGACTCTTCTTCTGAGGATTCAGAAGATTCGGATACTCCGATTCCTAGTAAAAGAGCTAAAAAAGCGACCCCTCCTTGCCAGGTTTTGGAGTTTGACCCCACAGAGATCATACATCCCAGATCTTCCAATTGGGTGCCTCCGCCTGAAGTGGCTCAATATGTCCAATCTAACTTAAGGAAAAGTTTTGATAAGGAAGTCCGGTCATGATTAAAGGCCGAATGCCCCAGACCAGACTTAGAAGGCAAGGTTTCCGATATTCCAGAAATAGACCATACCATGGTCACTTTCATGAGAAAGTTTGCGAAGGACCCCAAAAAAGGTCTGGATCGATCCTGGCGTAATTGCCAAGACAAACTTTTGGATCTTTCCAGACATCTGAACAAGATCCTTGAAATGGCGTATGTAGCTAAGGAATCAGGATCTCCTGTGGACACAGATGTTCTTATCGGTTAGGCCCAAAGATCAATTTGCCTGCTAAGAAACTCTAATTGTGCTATTTCTGCAGAACGCAGGAAATCTGTTCTAATGCAAATTGATCCAAAGTTGTCGGATCTAGCAACTTCTGAAGCGGGTCCTTCGGCTGAGGGACTTCTTTTTGGATCATCTTTTATTAAAGACTTGGCTAAGTTCTGCTCTACCTTTTCTTCGCTAGACAAAGCCCAAATGTCTCTCAAGAAGCTTTTGAAACAAGGCCTTTTTGTCAGGGCCGGTCGTTACGAGGGACGTATGCCCGGCCGAGGAACATACAATAGTCCCCAAAACTATTACCCAAGAGGCAGAGGTGGTTGGTATGGTGAACAAGACCCCACCTTCTACCCCACTCGCCCCAGAGGAGGACGTCCTCGCTTCCGCAGAGGCCATCGCAGGGGGCAACAAGGAGCCATACAGGACACAAGTTTCACAGGTGAGCATTATTAATTTCTCTCAGGTCAAACTTGGGGGCAGAGTGGCATTGTGTTTGGTAAATTGGGAAAGGATCTCCGGAGATCCATGGATTCTCCAAACGGTAAGGGGATTTCGCCTGGAGTTTATCAGTACTCCCAAACAACTCTCCCCTCTGTTACAGATGTGTTTTTCCCTAGCAAATCTAAATTTTATAGACAAAGAGGTTCAGGCTCTATTAGACAAAGGAGCGTCCAGTTTGCTTCACCTCATCCTTACAGTTTCCTCAGCCCTATTTTCGTAGTAGACAAGGAAGGAGGAGGTCACCGTTTAGTCTTGAACCTAAAGGATTTCAATCATTGGATTCTATACAGGCACTTCAAGATGGAGGGCATCCACATGTTAAGAGATATCCTGTTAGAAGGAGACTGGATGGTTCGACTAGATCTAAAGGATGCCTACCTGTCGATTCCAATGTTTCCTCCTCACAGGAGGTTTCTGCAATTCCAGTGGAAGGGGCAGTGTTTGGAGTTTCTTGCTCTCCCGTTCGGTCTGTCGTCAGCTAAAAACCTTTTAAACCGGTTACCTCAGCCACGTTAGCCAGATGGATGAGATGGTTAATGAAGGAAGCAGGTATTGATACCTCTCTATTTGGGGCTCATTCTGCTAGAGGGGCTATGGCTTCTAAATCTTTTGCTCTGGGTTCCCGATTAGAAGACATTATGAAGGCAGCAGATTGGTCCTGGAATTCACGACTGGAGAACAGGTGACGATTCCAGCACTACACAATGCCCCGGCGTGCACAAACGACACTGCCTCATAATCACCACAGACATTAAAGAGTTCACAAAAAGGAGAACGGCATTGTCTTCATACCCAGCCACCATTTAGTAAGAAGTCGTTACTAACCGAGCACGAGTCTCCATATGACACCAATACCTTCTAATAGGATTAATAGTTTGAGCCGGGCCACACAGACAGAGCATCGCTGCAAAGCTGGGGCGATAATTAACTAAAATGTGCTGAACTCGAGCCAAGGGACTGATTGGAAGCAAACAGATCCTTACAGCCCCTCAGAAACTCCACCATTTTACAAATTCTCCCCAAATACCACAATCTGCTGCAGAAGTCGGACTCGGTCATCGTGACGAGTTGCGTGCCCGAGGAGATTACCAACAGTGACAGGTTTCCAGTCCTCTAATCCCGCCTAATCAGATGCGACAGTCCCTCAAGCAGCCGTTTCCCAGACTCGTGATGGGTTCAGATAAAATGGATGCTCACGGAGAGGTGTACTTCCCTCAGGCCCTCGGCGAACCACAGCTCACGACATCCTGCTCTTTGTGCCAAAAACATACAATTCCAAAATCTGTGGGGACTGCATTATCCTCTTACGAGTAAAGCGCGAGGCTCCTCCTTAGACACGCCAAAGCAAGTTCACAAAATACAGCCTGAGGATTTCCAGTAACCGGCCCAAACACATTTGGGGAAAACCAGGATTTAAACCGAGTACTTTGAAATACATAACTTTTCATCTTAACCAGAATTTCCCCGTGTAATCCAATAGATGTATTATGCGTGATCACACCAGGAAGCATGTTAAAAAAAAATCGCAGTCTCAAAAACCTATTGTTTTAGCTCTTGTGCATTTAATCCTACGCATTCACAACTGTCGAGTCTATCTTAATCAGCGTATCAAACACAGGATCTGGTGCTGAAAACTGGAGCCAGGGCATAATACAAACAACTACAAGGGCTCAAAATGGTGGCATTAATGATCAAATATCAGAGTTATGTTGTTAATCTCTGCATTGAGTCAACCAAAATTCTCAATTGAAAGTCATCCAAAAAAGTGTTTCAATCTCTCCTAATCCAATACATTCCACAACTATAGCCGAGGTGCGGGGGACTCGTCATCACCCGTGACATGTGGTGAAATAAAGGTGCATCTCATTCTAGACACCGGCATGATTCTAATTTCTGAGGACTATTCAAGGGACTGCCAGTTTACATTTCTACACATTAATACCGACAAAAAACATTCAGTGTCACCGTCGATGTCTAATTTTAAGAAGCGAAAATGCTGAAATGTGAACGTCCTTCTGGAATCGCTCCACAGTGTTAATCAGGTCTGTCAGTGTTAACGAGGCATGCTGACAGCATGGGGTTCAAATAACCAAGAATGACCAAAACATGGATATCGATAAAATGAGGAAAAAACACGGATAAATTGTTACAGAACCGACAAAAATTAATCCCAAACTCGAGGATTCTAATAAGAAACAATATTTGTAGAAGACCGATCCTATATTCTGCGAACTCAGAGGAGGAAGTTTTACTTTGTGTGAAATACAGTTAGGTATTCAGATTGCTTCATACCCATCAGTGTTTCTTTAAATGTGAAGGCAGAAGTATAGATTATCTATGATCCGAAATTCCGCTTTGCCACTGGAGAAAGCACACAAAGTTTCCTGACTCGCTCTTAGCTGCAGAGTCTCGGATATTGTTTGACGGGCATGATGCATATAGGGAGACGCTATCACGTGTATGCGTCACTGAAGCGTCATGATGCATACAACGGCTTGTAATGATGATGCATGGGTGTGTATACATCACTGCTTTTTTTGCTTAAGTAGTTCAGTATTAGCAATAACCATTTTTGTCTTTTAGACGTGCTTAACAGCAGCAGCCAAAGCACTGGCAAAACCAACAGGTCTTCACTAGCAATGCCAACAGGCCTATTTACTTTGCCACTGCTTGTTACAAAATGTTTTTCTGAAACATAGGATACCTTCAAAAATATGCAGCTCATAACTCCGATTTCAGTAACTGCTATACATTTTACTTTCTCCACTTTTTCAAATTTCTCATTTTTTTCAAAAGTGAAAAAGATGTGGAAAACTGCAGAGGAGTGGAGAGCTCGGAAGCTGTGCACAAAAGTAGCTGGCTTCCTTCAAACTGAAGCTGTATAAAGCCTTTGACCCCTTGTCTAATATTTCAAAGCAAGTTTTGAATACGGAATATTTTATTACCTATACAAATGTCAACAATAGGCATTGTTATCCTCACCAAGCCTTAAAAGATGAAAGCCTTAACTGTGCCTGCCAGGATATCAACCGAGAGACAGACACACACCCCCCGCACGCTAGTCTTTTCTTTAAGTGCAAGGTCAATCTGTCCTTTAAGAAGGATACATTTATCTCTTTCGGCAAGGTTACAATGTATACATATTTTCCAATTTAGATACCAAGACTAATTTGAAGAAGGAAACATCATTCCCGATGGAAGGGAGTCCAGTTTTCTGAGTCTAACCATCCTGCGTTCACTTGGGACCCGAGTAAAAGCAGGAGCTCAGCTCCAAAGATCTGCATTGTAATCACCACCACACGTGAAAAGGAGGGACCGAGCTCCCATTCAGACCATCTGTAAGGCTGTAAACGGGAGCACATCATTAGGGGAAAAGGCAAGAAACCCATATGCATAACTGAATGAATAAGGCTATTGATATACCACACTGAACTACCGTTTCTGAACGCTTTCCACCTATGACTGACCAGACAAGAATCACCTAATACAGTTACGGTGCACTTTGAGTTGCTCCCAAGAGAAAACAAGCATTAGCAAAGTCAACAGGATTGTACTCACACGGTACACAGCCCATATATAGTGGGGCAAACGTGGGGTCTAGCCGCTAATTAGGCTGAGACGACCGCTGGACAACAAAGACGATTACCTGTGGAAGACCACCATTCCCTCTGTCGACTCGACGTTGTCGGCCACCCTGCTCCTGCTGAGGACTGCCATTCCTTTGGGTGAAAGCTTGGCTAGTCGTCTTGCTCCAGGCGGTATTCCGCTCCTGCAGAGGACTGCTATTCGTTGGCAAAACGACTCTGCTGGCAGGAAGTGAAGATCGTGCCAAGAAGTGGGGGGCCGCCATTAGAGGACTGCTACATTGTGGTGACAACTCTGTTCAGTGGGTAGTCCATCGGGTGAGCAGTGCAGAGACCGCCACTGAAAGAGCACAAGAGTGACGCGAGTCCGGCTGGGCGGAAGAAGACAAAAGGAGTGCTGATCCCCATCCATCGGAGGCCTTAAAGGGGACGCATAGCCAGAATCCAGCAAGATACATGCCTGGGTTCGGACAAAGGACATCACCGCTTTAAATTTGGTGAGTGCAAGGAAGGCTTAAGGGAGCAGACCCAAAGTACTTGTAAGAGACATTCGTGTGGGGTGGGGATTAAGCGATACGAAACACCTGGGATATAATACCTGAGGGAGCACCCCCCCAGCAATTTAATTGGCAAAATTAAGATCGCTGCCTGGGCGCTAAATATCAAACAGTGCAAAGGGGACAGAGGGGATCAAACATACAACAATACTGTGGCACTCGTTGCTATCACCTTATACTGAATTATGTCTGATGTCAGTTATCAACAATAATTGCAACAGTTTCTTCAATATCACATTGTATAAAAAAATTCATCAGTAGTATGACCTAAGAAAGGTGTTGACAATTATATTACTAACTTTAATATATTACTACCTTTAAAAATTCTCCTATCATAAGATCTTGTTCCTAACTTAATTCCTTGTCACGTACTCCCCTCACAACAAAATCTTAGCACTAAATCCGATGAATTAGTCCATAATTTTATTTCAAATATAAATCATATCATATCTCCACTCGTGAGTTTTGTGTCTTTCCACACTCCTCATCAGATCAAAATTGTAAGCCCATTCTTTATATATTAATCCGAAAAACAGTTCCATCAGACATAATTCAGTATAAGGTGATAGCATAGAGTGTCACAGTATTGTTGTATGTTTAATTGATTGACTAGTCAAATCAATGTAGGGGATTGGAGTGTGTAATCCCCACTGTAGTGCACTGTTGTAGATTTATGTGTTGAACCAATATAATTCAAAGTACTTTGTGCGCCACTTCTCCCTTATGGGACACCCCTTCCCGGCAACATTTACTAGAAGGGATCAAAACAGGCTACAAGACAGTTAAGTGAATATTCCTTCAAACAGGGTGTGTAACTCATCACCCTGCTTATTTATATACAAGATTTCCAGCTCTTACAAACGCACTGTGTGAAGTGCATTCTGCAAGGGAATCGGTATCCCTTGGACCAAAAGCGTGCTGTGGCCATAACAACGTTCGCTAATTGGTGAGCGAGGAGAACGCAAGTGCCTGGACACCTAAATAGCTGCAACAGCAAGGAATGCAACCTCCCCCACCCATTATAAAAGGGAGAGACCCCTGGGGCATCTAAAAAAATTGCATGATCTCACACACCTTGGTGAGGGCTTACACGCGTAAGTAAAGGGGAACAGCCCCTTGGAAATGAAAGACGCTTTTGAGGAGCACATGCCGTTGGGCCTCATTAAAAATTACCAAACTAAGACAACTTAGGGGACCCTGTGCTGGCTACAAGTAGCTGGACTGCCTTCAGATAATAAGTGCACACTACGTACAGAAGAGCATCAGAATCCGTGCCCAGCTGATGGGCACCAAGGTTATCCCTACGGCACTTGGGTGAGGGGAGCAGCCCAGTCACCCCGCCTTGGAGAACAAGCAAGGAGCACCTGTGCAACACAGTAAGAGGCTGGGGACAGCCCAGAAAGGGGGGACGTGACCCAGGCTGCACTGTGGTACCAAAGAAGTCCGAACCGGATGGGGACAGTGCTGAAGAGGGGGATACGACCCAGGCCATGGTACCAAAGGCAAGTACCAACAAACAACAGAGATAGACTTGAATCGGGGACACAACCTGCCTATAGGGAGGAACCAGGCATCATGCTGCAGCCTGAAGACACTGAAGAAATTATAAGAGCAGCAAGAGAAGCGGCTATTACACATAACAAAGAGTGGCTGCTACCCCAAATAAGAGACGAGCAGACCAGCCAAAGCAGCACTGAAGAACTCGGCGACAGCGAGGAGCTTGGTGGGGGTCAGTGAGAAGTGAGCAAAGAAGAAGATGAGCCCAAAAAGTGTTGCTGCATCGTCAGCAAAGAGGGCAAAAGAGTGACAAAAAATGAAGGAGATGGCGACAAACCAAAAACACCAAAGGTGACAGCACCCGTCGACAGCATGAAGCAGATAAGCGCAATTGTACAAGCTTGTTTAAAATCTTTTTATGCCATTACTGTTCACCAACAAGGGAAGGGGGAGGGCAGACACGCTGGGAGATGACAAGGCAGGGGCCAGTGACTGAGGTGCAGCATCACAAGCAGTGGGAACAGAGGGTACTATCAAAGGGTGCCCAAGCACGGCACAGAGAGTTCCCACTGAAGCATGGGGCAAACCAGAGGGCAGCACCTAGGGACAAGATGGAAAGGGCTTAGCGCCAGAGGCCTAAAAGAGGGGTGCGTTGGGGCACCCGTACATGTTAACAAGGGCCACAAGGTTAGGAAGTCTAATCCCGTTGGCAGTGAAAGAGCACATCTTGGGCAAAGAGTTTATAGACATCTTCTCCCTACTAGAAATTCAGATAAAGGGGTTAGATCTTGCCACATGCGACAAGAATGAAGAGGAGAGAAAGAGCACGGGTGAAGAAAGAAGAATTTTGATAACAGGTTAGATGCCTTTAGAATAATGGCCTGCGCCATCGTTGAGAAATGTCCCCGTTGCGCTATGGACCTGTGGCTATCCGAATCCCAGCAGTCGATTGCAAAAGAGGCAGAAGTGACAAAAACAAAGAAAAGAGACAGGGCAAAGAAAAAGTAACCTGGTTGGTCTCCAGACAAGCGTTCCTTGGGAGCGCTTTCAACAAGCTCGCTCCCCCATCAATACACACAGGTTAAGGTTGCCAGCTAACCACTATAACAGAGAGGATACAGGTTTGTTATGCAATGGATTCAAGAAAGGTTTCAGGATACCAGTGTCAAAGAGAGCCAGGTCACGGGGAGCCAAGTACCTGCGCTAGCAATTAGTGAAGAGACTTCAACGATTGACATGATCATGTTGCTTTAAACCCCAAGCCACAAAAGCAGCAACATTCTGGGTCAGAGGGAGACAAGAAACATACTAGACAGATTAACTGCATAAAAAGAATTCCGGTAGTCCAACAGTGCTCACAGGGGTTGAAAGTCACGAATGCACCCTCTCCCACCCTTCTCCTCCTGTCTTACACTTACCATTACTCTGCCAAGTGTCTTTGTGGGTGACACAAGACCAAATGGAAGAACACAAAGCTGCCAAAGTGAACTTCAAACAGAAACTAAACGTGTTTCAAAAGCCTGATTAGTATTCCTGAAGTCATCTAACAAGTGAAAACAACAGGACATCACAATATTTAGGAAGAACTTAGGACAAAAAGTAATCAAGACTGATTTGCATATGGCTGGGTCTAAACTGGTGTGTCGTGGTGGGCAAAAAACGATGGATTAAACCCAGATCTTTGTGACTGGGGGGGTGAATGTTTGCATTGTTCAGTATTCTGTCCACCATTGCTTTTGGTTCACTAATGGTACCCAGTGTGGGGAATGGGTTTTTAATGCTTTGAAGTTCATATTTAAAAACTATCACTTCTAAAGAGTAATTCTCAGTGCAGTACGTCAATGTGACACATTTCTGTCAACGCTTCCACGTGTCAAAGGATTACACTTCTTTAAATTTTAAAGAAACAAATCATTTTATGCGATGTTCATTGTATGATTTATATAGCAAATATTTTCAGGGCCGGGCTCGTATAACTGAGTCAGACCTGGGCTCGGCTCTCCCTGTTAATTTCTTGGCTCGCCCACCTGTAGCCTGGGTGCTGCTAGTGGTGGGAACAGAAACATGGGGAGAGCAGCAGTCAGCTTCACAGCTCTTGGTGAGGATTTACATTAGATGCTCAGGCTTGACCTATGATCCTTGTAACTATAAGTAAACCTGAGTTTGACTTTACCAGCTGGTGACTATCATCTGCCAATCAATCGCTCATGCATCCACCATCGCAGGCGGATAACTGCGAAGACTGCATGTCCTATTTTAGGAGGCAGAAGGCCTAACAGGGAGGTAAATGTACAGCCTTTTGTGGTTACTGCCTAAGAGGAACTGAGGACAAGCTTACTTGCTTGCATTTTTTAACAAAAGCCACAGATACCGAGATAAATAATGGAATAGCAGAATTTAGGAACTCAGCTATGACAAAATAACTTCAAGAAGCCACTGCAAAGGCAGGAATGTTGCTCCTCAAACAAACTCCCTGGAACATAAGCAATGTGGCTGAGATGAGGCACTTACTTGAATGTGTAATATGAAACCATACTACTGTGAAAATAATCTTTTATAGGTATATTTGCTTCAGTGTAAAGTAGTGGGTCACTGGTGATTATGTCAAAATGGAAGCCAAGGCAAATGCTATGTTTATGATCTGTTGACATTGTAATTTTAGCAGCTGAAGGAATAGACATTTTTCTTGCAAATTTTAGATCTACTGTCATCTTTTGTTCTAGTGCTACTGAGCAATCACTCCAAAAAACACAAAACAAATACATGTCGACCTTGGTGCCCTTTTCAAAAAGATAGTTGTAACTCTGCATCCAAAGACGGATACCCAGCGGCTGATTAAAGACTTCTGGAAATTTAAAAAGTATTACTGGAAAATATTGACAAAACAGAGGCACTTTCGCATGTACATAGTGTACAATGAGGCGTGGACAAATACTATTGCATTTATACAATGGCACTTTTTCCATAGGAGAAAATTGTTTCACCCCAGAAGAAGCTCCTTTCCTCAAAGCTCCGCTAGGAGGAAAGTGTTTCACCCAGGAACACATATCTTTCCCTAAAGCTCCGTTAGGAGTGTTTCACCCCATAAAAAGCTAATTTTCTTAGAACTCTACTAGGAGGAAAGTGTTTCGCTCCAGAAGAAGCTCATTTCACTACAGCTCAGCTAGGAGGAAAATGTTTCACCCCAGAAGAAGCTCCTTGGCCTAAAGCCCAACTAGGAGGAAAGTTTTTCACTGCTAGAAAAAGCTCCTTTAATAAATCAACTTTCAATAATAAACAAGCACTGGCAAGCCAATAGATCTAGCCTTGAGAAGGCAGCAATTTTTTTTATTTCTTTTGATTATAAACATATGCAATTGGTGGGAGCGTGGCCTGGGACCGATGGAGCTGCACGCGTAGTGCGATGCTCCCGGGCCACAATCCAGGCCCGAAGCATAAATCCTGCCATAATAACGACCGGAGGTCTTGAAAATTGAAGAGAAGTGATCGGAGAGTATGCAGCACGAGTAGGGACCACGGCGACCTTACTTTGGGGTAGAGTTTGCCCGAAAAACGCCCTGACAACTTCGCGGCTGCCGCTATTCAAAATGGCGGCCGCGGCGGAGCAGTGAACCCGTTGCGGCTGCGGCCCTCAGTAGGGAGGGAGCGACGGACCCGCGGAGGTGAGGACCCCCGCACCTTCCACTGAGAAGCACAAGGGGTACAGACACCTTTGCCACCAACGGCGAGAGCAAAAATAAGAAGCAGAACATCAGCGGACTTGGGGGGAGTGAAGAGGAGCGGATGAGGTGCGGAGCCCCGGGAACGTCAGGTGAGAGAGAGACAGCTCCGACGAGTCGGACCACTGATTGCTGCAAGACCAGCGAGAGCGTAGAGGCCGCCTGCCGAGACGGAAGCTAATACTGGCACATTAGGGGGAATCGGGGACCGCGATCTCATGTACTCCAGAAATCGATGAAATCTTGCACAACGGACGCCCAGCTGGAGGGAGAGGTCGGGGACACTGGTACAGAACTCCCCCCCCTGTTACCCGAACAGTACGCAGATGCCAACATCCGAAGCCCGGCCGGAGGTGAGATTTTAGCACTGCCTTTTTGCAATCACAAGCTGCCCTGGCCGGCGACCAACACATGCATAACTGTGGGAGAACCCCCTCATGGTCAAACGGCTCAAAACTGTGAACTTCTCACAGTACTTTTTACATGAGAGTACCGGGACTGGCGACAGACAACATACAGGCTGGACGACACTGACGAACGATATCACCTTCTACTAATACGAACGGCCTTCGCCAACCCGAGACCTATTACAATGGTAAAACCCAAAAAACACGACAAGCCACCAGCGGGGGACTCCTCGCCCACTGAGAATCCACCCCCAACTCCCACCAGAGAATCAGAAGCGGGACACGAGCAACAAGAAACTACTCTGGACACTGTGCTGCTGGCCATTAAAGATTCCCGCGAAGCACTTGAACGCAAAATCGATAACCTTACTGCAGACCTTTCCCTTTTACGAGACGACCACCGTAAATTAAAAGAAAGGGTAGGCTTGCACGAGAGTACGCTAACGGGGGTATTAGCGGCACACAAAGACTCACCCTCAGAAATTAAAGACCTGGCCACCCGACTGAAAACTTTGGAGGCAAGGGCGGAAGATGCCGAAAACCGAGCCCGACGGAACAACATTAGACTGGTGGGGGTTCCGGAGGGGGCAGAGTCCATCGCAGCTAATACAGAAACATTCTTGGAACAGTGGCTTAGAGACACGATGGCCTCGGAGGGCTTTTCACAGTTTTTTGCAGTGGAGCGGGCCCACAGGGTCCCCGGCGGGCCCCGTCCCCCGGGAGTCAGGCCACGGCCGATAATCGCCAGATTACTCCACCACAAGGATAGAGACTACGTACTGTCACAATCCCGCCAGCAAGGAGAGATTCAACTGGACGGCCAAAAAGTCATGATATTCCCAGACTTTACAAGAGAGACACAGGCACAGAGGGCATCCTACATTGCAGTAAAACGCACCATGCGTGAGCATAGTATAAAGTATGCCATGCTCTTTCCGGCTAAACTCAGAGTGGAATAC
The DNA here is from genome assembly GCF_031143425.1 of Pleurodeles waltl. Classification (NCBI taxonomy): domain Eukaryota; kingdom Metazoa; phylum Chordata; class Amphibia; order Caudata; family Salamandridae; genus Pleurodeles; species Pleurodeles waltl. Next base: position 1,006,720,352 of record NC_090448.1, read on the forward strand.
GATAACAGGACCCTTTTTTTTCCTCACCCCTCAATTGGCGATGGATTGGCTCAAATCACTGAACATCCACTGCAGATCAACCCGTGACTGCACATCTCGAAACCCGGGAGGAAACGTAGTAGATCCCGGAAGAAGACCCCAGAGGCGGCTCCTTCGAAACATCAGTCACAACAGGAGATGCGTGATGCGGTGGCAACAGCAGCAGCGCTGAGCGGAGGAGACTTCCACACGCATCGAACCCCGAATGCTACATCAGATGTTGATTCAAACTGCGAACACTCCTCAACATCCTCCCAAGACACTCTTATCGGCTTGCCATCGATCACCCCAAGAACAGGGGACAAGATTATATGACCTCGCTAAAGGTCCAAGTTGGCAAATGAGCTGGCGACTGTGGGGGAACCTCACTCTGTGTGGAAGCCTTGCTGGGTCCCAACCGTGAATATAGAACGATTTGACACTGGATGACACTTCTTAACCGGCACATTTCATGTGGTCGGGCCTGGGGAAAGGTCCGGAGAGCTGCCTCTTGGTCTCTGGTGCACCTCCTTCCAATAGGTTGATAATTAAGATTACAATAGTTGTAATGGTTTGGACGGGGAGAGTTGTAGGTACCGGTCCTGGGGAGAGGGAGTTGCAAAGGGGGTTTGATTTTGTTTTTGTTGTTTTAAGGGTACATCATGCACATCTACTTCACAGCCCAAACGGTTCACACCTTAGATTACTGAACTTGATAGATATATCCAGTGGTAGTAATAGAGCGGCGTCGGCAGGCCGCCTCTACAATCCCCCCTAAATTATGACCACAGAATACAAGATAATCATATGGAATGTTAGGGGTCTAAATAACATGTCCAAAAGGTACGAGGTTCACAGTTTCCCTAAACGAAGGGGAGTGCACATAGCTATCTTCCAAGAAACTCACTTGTTAGAGCAGGAGGTTAAAGCCTTGAAAAAGCGCTGGAGGGGACAAATATTTGCCACCACCACTCTGCGTTTGCGAAGGGAGTGTTGATATGGATCAGACCAGGCGTTCCATTACAGGCTCTCCATACCTTGATTGACACGGAAGGGAGATATGTAGTGATTTCTGGTAGATTGGACGGGAGAGAGGTAACCCTTGCGGGACTATACGCCCCAAATCACGAACAGGGGAGATTCCTAGATCGACTATCGCTGGTTATGAGCACGCTCCTCACCAGCACCACATTAATAGGAGGAGACTTTAATTGTGTAACGGATACCGCAATGGACAGATCGCACCCACCGTTGTTACAATCCACAATCCATAAAACAGCGCTGCACTTCCAGCAGGGGCAAAAACACTGGCAGCTAACGGATTGTTGGTGTAAACTTAATCCCCTCAACAGAGAATATTCTTTCTATTCAGCAGTCCATGACCTGCACGTACGACTAGACACCTTTCTGGCAACTCTGGAGGTGCAATCTGTGGTGGCGAAGGCCGAGTATCTTGACCGCACCATCTCAGATCATAATCCCCTATTGATTTCTTTGTCCTGGTGCGGAGAGAGACCTTTGATTCCCACTTGGCGCCTAAGAGCAGAGTCACTTGAAGACGAGGCTTTTAAGGCTCAACTGAGTACACAGATCACTGACTTCTTTGGGAACAATGCTGAAACTGCGTCGTCCAGATCCATCGAATGGGAATCCTTTAAAACTGTGATCAGGGGATATTGTATTAGCATGACTATGGGAGTACGTAAGGTGTTAGAGGCAGAACTAGGTGATCTCGAGGATTACCTTAGGGATCTCGAACACAAAGACCCGGCACAACCTGACCTATCAACACAACTAGAAGAGACAAGGACTAGAATAACAGAAGCTAACACTAGATTGTCTTGTTTCGATTACAAACAATTTTTGCAGAAGCAACACGTAGAGGGTGACAGAGCGGGTGCCCTCCTGGCCTGGTTGGCCAAACCACTCCAACATCAAACCATAGTGGTGGAGTAGGAGACCACCCCGGGTATTAAAGTGTATGGGCAGAAGGAGACCAATGCTACCTTTCTTGAATATTACTCAGAGCTATATGCCCCCCCCCCACCAAAGTACTTAGCGTCGCTCAATTACAAGAACTGGGAAGCCTCAATCTCCCAACACTGGGAGAGGAAGACCGAATAGCCCTGGCGACTCCCATATCGCTTGCAGAAATAAAGACTGCAATTCAGAGTATGGCCAAGGGCAAGGTTCCAGGAGCAGATTGTCTCCCCTTGGAGTTTTACCTTACGTATCAAGATTCATTAGCCCCCCAGCCCAGCATACTATATGCGGAGGCATGGAATAACAATAGCTTGCCTCCTTCCACTGCTGAAGCTATAATGATTCCTCTTCTGAAACCCACCAAATCCCCCACGGAAGTTCGATCATACCGCCCACTATCAATGTTGAACTTAGATTATAAAATACTGAGCAGAGTACTAGCTAACAGACTTTTACCGCACATGTCCTCATTAATCCATCAGGACCAATCGGGATTTATTCCACAGCGAAGCACTGCCCAAAATATTCGTCGATTGATTTCTCTTCTTCATGCCCTGCCTTCTGATGCAGCTAGAGCAGTAATCATCTTGATTGACGTTGAGAAGGCTTTTGATAGCCTGAGGTGGGACTACCTAGAACGAGTCATGCTACAGCTGGGACTAGGGGAAGGTTTTGTCATATGGACGAGACTTCTTTATACAAACCCCACAGCGAGAGTGCGCACAGGCCGTACAATATCCCCTTCTTTTGCCATAGGTAGGGGCACCAGACAGGGCTGCCCACTATCACCTTTACTTTTTGCGTTGGCAGTTGAACCTCTGGCCCAGTCGGCTAGATCCTAGAGGTTCTATGAAGGCATTACAATCAATGCCTGGACACATCATATTGCCCTATATGCAGATGACATGTTACTCTTTCTCCGGAACGTAGAGGCCGACTTGCAAGGAGCAATGACAATGTTAGACAACTTTGAGGCTGCATCCGGGCTCCGGATAAATTGGGGGAAGTCGTCCATTTTTCCAGCTACTAGGGGTATCAGAGAACCAACGGACAATCGGGGCCTACCGTGGTCCCCGTCCACATTCAAATACTTAGGGGTTAACATCTATCACTCCGCTGAGGATCTACTGGAGGGGAACATACAGAGCACGATTAGGAGTATCAAAAACAGCATGGTATTCTGGCAGACACTTCCGTTGGCAGTCACTGGGAGAGTTGCACTGATTAAAATGATAGTTTTGCCTAGAGTGTTATATTACTTTGCAACTATTCCACTCATAATACCGAGGGTGGTATTTAAAACAATCATGTCCTTGATCACAGGATTTATATGGGGAACCAGCAGACATAGGATTGCATTACACACCCTTCAGAGAACAACAGCAGAGGGTGGTATGGCTGTTCCCGACTTCGAATTATACTATTGGGCGAGCCAACTCCAGTGGCTGGCGCGATTTATCAGAGCACCCCCAGTGGAGGAGGCACTGAGAGCCCCTCTCCACTGCTCCCGAGATAGAGTTCTGGGCATTCTACTAAATCCCAAGAAACAGAATAGACCACTACCGGTCAAATGGGAGGCATCGCGTTACTGCTGGGAACAATACCTAAAGCGAACACACACCAGAGCTCCATACTCACCAGAGGCCCCCCTGACCTGGTGAGGTCCATTGCGGGAAATCATGTGATAGGGGGTATCACCCAATTCATGGCATTTCAGATCAACACCATAGGGGCTCTGTATAATAATGCAAAACTGTGCTCCTATGCGGAACTGCAGGAAAGGTTCCAGCTACCACCAGGGCTGTTCCTGACCTATAACACGATTGCCAGAACTCTTCGTAGGCAGTGGGGCACAGGGCTGGAGGAACCCCCCCAGACATACTACCTGTGACCAAATATGCACTATAGGAGATCAAGGGAGGTTGATATCAGGGATATATACATCCCTGCTAACCAGCACGTCTTCCCTTAAATAAACTTAGGACCAAATGGCAGGGGGAGCTGGGTGTTACAATAGACGACGCACAGTGGTCCAGAATAACCTCACACGTATATACAGTTTCCAGAAATGCCAGGTTTAAATTAATAAATATATATATATCTTTCATAGGGCCTACCTAACCCCCTATATATCAAATCAAAGATTTATGGTGTAGAAAATGCCAGTTGCCCTCGATGTGCAGAACTGGCAGCAGAATTGTTGCACATGCTCTGGAGCTGCCCACTAATCAGGGATTACTGGGCAGGGATATTTGAAGCACTCTCCGCTTGCACGGGCAGAACATTACCCCGATAAGCCATGGTAGTGGTCTTGGGGGATTTCCCTCGCTCCAGCAAGCATAAAATCACAAACCGGTTCATAGACCTGGCCCTGATATTAGCAAGGAGAGAAATAACCTTGCACTGGAAAGATCCGAAGGGCCCACAGATAAATCGTTGGAGAAATGCATTAATTAAATGGGCGGAAACCGAAGGGACAGTATTTACTGAGAGAGGCGCTCAGGGGCCTAGTAACTGAACACGATACTGGACAATTTTAGAACACCTGACACTTCTAATTCTGATGCAGAGGCTAATCTATCAGAACCAGACCATGCATAGCAACTAAGACATCCCTATAGAAGATTGCACAAGAGACCAAATATGTAATTCATTTGTGAACTGAACAAACACTTATGTAATTGATAGAATGTGCAGAAGGGAAGAGGGAGGGGGGATTAAAAAATTGGGAAGTTATTTTGTTATGTATGCGTTATCATGCAATTATAAAACAATAAAAGAGATCTCCAAAAAAAAAAACATATGCAATAGGCATTAAAAGCGTAAAATTCGTTACAAATAAAATGCTGCCACTTATATGTGGTGTGCATATGCTTAAATAACATTTTTGAAAACACATGAAGAGTGCAGAAATGAAAGCCGATACTGGCCTACTTGCCCTGGCAATGAAGTGGAATACTTTTAGGCGAACGTGCATATGTACACAAGTAACGCGAGGGTCACTGACAGTGAAGAGAGCCAATGACTGAAGTAGGATAGCCCTCTGCCTTATAGTCAGGGCCACTGAAATTATGCGATTGTGCAGCCGTGGCAATTTTAGCATAATTACAGATTTGCCGCATTTGCCACATAACCCATTACCTCTTGCATAAGCTGCCGATTTTAACCCCAAAAAATGGTTTCTATGTCAAACGGTTCAAAAGGTACAAAAAATGCAGCAACACATATTGTTGGCAGTGAAAAGCCATTTGCAGAGTTGGACTGGTCACCTTTGTCTTGCTTAGTGCGACATTTGGGTATTAAAATTGTATATTTGAGGTTTACCCAATGCCCCGACAGTGTTACTGAGTTTAAAAATGACGAAATAATGAAGTAATACTATTACAAAATGTGCCACATAATGTGCCTTTTCTTGCCACATAATTTACTAAACCCTGCCACATAATTTGGTCCTCTCCAGCCGCATAATTCCAGTGGCACTGCTTCCAGTGTATACGTTGGCAGGAGGACTCAACATGTGAATTACTCTGGAACACTCCAATGAAAGAAGTGGGTTGACCAAAAAGCCTCCTGTATGCGTGTAGGTTTATTAAGAATTGTATTGAGAAAACGGGAGGCTTGAGGCACAGCTAAAGCGGCCTCTAGTTAGGCCTTACAAAATGGCAGTAGTGCAGAGGAAAAACACCTTTCTGGAACCAGCAAACTCACTCTTCTCAAGATTCAAGAATCGAGCTGCTCGAAGTTATTCCAAATATCTCCTCTCCCTTCAGCAGGGCAGCAAATACTGCCTGTGGTAAAGTATGCAGTAAAGAATCTCACCAGCAAAAATGCAAAGACGCAGGGAGTCTGGGCACTAGTGGAGGGGAGGAACTACACCACAGATGAAAAATGCATGTAAAGGCAGTTTCCGCACCCACATCTTGTGGAATTTTTAATGAAGGCCAAGTGCAATCATCCCACCATATCCTCAGCGATGGCATGCATGAAAAGATTGTAAAAAGCACTCCGCATTTTTCACCTGTTTCTACACGGCCTTCTCTAAAGCATCTTAGTGAAATCAAAGTTTTTGGAAGCATTATTATGGCAAGATGCCAGATAAAGAGAAAACAAATATTATACTTGTGTTTTAGATGTTCTCCATGCCATGCACATGGTACCCTTGAACATATATTCGCCAACAGCGAATGGATGGTGGGATACAGGCCTGCAGTTTTAGGGACATTTTCTTAAACCTAGTGTTATCAGTTTTGCTTTGGGCACTGTAGGCAGTGGGCTATTTTGATAACTATAATCTAACAAGATTTGAGTATGCTGTTTTTCTTGAAAGAAATGTGACACGAGAAGGTGCAAGAGTAAGGATACAACAGTGGTGGCATTCTGCATGCCTGAACAAGTAGCCTTGACGCTGATGGCGAAAAGGTTATTTACAAAAAAAGGTGGAAATAAAAGGTTTGAGTGGATTAAGGCTCCTTTGAAGGATTTCTTTCAAAGTCAAGTAACGTTTCTGCATCACATTCTGCCAAGTGGTGCATCCACCATCAGAATGAATTTGAGTTTTAGGTCGGGTTTAAATATTAAAAATATCATTATTATTTATAACTGTTTGTATATAAAAGCATAAACGCTCGCTCTCGTTTTTTCTCGTTATTTGTTTCTATTTGCCATTAAATTAATAGGAAAAGTATATTTACTCTTTGTAGGATTACCAAAATACACCTGGATATGTGGTAAACGTCAGGTGAGACAAGTCTGACTTATTGAAGGAGACGGCACAATTGCCCATTTTACCTCACGCTATTAGAACAACTTCTTCAATAATGGTTCAACCATCATTATGATTCCAAGGCAACTCTAACGCAGTGGTTCCCAACGTTTTGACTTCTGTGGACCCCCACTTTATCATTACTGGAATCTGGGGACCCCACTACTGAGTCATTACTTAAAGCTGGGGACGTAATCTGGTAATATCATTTAATTTTCTAAGCAGTCGCGGAGCCCCTATGGTGGCTTCACAGACCCCCAGGGGTCTCCAGACACAGAATGGGAACCACTGCTTTAAAGACTTTTACATGGCATGGTGAGTAGCATCACTGAAAAAGCAATAAAAAAGTACTGAGAAGTAACTTCATAAATTAGGAAACAGAATCCCATGAATCTTAAGCTGGGGGGATTTAAGACTGACAACCAGGCTGCCTAAAGAAAGTCAACTTTCTTGCCCATGCCTCATTTATGATCTTCAAATTTAGACTGAAGAGTTTTCAGAAGAAGGATATACCATGGCCAATCTTTTTCCACTAAGTTAAATGACTCAGGACAGGCGGTAGGTACTCACATATGGCATTTGCTAGCCAAAAGACAGTGCATAGATGTACAAGGTCAAAGACAAGCACAACCTCAAACAGTGATAGGAAACAAAGCTGGTTTTCAGAGAGTTAATGCATTGTGATCTAGTGTTCTTTAAAAATGCGAGTTTTCAAGTTTTTCCTAAACTGGAGCAGTATTGGGGAAGTCCTGATGGATACCTTGATGCTGTTCCTAACCCCTGGGGTATGGATGGAAAAGTCCTATTGTCTTGTTTTTTTCTTTTTTTACACTTCTTAGCATGCAATCTGTGTGTCCTGCCTGCAGGTGTACCGAAAACCAGCAGAGAGTAAACAAGCAAGAGCAACGGCAACAGGTTGTGCCTATGCAAGATCTACTGGCTTAGTCAGTATTTTTTTTTTTAAGACATGCTGCACAGCAACACTAGCTGCTGTGCAACATGGTTAAAGGTTAAGGACATAAAAGCTCTATAACGAGGCTAGCTTTGACTGTGTTGTTGCTCGTTTTTTCATTAAAACGTGTTGCAAGGTATCACAGGCTGCTGTGCAATATGTCTAAAAAACATGGGAGGCAAGCATGACGAGGTGGGTGCGGGGGAAGGAGGGAGGGAGCAGCAACACAACAGACAGCTGGAGGAAAAGGGAGGTGCGGCAAGGGCCCAGATAGTGGCAGAAGGGAGGAAGACGGGACAGACGCGGATGGACTGCAGGCACATGCACTCCTACAGAGTGTATTAGAAAAAAAGTTTTTTTTTTTTTTTTTAAAAGTACCTGCAGAAGCCTGCGGCCAGTGGAAGGACACTGGCCACATATAGAAAGCGGACTTGGTCCATGCTCCAGAGCATGAACAAACAATGGAAGTGTTTGGAGGAAACAGGAGCCACAAGAAGTAAGGAAAGGAGACTTACGTCAAACCAGACTCATGGTAGGTATTGGGCAGGCTCCAAACCAGTTTTAAGCTTTGTTACACACACAAAACTTTACAGACAGCGCATGTCTTATTGAAACCTAAAAATAGACCTCTTTTTTCCACCAAATGGTTCCTACTCCTCTTTTGCTTTCAGTTAACATGTTCATTACCTCGTTTGAAGGAAAAATTAAAGTGTGCAGGAACTTACTGCCTATGGTCAAAGCTGAACTAAGACTCGAAGAAGAGAGTGTTCGGTTTACTTTGTATTTAACCACTTTACTAACAAAAATAAAGGATTGCCAGTCAAGAACATCTATATGTTCTTTCGTTCGAATGGAATCAGCCTGGTTTCAAATTATAGCTCAAATCTAAACTAGTGTGAGCATTTGCATTTATTGTGGAGCTTAGGCCACAGACAAGCTGACCTTTCTTTCTAATATTTTCAAAGTCCCATAGAGCAGTTTCAGAGGAAAACTGGGTCAACACGAAAATGACTGTTTACCAGTGTTAAAACACATTAGACTTTCTGTTGCAAATTCCCTTACAACTTCCCCAGCCCCAAATTCCATCCACTTCCCAACCACATGCCGTCTTTCTTTGTCATGTCTTGTACTAGTCAGTGGAGCAGCCTTGCTTATTGAAATTGGAGCACATGAGTTTTGGTATCAGTGGAATTCAGTCTTCAAATTATACTGGTGCCTGGTCATGTTCCACATTTTTCTCTACACTAATGTTCGAGCAGTCCATCAAGTGGAGCTTGAGGCCCATCTCTTTGTAGTTATTTCAGACCTCAGACTTTAGTGACAGGCCCACACTTTATATGTGCCCCTTAGATAACTCACTAAAGACTGGGACACTTTAGTGATAGTTTAGTGAATGGATTACGTTTCTTCATCACGAAGACTTCCCACATTCCACAAACCATTTCAGGTAGATATATGGGTTGGACCTCCTCCACATCCCCTATGGGTCCTTAGCTTAGCTGGGTGTGTAAGAAGCAAACCGTCCTCTCTAGAAATTCCTTCATGAAGTAAAACCCCCAGATCCAGCACCAAAAATCTGAGGGTTCTCTGTAATCAAAGATCTTGTTGCTGCCTTTACTGCACTCCATTCCTCCTTCCAGTAAACCTAGATCTTGGGATGGTTCATCACATATGGAGACAGCCGAGTCCCACTTTCCCTTACAACACTGGTAGCCCAGTGCCGGATATATCAGCTGTAATTTAGAGGGTATATGATATTAGCCCACTGTTATCTCATAGAAACTTACCAATTTATAAAACAAGGTGTTCTTTTAACAAGGACGTTTTTTGTCATATGCTATGTTCGTCTGCCATCTGCTTTTACACCTCCTTTCCCCTGCTCAGAAAATTCATGTATATTCTTATAAAGTGAGTGTAAGGAAATGCCTCCTTGGCATGGTTGCCCCCTGACTTTTTGCCTTTGCTGATGCTATGTTTACAATTGAAAGTGTGCTGAGGCCTGCTAACCAGGCCCCAGCACCAGTGTTCTTTCCCTAACCTGTACTTTTGTATCCACAATTGGCAGACCCTGGCATCCAGATAAGTCCCTTGTAACTGGTACTTCTAGTACCAAGGGCCCTGATGCCCAGGAAGGTCTCTAAGGGCTGCAGCATGTCTTATGCCACCCTGGAGACCTCTCACTCAGCACAGACACACTGCTTGCCAGCTTGTGTGTGCTAGTGAGGACAAAACGAGTAAGTCGACATGGCACTCCCCTCAGGGTGCCATGCCAGCCTCTCACTGCCTATGCAGTATAGGTAAGACACCCCTCTAGCAGGCCTTACAGCCCTAAGGCAGGGTGCACTATACCATAGGTGAGGGTACCAGTGCATGAGCATGGTACCCCTACAGTGTCTAAACAAAACCTTAGACATTGTAAGTGCAGGGTAGCCATAAGAGTATATGGCCTGGGAGTCTGTCAAACACGAACTCCACAGCACCATAATGGCTACACTGAAAACTGGGAAGTTTGGTATCAAACTTCTCAGCACAATAAATGCACACTGATGCCAGTGTACATTTTATTGTAAAATACACCACAGAGGGCACCTTAGAGGTGCCCCCTGAAACTTAACCGACTGTCTGTGTAGGCTGACTAGTTCCAGCAGCCTGCCACACCAGAGACATGTTGCTGGCCCCATGGGGAGAGTGCCTTTGTCACTCTGAGGCCAGTAACAAAGCCTGCACTGGGTGGAGATGCTAACACCTCCCCCAGGCAGGAGCTGTAACACCTGGCGGTGAGCCTCAAAGGCTCACCCCTTTGTCACAGCCCAGCAGGGCACTCCAGCTTAGTGGAGTTGCCCGCCCCCTCCGGCCACGGCCCCCACTTTTGGCGGCAAGGCTGGAGGGAACAAAGAAAGCAACAAGGAGGAGTCACTGGCCAGTCAGGACAGCCCCTAAGGTGTCCTGAGCTGAAGTGACTCTAACTTTTAGAAATCCTCCATCTTGCAGATGGAGGATTCCCCCAATAGGGTTAGGATTGTGACCCCCTCCCCTTGGGAGGAGGCACAAAGAGGGTGTACCCACCCTCAGGGCTAGTAGCCATTGGCTACTAACCCCCCAGACCTAAACACGCCCTTAAATTTAGTATTTAAGGGCTACCCTGAACCCTAGAGAATTAGATTCCTGCAACTACAAGAAGAAGGACTGCCTAGCTGAAAACCCCTGCAGAGGAAGACCAGAAGACGACAACTGCCTTGGCTCCAGAAACTCACCGGCCTGTCTCCTGCCTTCCAAAGATCCTGCTCCAGCGACGCCTTCCAAAGGGACCAGCGACCTCGACATCCTCTGAGGACTGCCCCTGCTTCGAAAAGACAAGAAACTCCCGAGGACAGCGGACCTGCTCCAAGAAAAGCTGCAACTTTGTTTCCAGCAGCTTTAAAGAACCCTGCAAGCTCCCCGCAAAAGGCGTGAGACTTGCAACACTGCACCCGGCGACCCCGACTCGGCTGGTGGCGATCCAACACCTCAGGAGGGACCCCAGGACTACTCTAAGACTGTGTGTACAAAAACCTGTCCCCCCTGAGCCCCCACAGCGCCGCCTGCAGAGGGAATCCCGAGGCTTCCCCTGACCGCGACTCTTTGAATCCTAAGTCCCGACACCTGGGAGAGACCCTGCACCCGCAGCCCCCAGGACCTGAAGGACCGGACTTTCACTGGAGGAGTGACCCCCAGGAGTCCCTCTCCCTTGACCAAGTGGAGGTTTCCCCGAGGAACCCCCCCCTTGCCTGCCTGCAGCGCTGAAGAGATCCCAAGATCTCCCATTGACTTCCATTACAAACCCGACGCTTGTTTCTACACTGCACCCGGCCGCCCCCGCGCTGCTGAGGGTGAAATTTCTGTGTGGGCTTGTGTCCCCCCCGGTGCCCTACAAAACCCCCCTGGTCTGCCCTCCGAAGACGCGGGTACTTACCTGCAAGCAGACCGGAACCGGGGCACCCCCTTCTCTCCATTCTAGCCTATGTGTTTTGGGCACCACTTTGAACTCTGCACCTGACCGGCCCTGAGCTGCTGGTGTGGTGACTTTGGGGTTGCTCTGAACCCCCAACGGTGGGCTACCTTGGACCAAGAACTAAGCCCTGTAAGTGTCTTACTTACCTGGTTAACCTAACAAATACTTACCTCCCCTAGGAACTGTGAAAATTGCACTAAGTGTCCACTTTTAAAACAGCTATTTGTGAATAACTTGAAAAGTATACATGCAATTTTGATGATTTGAAGTTCCTAAAGTACTTACCTGCAATACCTTTCGAATGAGATATTACATGTAGAATTTGAACCTGTGGTTCTTAAAATAAACTAAGAAAAGATATTTTTCTATAACAAAACCTATTGGCTGGATTTGTCTCTGAGTGTGTGTACCTCATTTATTGTCTATGTGTATGTACAACAAATGCTTAACACTACTCCTTGGATAAGCCTACTGCTCGACCACACTACCACAAAATAGAGCATTAGTATTATCTCTTTTTACCACTATTTTACCTCTAAGGGGAACCCTTGGACTCTGTGCATGCTATTCCTTACTTTGAAATAGCACATACAGAGCCAACTTCCTACATTGGTGGATCAGCGGTGGGGTACAAGACTTTGCATTTGCTGGACTACTCAGCCAATACCTGATCACACGACAAATTCCAAAATTGTCATTAGAAATTCATTTTTGCAATTTGAAAAGTTTTCTAAATTCTTAAAAGTCCTGCTAGGGCCTTGTGTGTTAAGTCCCTGTTTAGCATTGCCTTTTAGAGTTTAAAAGTGTGTTAAAAGTTTGAAATTAGATTCTAGAAACAGTTTTAGATTCTTTAAAAAGTCTTCCAACTTTTAGCAGAATAATGTCTGATACAGAGATGAATGTGGTGGAACTCGACACCACACCTTACCTCCATCTTAAGATGAGGGAGCTAAGGTCTCTCTGTAATATCAAAAAAATAACCATTGGCTCCAGACCTACCAAAATTCAGCTCCAGGAGCTGTTGGCAGAGTTTGAAAAAGCCAACCCCTCTGATGATGACATCACAGAGGAAGAAATTAGTGACTTGGAGGCCAATGTCCCTCCTCCAGTCCTAAATAGGGAGAACAGGACCCCTCAAGTCCTGTCTCCAACTGTGTTAGTCAGAAATAGTGAGTCCCTCACAGGAGGGTCCCACATTTCTGAAATCACTGAGGATGCTCTCAGTGAAGATGACCTCCTGTTAGCCAGGATGGCCAAAAGATTGGCTTTAGAGAGACAGCTCCTAGCCATAGAAAGGGAAAGACAAGAGATGGGCCTAGGACCCATCAATGGTGGCAGCAATATAAATAGGGTCAGAGATTCTCCTGACATGTTAAAAATCCCCAAAGGGATTGTGACAAAATTTGAAGATGGTGATGACATCACCAAGTGGTTCACAGCTTTTGAGAGGGCTTGTGTAACCAGAAAAGTGAACAGATCTCACTGGGGTGCTCTCCTTTGGGAAATGTTCACTGGAAAGTGTAGGGATAGACTCCTCACACTCTCTGGAAAAGATGCAGAATCTTATGACCTCATGAAGGGTACCCTGATTGAGGGCTTTGGATTCTCCACTGAGGAGTACAGGATTAGGTTCAGGGGGGCTCAAAAATCCTCGAGCCAGACCTGGGTTGACTTTGTTGACTACTCAGTGAAAACACTAGATGGTTGGATTCAAGGCAGTGGTGTAAGTAATTATGATGGGCTGTACAATTTATTTGTGAAAGAACACCTGTTAAGTAATTGTTTCAATGATAAACTGCATCAGCATCTGGTAGACCTAGGACCAATTTCTCCCCAAGAATTGGGAAAGAAGGCGGACCATTGGGTCAAGACAAGGGTGTCCAAGACTTCAACAGGGGGTGACCAAAAGAAAGGGGTCACAAAGACTCCCCAGGGGAAGGGTGATGAGACAACCAAAAATAAAAATAGTAAAGAGTCTTCTACAGGCCCCCAAAAACCTGCACAGGAGGGTGGGCCCAGAGCCTCTTCACAAAACAATGGGTACAAGGGTAAAAACTTTGATCCCAAAAAGGCCTGGTGTCATAGCTGTAAACAGCATGGACACCAAACTGGAGACAAGGCCTGTCCCAAGAAAGGTTCCACTCCAAACTCCCATCCAGGTAACACTGGAATGGCTAGTCTCCAAGTTGGATCAACAGTGTGCCCAGAGCAAATCAGGGTCCACACTGAGGCTACTCTAGTTTCTGAGGGTGGGGTGGATTTAGCCACACTAGCTGTCTGGCCGCCTAACATGCAAAAATACAGACAGCAACTCTTAATTAATGGGACTAGAATAGAGGGCCTGAGGGATACAGGTGCCAGTGTCACCATGGTGACAGAAACTGGTTTCCCCTGGCCAATACCTGACTGGAAAAACTTACACAGTCACCAACGCTGACAATCAGAGAAAAGTACATCCCATGGCAATGGTTACTTTAGAATGGGGAGGGGTCAATGGCCTGAAACAGGTGGTGGTCTCCTCAAATATCCCAGTGGACTGTCTGCTTGGAAATGACCTGGAGTCCTCAGCATGGGCTGGGGTAGAACTAAAAACCCATGCAGCAATGCTGGGTATCCCTGAACTGGTGTGTGTGAAAACAAGAGCACAATGCAAGGCACAGGGTGAACAAGTAGAGCTGGAGTCTGGAAGAATGGCCCAGCCTACCAAGAGGAAAGGAAAGTCAGTTGGGAAACCAACTGCAACACAGCAAAAGAAAGGGAACCTCTCTTCTCAGGAAGAAGTTCTGCCCTCTGAGGGAACTGAGCCTTTGGAGCTTGAACCTTATCAGGTTGAGCTCTTAGGCCCAGGGGGACCCTCAAGGGAGGAGCTGTGTAAGGGACAAGAAACCTGTCCCTCTCTTGAAGGCCTTAGGCAGCAAGCTGCTGAAGAGTCCAAAGGCAAGAAAAATGGAACGCATAGGGTCTATTGGGAAGATGGACTCCTGTACACTGAGGCCAGAGACCCCAAACCTGGTGCCACTAGGAGAGTGGTAGTGCCTCAGCTGTTCAGAGAGTTCATCCTAACATTGGCCCATGACATTCCCCTTGCTGGACATTTGGGACAAACCAAGACGTGGGAGAGGTTAGTCAACCACTTCTACTGGCCCAATATGTCCAACATGGTTAAGGAGTTTTGCCTCTCCTGCCCCACCTGTCAAGCCAGTGGTAAGACAGGTGGGCATCCAAGGGCCCCCCTCATTCCACTTCCAGTGGTGGGGGTTCCCTTTGAAAGAGTGGGTGTGGACATAGTTGGTCCACTAGAACCTCCCACAGCCTCAGGAAATCTGTATATCCTGGTAGTAGTGGATCATGCTACCAGGTATCCTGAAGCTATTCCCCTTAGGTCGACTACTGCCCCTGCAGTAGCCAAGGCCCTCATTGGTATTTTTACCAGAGTGGGTTTCCCTAAGGAGGTGGTGTCTGACAGAGGTACCAACTTCATGTCAGCATACCTAAAGCACATGTGGAATGAGTGTGGAGTGACTTATAAATTCACTACACCCTACCATCCACAAACTAATGGCTTAGTTGAGAGATTCAACAAGACATTAAAAGGCATGATCATGGGGCTCCCAGAAAAACTCAAAAGGAGATGGGATGTCCTCTTACCATGTCTGCTTTTCGCTTACAGAGAGGTGCCACAGAAGGGAGTAGGATTCTCACCCTTTGAACTTCTGTTTGGTCATCCTGTAAGGGGACCACTTGCTCTTGTTAAAGAAGGCTGGGAGAGACCTCTCCATGAGCCTAAACAGGACATAGTGGACTATGTACTTGGCCTTCGCTCTAGAATGGCAGAGTACATGGAAAAGGCAACCAAAAACCTTGAGGCCAGCCAACAACTCCAGAAGTTTTGGTATGACCAAAAGGCTGCACTGGTTGAGTTCCAACCAGGGCAGAAAGTCTGGGTTCTGGAGCCTGTGGCTCCCAGGGCACTCCAGGACAAATGGAGTGGCCCTTACCCAGTGCTAGAGAGGAAGAGTCAGGTCACCTACCTGGTGGACCTGGGCACAAGCAGGAGCCCCAAGAGGGTGATCCATGTGAACCGCCTTAAGCTCTTCCACGACAGGGCTGATGTGAATCTGTTAATGGTAACAGATGAGGATCAGGAGGCAGAGAGTGAACCTCTCCCTGATCTTCTGTCATCAGACCCAAAAGATGGCACAGTAGATGGAGTGATCTACTCAGACACCCTCTCTGGCCAACAGCAAGCTGATTGTAGGAGAGTCCTACAACAGTTTCCTGAACTCTTCTCCTTAACCCCTGGTCAGACACACCTGTGTACCCATGATGTGGACACAGGAGACAGCATGCCTGTCAAAAACAAAATCTTTAGACAGTCTGACCATGTTAAGGAAAGCATCAAGGTGGAAGTCCACAAGATGCTGGAATTGGGAGTTATTGAGCGCTCTGACAGCCCCTGGGCTAGCCCAGTGGTCTTAGTCCCCAAACCTCACACCAAAGATGGAAAGAAAGAGATGAGGTTTTGTGTGGACTACAGAGGGCTCAACTCTGTCACCAAGACAGATGCCCATCCAATTCCAAGAGCTGATGACCTCATTGATAAATTAGGTGCTGCCAAATTCCTAAGTACCTTTGACTTGACAGCAGGGTACTGGCAAATAAAAATGGCACCTGGAGCAAAAGAAAAGACAGCATTCTCCACACCTGATGGGCATTATCAGTTTACTGTTATGCCCGTTGGTTTAAAGAATGCCCCTGCCACCTTCCAAAGGTTGGTGAATCAAGTCCTTGCTGGCTTGGAGTCCTTTAGCACAGCTTATCTTGATGATATTGCTGTCTTTAGCTCCACCTGGCAGGATCACCTGGTCCACCTGAAGAAGGTTTTGAAGGCTCTGCAATCTGCAGGCCTCTCTATCAAGGCATCCAAATGCCAGATAGGGCAGGGAACTGTGGTTTACTTGGGCCACCTTGTAGGTGGAGGCCAAGTTCAGCACTCCAACCCAAGATCCAGACTATTCTGGACTGGGTAGCTCCAAAAACCCAGACTCAAGTCAGGGCATTCCTTGGCTTGACTCGGTATTACAGGAGGTTTGTGAAGGGATATGGATCCATTGTGACAGCCCTCACTGAGCTCACCTCCAAGAAAATGCCCAAGAAAGTGAACTGGACTGTGGAATGCCAACAGGCCTTTGACACCCTGAAACAAGCAATGTGCTCAGCACCAGTTCTAAAAGCTCCAGATTATTCTAAGCAGTTCATTGTGCAGACTGATGCCTCTGAACATGGGATAGGGGCAGTTTTGTCCCAAACAAATGATGATGGCCTTGACCAGCCTGTTGCTTTCATTAGCAGGAGGTTACTCCCCAGGGAGCAGCGTTGGAGTGCCATTGAGAGGGAGGCCTTTGCTGTGGTTTGGTCCCTGAAGAAGCTGAGACCATACCTCTTTTGGGACTCACTTCCTAGTTCAAACTGACCACAGACCTCTCAAATGGCTGATGCAAATGAAAGGTGAAAATCCTAAACTGTTGAGGTGGTCCATCTCCCTACAGGGAATGGACTTTATAGTGGAACACAGACCTGGGACTGCCCATGCCAATGCAGATGGCCTTTCCAGGTTCTTCCACTTAGAAAATGAAGACTCTCTTGGGAAAGGTTAGTCTCATCCTCTTTCGTTTGGGGGGGGGTTGTGTAAGGAAATGCCTCCTTGGCATGGTTGCCCCCTGACTTTTTGCCTTTGCTGATGCTATGTTTACAATTGAAAGTGTGCTGAGGCCTGCTAACCAGGCCCCAGCACCAGTGTTCTTTCCCTAACCTGTACTTTTGTATCCACAATTGGCAGACCCTGGCATCCAGATAAGTCCCTTGTAACTGGTACTTCTAGTACCAAGGGCCCTGATGCCCAGGAAGGTCTCTAAGGGCTGCAGCATGTCTTATGCCACCCTGGAGACCTCTCACTCAGCACAGACACACTGCTTGCCAGCTTGTGTGTGCTAGTGAGGACAAAACGAGTAAGTCGACATGGCACTCCCCTCAGGGTGCCATGCCAGCCTCTCACTGCCTATGCAGTATAGGTAAGACACCCCTCTAGCAGGCCTTACAGCCCTAAGGCAGGGTGCACTATACCATAGGTGAGGGTACCAGTGCATGAGCATGGTACCCCTACAGTGTCTAAACAAAACCTTAGACATTGTAAGTGCAGGGTAGCCATAAGAGTATATGGCCTGGGAGTCTGTCAAACACGAACTCCACAGCACCATAATGGCTACACTGAAAACTGGGAAGTTTGGTATCAAACTTCTCAGCACAATAAATGCACACTGATGCCAGTGTACATTTTATTGTAAAATACACCACAGAGGGCACCTTAGAGGTGCCCCCTGAAACTTAACCGACTGTCTGTGTAGGCTGACTAGTTCCAGCAGCCTGCCACACCAGAGACATGTTGCTGGCCCCATGGGGAGAGTGCCTTTGTCACTCTGAGGCCAGTAACAAAGCCTGCACTGGGTGGAGATGCTAACACCTCCCCCAGGCAGGAGCTGTAACACCTGGCGGTGAGCCTCAAAGGCTCACCCCTTTGTCACAGCCCAGCAGGGCACTCCAGCTTAGTGGAGTTGCCCGCCCCCTCCGGCCACGGCCCCCACTTTTGGCGGCAAGGCTGGAGGGAACAAAGAAAGCAACAAGGAGGAGTCACTGGCCAGTCAGGACAGCCCCTAAGGTGTCCTGAGCTGAAGTGACTAACTTTTAGAAATCCTCCATCTTGCAGATGGAGGATTCCCCCAATAGGGTTAGGATTGTGACCCCCTCCCCTTGGGAGGAGGCACAAAGAGGGTGTACCCACCCTCAGGGCTAGTAGCCATTGGCTACTAACCCCCCAGACCTAAACACGCCCTTAAATTTAGTATTTAAGGGCTACCCTGAACCCTAGAGAATTAGATTCCTGCAACTACAAGAAGAAGGACTGCCTAGCTGAAAACCCCTGCAGAGGAAGACCAGAAGACGACAACTGCCTTGGCTCCAGAAACTCACCGGCCTGTCTCCTGCCTTCCAAAGATCCTGCTCCAGCGACGCCTTCCAAAGGGACCAGCGACCTCGACATCCTCTGAGGACTGCCCCTGCTTCGAAAAGACAAGAAACTCCAGAGGACAGCGGACCTGCTCCAAGAAAAGCTGCAACTTTGTTTCCAGCAGCTTTAAAGAACCCTGCAAGCTCCCCGCAAAAGGCGTGAGACTTGCAACACTGCACCCGGTGACCCCGACTCGGCTGGTGGCGATCCAACACCTCAGGAGGGACCCCAGGACTACTCTAAGACTGTGTGTACAAAAACCTGTCCCCCCTGAGCCCCCACAGCGCCGCCTGCAGAGGGAATCCCGAGGCTTCCCCTGACCGCGACTCTTTGAATCCTAAGTCCCGACACCTGGGAGAGACCCTGCACCCGCAGCCCCCAGGACCTGAAGGACCGGACTTTCACTGGAGGAGTGACCCCCAGGAGTCCCTCTCCCTTGACCAAGTGGAGGTTTCCCCGAGGAACCCCCCCCTTGCCTGCCTGCAGCGCTGAAGAGATCCCAAGATCTCCCATTGACTTCCATTACAAACCCGACGCTTGTTTCTACACTGCACCCGGCCGCCCCCGCGCTGCTGAGGGTGACATTTCTGTGTGGGCTTGTGTCCCCCCCGGTGCCCTACAAAACCCCCCTGGTCTGCCCTCCGAAGACGCGGGTACTTACCTGCAAGCAGACCGGAACCGGGGCACCCCCTTCTCTCCATTCTAGCCTATGTGTTTTGGGCACCACTTTGAACTCTGCACCTGACCGGCCCTGAGCTGCTGGTGTGGTGACTTTGGGGTTGCTCTGAACCCCCAACGGTGGGCTACCTTGGACCAAGAACTAAGCCCTGTAAGTGTCTTACTTACCTGGTTAACCTAACAAATACTTACCTCCCCTAGGAACTGTGAAAATTGCACTGTGTCCACTTTTAAAACAGCTATTTGTGAATAACTTGAAAAGTATACATGCAATTTTGATGATTTGAAGTTCCTAAAGTACTTACCTGCAATACCTTTCGAATGAGATATTACATGTAGAATTTGAACCTGTGGTTCTTAAAATAAACTAAGAAAAGATATTTTTCTATAACAAAACCTATTGGCTGGATTTGTCTCTGAGTGTGTGTACCTCATTTATTGTCTATGTGTATGTACAACAAATGCTTAACACTACTCCTTGGATAAGCCTACTGCTCGACCACACTACCACAAAATAGAGCATTAGTATTATCTCTTTTTACCACTATTTTACCTCTAAGGGGAACCCTTGGACTCTGTGCATGCTATTCCTTACTTTGAAATAGCACATACAGAGCCAACTTCCTACAGTGAGGATATTGGTCTCTTGGGGCTCTTAACAGTTTCAGTCACTACTAAGCATTTCCTTATAGACTGGACCTAGCTTCAACAACATGCTTGGCAATAGTGTAAACTTTGTTTGCTTACCTTAAATTCCTTTTTATCAGTTTAAAATAGAGTCTACTCCTAGTGGAATATAGGCGCTAAATATTAAGCGTTAAAGGTTGGTTGAATAAGGTGGTCAAGGTTATGGGAAGAGACTAGGTTGGTGGCCAGCATATGGTTTATGTCTCATGGTCAAGAAACTACTCTAAAAAATTATCTAAGCTCTTTGATTTGAAGACGGTTAGTATTTGAGATTACATCACAACCACTATTTCCACTACAATTCTCCAGGAGAAGGGCAACTTCCACCTCTCCTCTCGATCAGTTTCCAGAGGTTCATCGGAGTTGATGGAGACCATCTTTGTATGGACCAACTTGCAATCAGTTTCCCGTTTCTCTGTCAAAAATGTTAACACCTTTGGTCATCCAGACATTACTAACTGTGGCAAGCCAGACTCTTTCCCTAGGTACTGTTGCATAACATTTGAGAAGGAATGTCAACTTACACGCTCTCCCCAAAACAAAAACAAATTCCTACCGGTTTCGTCCCACTGATATATTGTAATGCTCTCCTGTCATTGAAAACGCTAAATCCCTAGGAGTTATCCTGGACTACAAACTCAATTTGTGTAAGCACATCAATTTGTTGGCAAGAATATGTAGATTATCAACTTGGGTTCATCAAGGGAGCAAGCCATACTTTAATAGGATCTCAAAGAAGTTATCAAAGCGCTGGTCATATCAAGACTGTGCTGCATGAGTGCCATGACTCAGGGCATCCCAAATCTATCTGACCCAATCAAAGCCTCTTTTCAAGCAGCTTACTGTTTGATTTCAAGATGCAGGCACTTTTGCCATATCACCCCTATCCTTCGCTCTCTGAGCCAACTTCCTATCAAGGCTAAGTTTACAGTTACGTATGTTTGCATCATACATAACCTCCTACTCGGTTACCCACACTCCCTAACAAATAAACTGAAGTTCGCTAGTGGTTCCAAACAATATGCAGCTTTGATCCTCTACTACTTAAATACAACCAATCACTTCCCCACGAGCTGTCAAAACACAATTAAAAGACTATGCCAAATCTAAATAAACTTTGACCCCTGAGCCCTCTGCTGGCTTTCGGCAAGTGACACTCATCTGTAAAATGATAAAGACTCACTATTGTTTCCCATGTAGTTCTTGCTATGATCATTGCTGTGTGTCCTCATATAATGACTTGACTACTCTTTGACCTGACAAGTTTTCAGCATTTTATGCTCAGTCAGTCTGATGTGACAAAATCCAAAAGCAACCACTAAACGTTGCAATTGCAGCGGTTATACTGTATGGTTTCCAATACAAAGCACTGATGCTGTGGGGTGTTCTACACCTTTTATTCAATCCAGACAATTCTTACCTCTGGCAAACCTCTATAGTGCTATGGATCAAGAGTTGTGGAAAAAGTTCTCACAGTCCAATGTGTGCTTATGTGGAAATCTCAGATCAGGGGGGACAACTTCCAGAACTAAGTCCTTTAATATTATAAAACAATATCTGTCCAAGTGTCCATCCCCCACACTTATAGTTCAATCTGCACAACTATGGAGTCTTTCTCCAAAGCTTAAGACTGATTTCTCTAAGACAATTTTAGTTCAGATGCAAGTTTCTTACTTTATGGACAAAGGATGGACAGGTGCACAGTCAACGTTATAACTCTCAGGCTCAGAACTGAATGGAGTGGTGCCTCAGGGCTCTCTCAGTCATCGGTCCTCCAAAATCTAATTTCTAGGTCAGCTATACATAACTTTAGCTACCTACAATGTCCCATGTTAGTACAACAGAACTTACAGAGAGAGGCCCTGGGTCAGCCTCCTTTAGCCACTGGATTGTTTAGGAATATCCCCTTCAGGGACTGACTTTATGGGTCAATTGTCACACTTCAGAACCAGCCCGTGGCATTTGACAAATGTTTACATTTAATGCCACTACTTTACACTGGTGACTCATACAGACATGTGGATTGTGTTCATACTAAAATATATTCCTCAAGCTAGTGCAGACACACACATAATGATGTTATTTATTTCTGTATAAGCAGACTGGAGGCAATGCAAAAAGGCTGACACCTGTCCCCAACACTCTGCAACAACCAATGGTATTTCTTATATCAAGCCCCATCAGTGCTGCATCAGCTCTGCATAAAGATGATGATGCAGCCCATCTCCTCACTGTCCTACCCTGTCAGTGTGGCGCTCAGGGCCACCGGTGATGCTCCATTACCAGTTATGTGCTCTCTCTCTCTCCCCATGGACTGCTACGGATGATGCTGGTAAGAGTCCTTCCTCATCCATTCTTTGGAAGAGGGTCATAAAGGTGACAAGACTTGACTGTCCAAGATTGAGGTTTCCTATTTGAGCACGGCCAAGTCTGATTTCTATGCAATAGATCTCGGTATGGTGTGGCACAGTGAGCAAAAACGATGTAAGCCCTGTATTGCTTGTGAGATTAACCGAAACATTCCACCCGTCACATTTCTGTCTAAGTTAGACACCAGAAGAGCGATAGTTAAGCCCCTTGTTCAACTGTCTTTGAAATTAGGGTACTCCTCACTAATTAGGTCCAACAAGGTGAAAGAAAACCAGTTGGGTTACTTGCATCTAGAGGTGTCCAAAGAGTGGTAGTTCGGGTTGTTCTGTTTCTTCTGGAGTAGCATCTATTGATTTTCAAATGGCTGGTCTCCTCATTAAGTGGCAAAGTATACAAGAGACAACAGAATGGAATGCAGCCCCACACAACTAAAAGTGACTGACATTAATTCAAATAGCTCATCCATCACTTTTTGGATTTTCTAAGGGGCTTGTCTTCGGTTCCAGAAGTCACATTGTCAAGTGGATAATAAGAGATTGAAGAAAAGTTCATAGGGGAGCTACCAAGATGGAAATAGTCTACAGCAGATGCCCTACAGCATGAGACACCAGGACCTAAGCGTATATAGCGTGAAGGAGAAAAGGGAGACCGGAGAAGTATGATTTTTTTGAGTGGCCAGGTTAGTTCTTCAGAGAAAAGGGGTAACAAACATGCTGCACAGATATGAAGCAGGAGTACTGCTGAATAACCAAAAATCAAAACTCTTGGGCAGGTGCTATGGAGTAAATGAAATGCAAGATATGCAGGGTAACAGGAAGAAGCATGGGCAAACTGAGGACTGGGTGTTCTCTAGCATTTTTTATGACTCAGTTTACAACACCTGAGCCCATCAGTGCAAAATTGGGAGTCCTTCATTCAAAAAGAAAGTAAAAACCAGGCTTTCTGCTGTGAAGAGGTTGATTGCTGTAATTATGTGCTGGCTAACCAGTTTAAGTGGCTGGTCCCTCCTTCTTGCAGGACGGTCCACCAGATTCTTTGAAGTGGATTTACAATGATAAAACAGCAGCTGCTCTACTAGGTCTCAATCACCCTACAATAGTGGCTCTCAACCTTTTGGCTTCTGAAGACCACTGCTATTGACTACTGGAAGCCAGTGTCCCCTCTGAAATCCTCCATTTTCACGTTACACACATCATCACTTTCCTCTTCTACACCCTCTTTTCACTCTCTTTCTGCAGAGACTTCCTTGCAGTTCACTCGCTTCACCATCTCCCTCCTTCCCCTGCACACAACAGAACACACCAAATTTAATTGTAAACATTTTGGCCCTGTCAATATTTCAGCAGCTTTGTACTTCCTTCACTCAGCTTCACATATAATCACAATTAAAATTGGGACATTACCACTGCCCTGTGCACTCTGCAGAGAGGCCAAAGATTTGATGTTCAAGAATCTGAACACCTTAATGACCCACTAATAGACAATGGGAGAAAGGCTAATAAAGAAAAGGGAATTAATTGTCCTTCTATAAGTTCATCATATCCAAAGGATGATCCACAGCCAAGAGGAAGAAAAAAGTTCTTCTTTTAAATTATCATTAGATGGGAGCCATACTCCAGTATCAACAATTGACTTTAATGGTAAGAAAATACAGTCCAGCCAACGCATTTCTCCCTATGAGGACTTCATCAGGGCTGAAATTAAACCACATACACTTGTTATTTTAAACAATACTATAACATCAAGTCAAACATTAACGCAACAAGATTATATGAATAATACAAAAGACTCCCTTTCAGTAAAATTAAAAGGTTTTGGGTGTAGCTAGAACTAAAAATTACTTTTACTACACAATGGTATACTTCAATTTCCATGCCCATCCAATCCTTGTTTTCTATGCATTGAACACCTGCATGCCTATTCCATCTTTATTCACTTTAATATATTCATACTTGAGTAGCACTGCCATAAAGTACATCTCTCTCTCCCTCTCTAAGAATAACTTTTTATATTTAGGGTCGCCCAATCAGTTCATGTAGACTGCACAGCGTGTATCCAATCTTGGGCCTCTATTTCACAAATGATTATCTAGTGCGCAAAACCAAGTAGGTAAAAAAAATCATTACAAGTGCAAGAATGCATTGAATTGTTAATAACCCCATACACGAATCACAGCATTTACTGCATATATAGAGTACTATTAACACTGATTGCAGACTGCTACAGCACGCATTAATGTATCAAATGTAATTTTGTACACTAAAACATTTGATATTTTCAATCTGGAGTAATTTGTTTTCCCTTCTTCAAAGGCTTAACATTTTTTAGCTTTCTACACTCAATTAATGTATTGTATTTTACTCATGTAGCCCTTGAAGCTTTGTGTTTACATTTGAGGTAGGGGGGGAGGGGGTAATTCGGGACGTGTCACCTCTTGCTTACTCCAAAGGGGCCACCCAGCGGGGAGAAAAAAACCTGTGATATAGGACCAGGTATATAGAACTAATAGTAACCAACAACAACATTCTACAATTTTGTTTTGTATGGTGTTGTCTACTTGTTTTGAAAATTGCTGTGACGCTGACCAGGATGGCCTTTCCGAAAGCCGCACACTTCGAGGCACGAGGCTTACAGTCCTCTTATTCAGCCAAGAAAAAATCTGAATTCTAAAGCCCCTCATTCTTACCACATCTCCAAAAGATTTGCCTGAAGCAGCATTCAAAGTCAAAACTTTAAAAAGGACTGGGATCCGAGCACGGGTTCAAGCCTAACCTGTTCACGGATCTGCGCGGGAGTGGCACCACAACCCCCTGTGCCCCTCAAAAATGGTTAACAGCACTACAATATTTCACAAAAGCCCTGCAAAGCAAATGCGGTTTTATTGTGACAGTATTTCATAAATGGGGAAGGGATTATACTCGCAAGATTGGAGTCATAGTTTCAATAAAAATATTCTATGTAAGAAGTACCATGATGGCACTCACAATCAGTGCATAAGGATGACTGCAGTGACACATACAAATATTACTGAAGGACCACAATGATACAAAGAAACCAGTAACTGAGAAGGACCACAATGCCACACAGAATCACTGACAATGAAGGAGCACCAGCGCATACAACTAGCGATACCAAAGGAGGACCAGTGACTTAAATGGACTGCAGTGACCATGCAACCAGCAATAATGATGAAAGCCCATCAAGTCATACAAAAACAGCAACTGAAGGAGCACCATGGCACATAAAACCAAAGACACAGATGAAGAAGCACACTAATATTTAGAAGCAACACTGACAAGACTAAAATGCAACACAACAACATCTAACATCTAGCCTTTCCACATGTGAATCGTGGGATAGTGTACAATTCACTAATAATACATTGGGCCCAATGTACCATCGTCAGTTTGTGACTCACAATTTGCGACTGTTAGCGACTCGCAAATTGTGAATCACAAACCCTGATGTACAACAGTGTCTGAGACAATGTTTATGATTCCCAAATGGGTCGCAGGGGACCTGCCTCATTAATATTCATGAGGAAGATCGCAATTTGCGACCCATTGGTGCATGGACGGCACTCACAGGGATGGTGGCCTGCTGGTGTCAGCAGACCATCAAGTCTGTGACTGCTTTTTAAATAACGCAGTTTTTAGATCGAGCAAGCAAGCACTTTCCAACCTGTTATCTATCTGTGGGCTTTTAACCACATGCACCTCACACCCATCACTTTTACTAGTTCATGGGCTTGCCTTTCAAAAATCCCTTGATGTAATTGGTAAATGCTTTATATCTGTCCTGACTTGGGGCAGTTTTGTTACTGCATTGCAGACTGACCCTGTTATATGGATAATCGCACGACTGCCAATATGTTTGACTGTGAGCGAACTACTTTTTTTTTTTTTTTTGTCTCTCTTAGCGCTCATGCTCATGGTGCTTTGAATTGGCCCGCACGGCCATCCTGCAGCACCCCCCGTCCATCCCTGAGTTTCCTGTTTGTGTCTGCCCATCCTCACCACCGCTCCAACATCGTTGCTTGTTTCGCTTCACTCTGCTTCTCACACTATGTACTTCAGACAGAATTCTTCGCACTCGATCTCTTTTTGTGCTCAACTCAATTGCTGTTTTGTGTGTGGCTGGCACTATATTATAGTTATAAAAATCTACAGTCAGCATAGGTAGTTATCGCCCACTCCTATGTTGGTTTGCTTTAGATCTTTGTTTGGCCATTTGACACGACTGGGAGGAGAATTTGAGTGGTCACTTGTGTGAATGGCAGATATTTAAGAAGTGAATATTGATGGCGGGGAGGGGATGAGTCCGAGGTGCAGGATGTGATCAGCCCTTCTGTTTGAGAACATTGTTTAATTTATGAATAGAAGATGTTCAGCACAGGCATTTCACTCGGTGGTCCGTTTCCATTAATCAAAACTGTTATTTTTAAAAGAGTATTTAAAAGCTTTGATTTTCATTGTAGGTAACTTAAAAGGATCTTTGGTAAATGTAATTGACTACCACTGAACTTGAGTCACGATCTTTCTGTCCAGCTTATGTGTGTACACAATTCGGGAGACATTGTGTGTCAGGTGTGCAGCTACAGGTACGTACACACATGACGCGTCACAGTGAGTCATAAGACTTGCTGCATTTGCATCAAATATGCAACTTACTGTATAACTTGACAAATTAATAACTCCACTTCATAACCATTTTACTGCCAGTAAAAACAAAGCTCACGATAGCTTGATATAGAAGGTTACCAGATGATGACATACTGCTTCAGCCCTTTGGATTTGCTTAACAAATAATCTTTGCATTGTGGGACTTACAATCCTTGTTCACTTTAACTAATTCAATGAACTTGTATTTGTGAACGCATTTAATGTGTGGGAAAAAAAAACACCATTGCACGAATATTTGTGTCCTTGGGATGGAGTCATCCCTCACATTCTTTTACTGTACGACACGATCAGATGGTATCTCGGCGCTTTAAATAACATGTGTTCATATTAAGCAGCGTAATAGCACTTATTTGTTAAAGCTTAGAATGAGATGGCAGATTAGGCACCATTGGGCAACGCGCCAAACTGCCTCCCTGCACTAAGCTTGACACTGCTGCTAATGCTGCAGAAGGCAAACAACATGCCTCCAGGACTGGGCAGGCCTGTTCCAGCATGATCTATGCTCCTCCACAGCTGCTGAATGGAACTTGCACTGGCAGTTCCTTGTCAAGCCAGAGAGTTCATTGGATCCTGTCAAGTGCAGAAGCAAGAAACAGGGCTGTGCACCACAGGATGAAAAATGATGCCATATTACCTTGACGGATGGCCATAGTCTGATGAAAGCGTATCCTCTGCCTTTGCAGATACATAGTCCAAACCTCTGAAAAACAGGAAGCACCAAACAGACTATCACATCCCTATAACTGCCCGGGTAACCTGTGCATAGAAGCAAAAACCTGGGCTTTAGTTCTTATCATGGCTCCCTGAAATGGGCACTTAGGCCGCGTGTTGGTAGCTGCTGGAGAGGAGTTGTAAAGAGTTAATTGATCTTTTAAGTTTTACACAGCGTGAACTCCATCTGCAGTATTGAAGCGCTTTGCAAGACTATTTCTTTTGTTTCTCTCCTCTGTGCTCCATAGCGGCTATGGCGTTTTCAAGTTTTACACAGCGGGAACTTAATTGGCAATACTGGGGCAATCTGCATGACTACCAGTTAATTCACATTGTTTCTTTTATTTCTCCTTCACACTTCATGGCTGCTATGGCGCTTCATTCTCCTTTCCTACAAATTGACTTTACTTTTTATGACTATGTAGCCCACACTACATATCATTGTTGCACAATGGACAATTATATACTTTCTCCCACTGTAATGTTTTTGCTTTTTTGTTTTTATCTTACTCCATGTCCATAAAATGCGACAGCAGTGCTTAATTTGTAAATAATCACATGCCCGTGCCTAAAGCTTTCCTTTCCAAAGCGCAGCTGCTGCACTTCAATGTGAATACTGAGCCACTGTTATTCTAAAGCCATCTCTGGCATTTTTAATACATGTACAGCCACTTTTAACCCCTTTAGCTTGCAGTGATTAATTTGTAATTACAGTCTAATACCAAAAGTTTATTTCTGAAAAAGGTTTTGATTGAGTTTATACGATAACTGCATATGTTTTAGTAATCTTTCCTTATTGCAATTATGACCATGATTCAGGCCTACTTAACATCATTATTACACATACCAGCATTAAAAAAAACTACACAGGTGCTTTTTTTCTTCATTTTTATTAGCCAATCGGAAAATAAAAAGGAATAAAATGCAAGAAAGCATTTTTTGAAAGTGCACGTAGGGAGGAAGCAACATAGAAGGTGTTGGTGGGGAGAAGCAATGCAGTGGGGTGATGGGAAGAGTCAGAAGGAGGACACAGTTTGTGGGGAAGCACCATGAAGGGCAGGAGGATAGAAGCAAATTTGAGGGCTGGTGTAGGGAGGAGAAGCAACAGCCGAGGGACAATGTGGAGCAGGCAGTGGAAATCACAGAGGCAAGAAAGCGAGGACACTAGAGTGAGTGCAACATGGAGAGGCGAGTGGCAAAGCACACTAGCAGCAGTGAACAACACAGGAATGCAGGAGAAGAAAAGTACACAAGGGAGACAGCTGGAAAATACATACACACTTGTTTAGGTCCCTAACCAAAAAAGAAAAAGTAGTGCTTGAAAAGGATGCAGCGGAAGCATAGAACCTAGCCAATCAAAAAAACATGGTAAACAGACTATGCTCCCTGGGAGGAACAAATACAAGAAAAAGAAACAGGTACATGAGAGTGACAGAAAAGCCAAGCAGTAGTAAACAATGGGCAAGCCCAAAGCCCCTGCATGTTTTTGGCAAGTCGATAATATGTATTTCGCCACCAGACAGCTGCGTTGTCTAGTAGGTTCAACCAAAAAAAGAGGATAGCCAGTCAGGTGTTGTAAGATTAGTAACAAAGTAAAGTTTCTGGTGACTTTTGGAAAAGATAATGATCCTGGACACTGCGAAGCGACAGAGGCAGGTTGTTTCAGAACGAAGGAGTCAGACATTGAAAGATCTGCCAACACATCGAGTCTTTTTTGTTTTTTTTTCCTAATTGTGGGTGTGGCAAGTAGCAAATTAGCTGCAGAATGCAAAATAGAAGCAGGCCGATAAGGTGGAAATAAAATTGCAAAATTGTGCTATACAAACTCATATTAAACAAACAAGATTTTCTATTTAATAATGTACATTATTTGTATGAAGAAACAAACTACAGGGGAACCCGTAAACCCATTTGGAACCTGGGTAAACTGTAATAACTACGCGTAGTAATGGAGTGGGTTAACCTAGATGCCCTCCCAATGGACTTTTTTCACATTTTGGCCATTTAGGATTTCTACAGTTTGGGAAGAAATTAGCAACCACCCCCTACTTTTCCTACAATTGGGGGCAATCAGTGTTTTGACCTCAGAAGTACCATTACATTCCTCTCCATGATCTCAATTGATTTTTAATAGGCCGTACCACTTTTGTCTATGTGCATCCATGGTCCTGATGATGACCTTAAATAAACATGGTTGAAACGTCGTCAGCAATTAAAGCAGCAAATTAAGGCCTCTTGTTTTACATGATAATCTCAATATCCCACAAAACTGTCAATTTCCTGAATCTTGAACTTACTAAGTGTGCCTGTATGTTAGCTGCCTGTTAACCTACTTTGTCTTTTGTGTTTCACATTCGCTGGTTTGGGGCACTTGTTCACGAGCTCTATGTGGTCACTTAGTTCTAGTCACGGCACATTTCTGGATGCTATCTTTTTCTTATACCTGATGTTGAAATATATGTCCAATACACAATTAGCAGGTTCCCTCTTTCTCAAGTATGATTTTGTTATTACTTATATCAATGTTTTATTGATGCCTGTTGAGACGTTGTTGTTATTAGCGCATTATTTCTAATCACACAGAACTTACAAACTAGCTATTTTTCAATGTAATATATTTCTGTGAATTGTTCCAGGTCACCTCTTTCAGGGTCAACTTCAAACCAAACAAAGACCACTTGCTATAGAAATATATTAAAATAATAATATGTTCCCAATGAGTACAGGTTATAACGCGTTAAAGCAACACCACTACTTGATAGTCGCACTACTAGTTGTAAAGCTATGATTTTAAACATTTACGAAAGGTCACAGGAGGCACCGCTGAATGGAACAACAATACTGACTGCACACATGTTCAAGTTGGAACCAAAGTAATGCGGGCACATAACCTGTTCTGGCGTGTGAGTTTGACTTTCATTTGTGCCGATGCACGTCCAGTCGATAAACATTGCAAATGAATAAACAGGGCACCGGCTGCTGCGGCAGGGGGCTGGGCGCGCGCGCGGTGAGCTGCCCGGCACTACCTGAAAAATGGTTTGAACCAAAGCACCTGCCACGAGCAGGAATGCGCATCTCTGCTGCCATTTCCAAACACAGGCCAGGCCTTCGGCTCTCAGGGCTGCGGTCACTCGCTTCAGAGGCAGGTTATTGTAACCTCCGAAACATCTGTTTGTCTGCATGGCTTGGTTTACCCAGCTGTTTCAACAGAGGGCGGAGAGGCGGTTACTGAACAAACAACTCTTCGAACCAGCACCAAAGTGAGAAAGTGGCGCGAACGCAGGTCTTGAGCTGCCTCATCATGTTAGATGTCAGCGCTCATTCAGCCCCATTTCCTTCACACTGCATTCTGGTACATGAAGTCTTTAATTAGGAACTCAAGACTACAGACACCAGAATTTAGAGAAAAAACATATCTAGGGAGTTTACTACTTTCACCAAACCTTTTGAGAGCCTATCTGTGAAATCAAACAAAAGGAAGTGTGAACGCGACGGGAACAAAAATGTCGAAAAATAAGTTGGTAAACTAAACTGTGTTTGACAGTTTTACAAAACAAACTATTTACACAGTTGTACGGTAGAAACCAGGAATTGTAAACCAGTGTTATCCTACCTTCAAACATGCTGGCAGCTGCGAGTGCCCTCGGGGAGGGTGGCAGGGATTTGTAATCAGCGGCAGGTTTGCATGTTCTTGCAGGTCCGAGTTCAGGAGGTGGGCGGCCTCCTCCGCGCCTCTGGGGCGGACAGAGGAAGCTAGAGTCCCGGAGAAAGTCCACAAAATCCTCACACTCTGCGAGCGCACACCTCCCGGGGCCCCGTCAGCCTTGCACGACTCGCTTCAAAGGACAGAAAAGCGCAGGAGGTGACGGCGGCAGCTTGAGTGGGAGCTCAGCCCTGAGCCAGGCAGAGCCTCTCCGGGGAGGAGGACGGGGGCTGGGCGGGACGCACAAGCTCAGCAGGCGGGGAGACGGGGCTGCCGGGATTTAGCTCAGTCAATGCCTCTAGGAGATGGTGCTTACAGAGGAAACAAAATGGCCAGCAGCGCCTGAGGAGATTAAAAGTAAACATTCGCAGGCAGGCTGCGGGTACCCCGAGATAATGATTCATAGGTTTTGGGAGCCACCTGTGGTGCAGTCCTTGCAGGCACCAGGGGGCAGTCGGAAACTCGTGGCTGCTAATCACACTTTTAATTTACATCACAATGCAAGTTAGGCTACCAGTAGAGTGGCGAGGGTTTGCATGGCAATGTAAAGTTCTCGTAGAGCCACAATTTCAGTGTCCAAGGACAACCCGCCTACTTCCGTTACATGTTGGAGCTGTGCCAAAAACACCTGCCAATGTAATGCTGCAAAATGAAAACACCCAAGGACAGTATGTATGCAAGCACAGCAGAAGTCTGAAGCTAGACGCATTACTTTTAGACTTGTGAATAGCGATTGCGCTGCTGTTTCGCGGCGCTTTAAATAATAGAAGCCAGATATATCACCAAAATCAACTTTTGGACCTCGGAAGGTTGAGTGGGAATCCCGTTTCCTATATATCTCAGCACCAGTTATTAACTCACTGTGATATGATATCAGGAAATATTGTGACTGAAAACATCCCTATCTACTGGCTAAATCGTTTGAGTGAAACCGAAACGAGGAAATTGGCCCAGTTGAAAGCAGGCTCTTCGCTCCAGCAGCCGAATTTTACAAGCCCAGCATGCTTGTGGAACATTAATGTTTATCAAAGAAAGGGCGCCCTCTCTTCCATATCGACCTCTGTTAACCCCCAAACCACCTTTAAACCCATGCACCGCTGAGGGCGCGTTAGCTACAGAAGAAAACTGCCTGGAGGTCTCTCTAACCCCGGCCGCAGTCAAGCACTTTCCATGAAATGCAAGCCTCATTACCTATCTTACGTTACACTTTACCTACAAAACCATTTTATACCCAGACTATTTCAGACCTGGCATACTATGCCTACTCTACCATGACTACCTAACACATAAACCTACTACCATACTTCACACACCCTACCACAACTAACATGCCATACCTAACCTGCCATGCCATTATGTCCACTTGTGGTTTTGCGTTTGCTAGCTTCAATTCTGCCAACAATACAGAATATTGCTGGCTGAAGAAAGAAACGAGACCGATTTGAGAAAAGATTGTGACATGGATAGGATCTGAAGAGTGAAACGTGGGAGAGGATTGTTCGCATTCTGGGAAAACACTGCAAAAAATAAAATTCTAAATAACTTTTTAGGTCAATTATTTTGATTCTAGATTATATAACAATCTTACACAAGACTATTAAAAACCACTGATGTTAAGTAAACTATCAAACAAGTTATTTACCTTGGGTAGCAAATTATCTGGTATAGACATATTCTAGTTGCAGATTCCTTACCTTAGGATTTTTGCCAGGCGTCCGATTGGATCTGGAGATTTCTCTTTGAGCAGTACCCTTGCGTGTCGGTCGACTCCACGTGCATAGTTGGCATCGTGGTTGCCGTGATGACATCGTACATAGATGTCACCCCAGTGTGCTGATGTCAATTTCTTTTCACAACTTTCCACACCAGTAGTGCAGAGCCATGAAGAACACTGATATTGGTGCACCAGAACTAGGGCCCTGAAAAGGGAGTCCCAGTCCCTTGAAATTAGTTCGCAAAGCATTCATTACCAAAGGTAAGTAACTTGTTCATCTGATACAGACTTCTAGTTGCAGATTCCTTATCTTAGAATAGATACCCAAGCCATACCATTCTCTTGCGGTGGACTGCGAACAAAGATCAGACTAAAAAGCCCTGCAGGACCGAACGGCCAAAGTAGCCATCTCTGGGGACCTGACGGTCCAGGCAGTAATGCTTTGTGAACATGTACAGAGACACCCACGTTGCTGCCTGGTAGATGTCCAGGACCGGAAATCCGCGTGCCAATCCTGTGGTTGCAGCAGTTGCCCTGTGGAATGAGCACGCAAACCCTCAGGGGGTTGCTTCTTTGTCAAAGCGCAGCACATGTTGATGCAGAGGACAACTCATCGAGAGATGGTCCGCTTCTGCAACGCATGTCCTTTCTTTGCTCCTACATAACCTACAAAGGAGTTAATCGTCCACCCGGAAATCTTCTGTACGATTGAGGTAGAACGCCAACGCTCTTTTTGGATCCAGATAGTGGAGTCTCTCCTCTTCATGAGAAGGATGCAGGGGTGCGTAAAAAGTAGGCAAAGTGATAGACTGGCCTACATGAAAGAGTGTGACTACTTTAGGGAGGAAGGAGGCCCTTGTACGAAGCACCACTTTTTCAGGATGGTCAGATAGAAATGGTGGCTTTGAAGAAAGAGCTTGGAGCTTACTAACTCTGCGAGCAAAGGTGATGGCAATAAGGAAAGCGTATTTTAGTGTGAGGAGCCACAAAGGACAATTGTGTAGTGGCTCAAAAAGAGTACACATAAGGTAGATAAGTACCAGGTTCAAATCCCACTGCAGCATTATGAACAGGGTAGGTGGGAACGTGTGGGTGAGCCCCTTAAGAAACCTCCCAACGATGGGAGATCTGAACAAGGAGGTTTGGGCAAGGGAGAGGATGAACAGTAGCACCTCAGACAGAAGTGCATAAAGGGGATCAACAGATTTGTTGGTTCACCATGCCACAAATTTGTTCCAACGTCAGGCATATACTGTTTTGGTGGAGGGACACCTGGCTGTCAAGATAACATCGCAGACTTCGGGCGGAACATCGAAAGCAGTCAATTGCTGTCGCTAAATCTTTACGATTGGACAGGTTCGGGTGGAGAACCATCCCCTGCGGCTGTGACAGAAGATTCCCCCCAAAGGGGCAGTCCGATTGGAGGATCGGTGGCCATGCTCAGAAGCTCGGAATACCATACCCTTCGTGCCCAGTCCGGAGCCACCAGGATTACTTGGACTTGTCCGTTCT
This sequence comes from Pleurodeles waltl, assembly GCF_031143425.1. Lineage (NCBI taxonomy): Eukaryota > Metazoa > Chordata > Amphibia > Caudata > Salamandridae > Pleurodeles > Pleurodeles waltl. Next base: position 1,006,755,178 of record NC_090448.1, read on the forward strand.
TGATCTTCTTCAGAACTCTGGGCAGAAGTGGTATTGGCGGGAAGGCATAAAGGAGGCTGGAATTCCACTCAAGACAAAAAGCATCGCTGAGCAAGTGCCGCCTTGGAAACTCCAACACACAAAACAGCTGACATTGCGTGTTCTCTGCGGAGGCGAATAGATCTAACCAAGGCTCTTCTCACTGCTGAAAGAGACCACGCGCCACCTCCGTATGGAGACACCATTCATGATCGACCATGCATCAACAGCTGAGTTCATCTGCTCTGGTGTTCAGACAGCCCGCCAGATGTTGAATCACCAGGGGTATGCCCTGATGTTCCAGCCATGTCCAGAAGTGCAGAGCCTCTTGACCAAGGGTCCACGACCCCACTCTGCCCTGCTTGTTGTAGCACATGGCAGTGGTGTTGTCCGTGAAGACCTGCACCACTTTCTGTGGTAGAGAAGTAAGGAATGCTTCCAGTGCAAGCCTGATCACCCTGAGCTCCAGAAGATTGATGTGGAGCCCGGACTCCACCGAGACCAGACCCCTCTGATCCCTGCCTCCCTCATGTGGCCGCCTCATCCCAGAACATACATATCTATCATTACTATGAGATCTGGTTGAGGATGGGAGAGGGTTCTGCCTCTGACCCAATCTCAATTTGAAAGCCACCGCTGCACATCTTGCGCAGTTCCCGCCGAGATCTGGACCATGTCAGACAGATTTCCCTGATGTTGTGCCCACTGGATCTTCAAGTCCCAATGCAGAGCCGACATATGCCATCTGGCATGTGTCACCAGCAGGATGCAGGAAGCCATGAGGCCCAGTAGCCTCAGTGTCATTTTCACTGAAACCCAGGATAGAGGCTGAAACTTCTGTATCATAGCCTGAATATCCTGGACTCGCTTTTTGGGAGGATAAGCCAGAAACTGCACTGTGTCCAGAACTGCTCTGATGAAAGGGAGCCTCGGAGAGGGAGTCAGGTGTGACTTTGGCCCGGCAAATGCAGGAGGTTTACCATAGTCTGGAGGTGGGAGACGATGGCCTGGGGCGAGCTCGCCTTCAACAGTCAGTCGTCGAGGTAGGGGAAGACTGAAACCCACAGCCTGCACAGATGAGCTGCGACCACCAACATCACTTTCGTGAACACCCGAGGGGCACTAGTAAGGCCAAAGGGGAGCACAGTAAATTGAAACTGCTCGTGACCTACCACGAACCACAAGTAACATCTTTGGGGAGGCAGGACGAGAATGTGAAAGTATGTGTCCTGCAAGTCCAAAGCTACCATCCAGGGTCCAAGGCAGATAGGAGGTGAGCTACAGTGAGCATTTTGAACTTATTTTTTGAGTAATAGATTGAGAGACCAGAGGTCTAGGATAGGGGAAAGACCCTTGTCGTATTTGGGCACCAGGAAGCAGCAGGAATAGCAACCATGAGCCGCAACTTTCTCACAGAGAAGTGCCAAGTGATCCTGTGGTAGTCAATCGTAAGATGGTGGCATGGTCGGAGGAGTAGTCTCGAAGGGGAGGGAGTAGCCCCTTCAGACTATTTGCAAAACCCACCTGTCCATCATGATGGATTCCCAGGGGGGCAGGTGATGGCGGATCCTCCTACTGATCTAAGATGGAGTGATAGACTAGGAAAGATTGGCGGCTTTAGCAAGGGTGGTGGTGGACTGGGCTGACCGCCGGCTCCCTGATCCACGAGCATGTGAGATACTGCGGCCATGCAGAGGCTGTGCAGCGTGCATGGCTCGGTGGCTGGGGGGCATGAACATTGTTGGGCGCCCCTTCAAAAGCCACGACAGGGGCGAAAGCGGACTGTGGGGTGCAAGGAGCAGCTGGGAGGCCAGGGACAGAGTCGTAGCCTGGGACTCCATAAAGTGTTTGAGCGCGGGGTCCACTTTGTCTCCAAAAAGACGGGTGCAGTCGAAGGGCATGCCCATGAGTGATTGCTGGACATCCCCCGAAAAACCAGATGTCCTCAACCAGGTATGGCGCCGCAAGTTTACCATTGACACAACCAATCTGCCCAGTGAGTCGGTCATGTCCAGCCCACAACGTGGCTTGGAAGAGAATGGCCCGGGTCTCCTCCGGGACCTGCGGTAGCCCCTGCGCGGCCATATCCCACAGAGTATGAGAATAGCGCCCCAAAAGGAAGAGAATAGTTGATCCAGTCTCTTTTATTCCCTATCAGGGGGTGCAGATGGGAATGCACCTGATGAAGAAGCAGCCTGGATGACAAGACTCTCAGGCATAGGGTGTTGGGTTAGGAATTTAAGGTCATTCGGTGCAGGCCAATGGCAGTGGGCGATTGTCCTGTTCACGGGAGCCCCTGTGCTGGGTCTGGACCAGGTATCCAGTAGGACATCAGTGAGGGCTTCATTAAAAGGTAAATGGGGTTCAGAAGTCGAAGCCCCAGGCTGAAGCACCTCAGTCAGGAGGTTAGTCCTGGCTGCCACAGAAGGTTGCTCATAGCCGAGGACCTCAGCCGCCCTTCTCCCCATTATAGAATACGATGCCCCCTCCTCCGTAGCCACAGTAGGGGGAGAAAGAATGCCTGCATCAGGAGAGGTATCCAGACTGCTAGCTTCACCCAGTTCCTGTGCCTAGTCCATTTCAGGGTCTTCCAGTTGGAATTCTAAAAGAACCAGGGACCACTTCACACTTTCCCCGTATCTGTATCCATAAGAATAAGGGTCAGGATCCAACCAGGGGACAGTAGGCCCGTTGAAGACGAAACGTGTGTCGAGCAATGTCGGTCTGGGTCAAAGTTGGGTATAAGTATGGGGTTGTGGGGGCATATGATTCAATAATTTTTCTACATATATTTGTGTGTGATTTTAATATATAAAATGCATTACCAGTTGAAATTAATATGTAACACAAAATGTGCCTTTAGTATTGGCCACCATCGAGAAAAGGCCTGCACATGTATTCTGAAAACTGTAGTAATGTTGAAATGAAAAACATGTCTCTTTAAGAGCGTGTTCCTTGCAAAATTAAATGCTGAAATAATATGAGTATTTCTTGTTTTCTGTTGGGCCTCAAGCAGACAAGGCCACAGTGGGAAGTTATCTAATCCCGGTGCTCTAGCTGTTGATACATTTATATGCTTTCACATCTGTTGTTTAACAGACTCCTTTCGTTGAATTTGCATATTTGTCTGTAGTTATGTTTCTAAATCATGTTTTTCTCGAGGATACTGAGCTTTCTGTAACAACTGTCTTGCATCATATTTGGAATGTGCCAAACGAAGAGCTTACAGATCACAGTCGGAAGAAGAGGCACACAAGATACATTTAGTATAGTTTGGAGTTACGTAAAAGGTGGAAGAACCCAACCAACGCTTTCCAAGTTAAAAGTTTATGTTTTGCTGATACCTAACGTTTTTGTAATTGGATGTTCTTCCTTCGCCTGATGTTTTCAGCCAATAGTAAATGTGTAGTGATTTTAATTTAATGGTGTGCTCAGAACTTTCAGGGATTATTATTCATTCACTCTTGCTGGGAGATTATACATTATTATTCTTAGTGTCATGGGTGGCTCCTCCATTAGGGCGGAGGAGCATCGCCCCCTCCCGCCCGCCAGCAGCAGAAGCTGCAAACCTTTCATCACGAAAGGATAGTAAACCAGGTTTATTATCCCTTCATGGTGGAAGATGTGGGGCCACAGGGGTGACGAGCACCGAGGGGAGTGCACTGTGTACTCCCCTCAGAGCGCATGCGTGTTTGGCCGGCCAGCTCGGGCCGGCCAAACACACATGCGCTGCAGGATCTCTCTATTCCCAGCAACTGTGTCTGTCTGTCTGCTTGGGAACGCCCAGCCAGGGCACTACCAGCCAATTCGGACGCTGCTCTGAGCAGCATCCGGATTGGCCGCAGGGCAAGCTGGGAGCCTGTGCCTGCCTGCAGTGAGACAAAGGAGAGGAGAGGGGTAAGTTTTTATTTTATAGTAAATTTTGACCCGCCCCCGAGCTGCGGCCCCCCGCTCCCCTCCTCATTAACAATGCGAGCCGTGACTGCTTAGTGTGACCTATCACTCTGACACTTCATGCCTTGCCAGATAGTGTACTGACACTCTGGTATTTGATTATTTTCCGAGTTTTCCTTGCCTGTTCAATGCTGAGCTAATATGCTGATGGTTTAGTGATCTTATAGTCCAAATTCTAAACCGTCCCTCTTTCCCTGTTCCTGTCATGATGCTGACACGGAGTTCCTTCTGATGAAGCTGAAGCCTATTGTTAACATTCCCTAGGGAGAGGTAATTATGAGAGATCTGTGCATAGTTATTTGCCTTTTGTTTTTCAGGTACCAACTGCTACTGTTTTAATATTGCTGCTGTCTTGATAGCGCCATAGCTAGATGTTTTTCTAAATTAGTGTTACTAAAACTTTTGCATGAAGCCTAACATGCTAATGCTAATTCGAGGTTAGCGACGTATTATCTTTATTCCTACAGTTGTTATCACTCTATTGTTGGATCAATGTATGACATTTCTCTTGCTCAAATATTGTTGCTATTGATTAGTGTTTTCGCCATTGAAGTTGTTGTTCTCATCGCTTTGCTTAAACTAAGATTCTTTCGGAGATTTGGGCAGCCTGTGATGTTTCTTTACGTGTACCATTTGGTGTTGAGACTAATTTTTGTGAGCTTAGCATTGTTAATATAGGGAAATAAACATTTAAATTAAAACTAAAAGGTGTGGTTATTCATGGCCAAATGGGTCATGATTCATTCTTTACTGATTCTCTAATAAATTGCATTGTTTGATGGTTGTTGTTCTTGTGTTATGTGCCACTTTCGAATAATAATTTAAACAAGTCAAAAGATTCATCGACCTTAAGCGATGCTGTGAGCTTACTATAATTAATATAACTAAAAGTAGATTTTCCGAGGGTGCGCTAACTGGGTCAACGTTGATCGTGGGCCCAACTGACGTTGGAAGAGTTTACGTCTTTGCTGGCGCTGGGGAAAGTTGTGTTGACAAAACCAGCATCAGGACATATCCAACAATGGATCCCGAGGGGCGGGCCGGAGTCAATGTTGCTGGCGTGGAACCTGAGGGGTCCCCATCTGACCCTACTGGGCCCAAAGGCATCACAGGGTGGGGTCGGTCTGTCCAAAAATGAGGCACACGGCTTCATAGAATTCTTTGACCCAGGCAAAGGGTGGCTCTGGCTTCTGGAAACTCAGTGCGGTGCGGAGGCGACCCAGAAGCAGGCTTCGAAGACAGAGGCCTACAGCGTCTACGCTCTTCCCACGTCGCGTTGTCCGAGCAACGGGGCAAAGTCAAAGAACGTTTGTTTTTCTTCGACGACTTCTTCTTGTGACCCGAATGTCAAGGCCTTCGAGTGGGGCGAAGAAGAGTGGTGGTGGCTCCGCAAGCAGTCTCGTGACCTTCCTCTTGATCAAGGCCAGGAGTGGTGCGGAGTCAAGCGCCAGGCGCTTTAGGGACTGTTCCCTCAAAGCTTTCGGGTTCATAGCCTTGGCACTCTGAGCACAACCTTGGGTCATGGCACCACAAACACAAGGTGCGGATCCATCACCGATATCATGCGGTGACAGGAGTCACCTGGCTTGAAACCGGTCTTTCGTGACATCCTCGATGCACCAAACAGTGTCAAAAGAACTCAACAAAATGGTCGAAGTCAGTCAAAAAACAACAGAGGGTAGCTCTCTCGGGATCTGCACGTAGGATGGAGTGGAGAGAAAAGAACTAACTTGAGCGCCCGGGGTGGCGCATATATATGACTGCGACATCACTGCAAACCAGACGCCAAAAACACACGTGGAGTTGACAGACGCCATCTGATGGCGCTCAAGAGTACTGTTCGAAGAGAAATCTCCGGATCCAGTCTGACGCCTGGGGGAATTTCTAAGGTAAGGAATCTGCAACTAGAAGCCTATCAGATAATTTCCTTTGTTGTGTATCTGGTTCCCCATTTCTTTGTATATGTTTATTTATTTTACTTATGTACTGGCTAAATCATGTGCCTTCGGAGACTGCTACTGATTCAACTATAAAACAGCAAGCCCTGAAAATCACCAAATTAAAGCATTTTTCACTTATTTAACCCAGCCAGCACACCAACAGATTCACCTGCAGTGGTGTTCAGCAGATCTCCTGCCTCCCCCTCCAGTTTGCTTCCTGGAGATCTACCACTCATTGTTCAGTGGAATGGTACAGTATCTGTCTGTATAAGACGGCTCCTGGGGGATATTTCACCCTATGTACCTCAACAGAAGGAACCCTTCACTCAAGTGTCCTTCATGGTTAACATACTCAACTTGCCATCCTCCCATTGGATTGGAGTGTACATTATATTGAATATATTTAAAATGTGTGTGTGTGTGTGTGTGTGTGTGTGTGTGTGTTTTTAAATACAAAATATCTGGAGGATAACAAGCACAGCATAGTGCAGCTTTCCATTCCCATGTAACTACACACAATCTGTATTGGCAGACATGATAAAAACAAAGATCAGTTTTTTCTTAATACTAATTTTAAAATGTTCTGGCTTACACTTCAAGAATTTTCAATTCCATTTAGGACACGGAGGCGAGGATTATGCTATTCTCTCTTTGCGGTTTATTAAACTCAAAACACAGCAGCCAATGAGAATTAAGCTTTTCTCAGCAATACATTTCCCACAATTTCAAGTGTGACATCATAATCATACCACACATCAAGGCATATATCCCCATACATAAACAATATGGCGCCAAAAACTGTCCTCTTTCTTTGCCCAAGACTAAGCAACTTATTCACTGGTCACCGTAAACAACAACTTGCAGCAGCGTCTGCTTGACATGGTCATAACGTTGTTGAACCAGAATAGGACCAACAGGGTCAAAAGCAAGAAAAGGAAGCAACCTGTGTCAATCACCTGTTCTTCTGATCTGAATACGGAAATAAGAGAGAATCAGCATACCATCTTGGTATCATAAGTGAAAGTCAATCAACTAACAAAATCCCTGAGCGGGAAAAACATTAACATGATGGTCATAGAATATCATCATGTATGTAATTCAGGACAATAAACACACAAGAATCAGTAGCTGAATTATAATTTGGAGGGATAATCCTCACCTCTATGCCCTTAATAGAACTGAAAACTCCTGACGCGTATGCTAGAAAAGTTTTTATTCTATGTCAGGACAGGAAGCTTCGGATTATGGTTGTTCAAAGCTGTTGGTTTATAATAAAATGTCTTGAAAATAGATTCTGCAGACCAATCTGCTGCCTGCATTATATCTTGGTGATGAGTCCCCAAACTAAAGGATTTTGAGGCCATAGCACCTCGTACCGAAGGGGCTCCAAACTTGGAAGTGTCAATCCCTGCTTCCCGACAGATTCCACTTCACCCAATGAGCCAAAGAGGCTGATGCCACTGGGTGAAAGGGCTTTTGAAGAGCTATTAGGAGCTGACCTCCATTAGTCTGATATAGCTCTCTTGTGCAGTCTTCCTATTCTTTCAAACAATGAACAATGCATAACTTAGGATCGTCAGGGAAGCTAGGGTAAGTAACCTGTCTAGAAAATGTCTTCGTTCTCTGGGGAAACTGAAAAGGTAACGCCCTCAAGAGTATATACCCTGCCTGAAATATCTTGGGCACTCTCCTACAAGAGACCAAATATAGGAGTATAGTCAGTTTAGCCGACAATTGTTTTCTGGACAAATCCGAATTGGCAGGCCATCTCAGTAGAAATTTTAGAATGATATTGACATCCCATAAGTGTGAATACTTAGGTAAAGGAGGATTAGACAGGCAAATGCCCCTCATAATCCTACCTACCAAAGGATGTTCGCCAGCCAGCTTCCCATCTTCGAAAGTATGACCTGCTGATATTGTGGATCTATAGTTATTAACCTTGAACTAACCTAGGCAATCGGATGCCATTTCTGCTAAGAAATTGATCACAAAAGTAATGGGGGGGGCTAAGATCTTGGTTCCATGAACCGCAGCAGCCTAACCATTTTCACTAGGTGGAAGCATATCTCTTTTGAGTGGAGTCTGCCCAGGGCGCAGATATAAACCTGAGAGATGCTTCAAAATGTTAGGCAAAAACCAGCGTGTCCTGAAATTCGCCAAGCCATGAGTTGCAGCTTGTCCTGAAGAAGGAGAGGGTGCAGAAGACCCACTGGGTCTATCAGGAGATTGAGAATCTATGGAACCTGGACTGGAAGGTCCAGAGACATTCCATAAGGACTGGGAACCAGGGCTGAGCTCTCACAGGGGAATCATGAGAATTTGTTCCACACTCTGGTGCAGGAATGCATCCGTGACTAGGGCCATGGGATCCCGCTTTCACAAGAAAAAACAAGGCACTTGGTGAGATAAGCTGGATGCAAACAGGTCTATGCGACCCAGGTCCCAATGCATTTGAAGTGCCTGAAATATCAACTGATGGAGTCTTCATTCGCTGGGATCCCCAAGATATCTCAAGTTCCAATCGGCCACTACATTGAGCTGACCTGGAAGATACTGTGCTGTAACCGAAATGAGTTTCTGTAGACCGTACTGCAAGAATGTTTTTGCTAGAATGTGGGACCTCATCCCTCCCAGTTTGTTGATGTAACAGACTGCAGACATGTTCTCCATCCAGAGGAGTACACAACAGTTGGACGGAGTACCCGAGGTCCTGATTGCAAAGGAGCCTGCAAAAAGCTCCAAGCAGTTTATTTGGAGATAGGTTTTGTCTTGTGACCTACGGCCACCGGAGGAAATTGTGCCGTACTCAGCACAGCCTCCCCACTGGCTGGCGTTGGATTCCAGGATTATGTCTGGGTGAGAGCCGAAAATGGCTCCCCTGTTCCAGGCGGATATACAGTCTAGCCACCAATGAAGCGCAGACCTGGTTTCGGACTGAGGGTTATGAGTTCCGAGTAAGCCAGGCCTCGTTGTAAATGGTGTATCTTTAGGCACTGGAGGGCCCTGTAGTGAAAGGGGGTCTGAAAGATCGCCCGAGTAGAACAAGCCAGAAGGCCTACAATCCTGGCTAGAACTCTCAGAGAAATTCTGTCTTTGCAGAGAGTGGAACGGATCTCCATGTGTATTAAGTGCAATTTCAGGGCCGGAAGGGATAGGAGAGAAGAAAAAGAGTTGATCTGGAATCTGAGGAATTCCATGCGATGAGGGAATCAGGGCTGATTTATTTCAGTTGATAAGGAAACCCAGCTCTTGAAGCTGAATAGTCCATTCCAGGTGCAAAGTAAGGGAGTAACTATCCTGGGTCATGAGAAGACTGTCCTCTAGATAGACTATCATTCGTACACCCCTGGCTCGCAAAGTCTCAACCACTTCTTGCATGATCTTGGTAAAGCACCAAGGGACAGAGGATAGACCAAAGGGGAGGACACTGAATTGAAAACATGAACTGGAGGAACTTTCGGTGAGGTGCATAAACTGGAAGCGAAAGATAAGCATCTTTCAGGTCAAAGTGAACTATCCAGTCGCGTCCCTGAGAATGTCCCTAAGAAGGTGAATTCCCTCCAACTGTTGAATTCCTTTAGATTCATCCCTAATTGAGAACCACCCCCTTTCTTGTTGACCACGAAAATGTTGCTGCAAAATCCCGAGGGGTCTGCTTGACACAGGGAGAACGCACCCTAGGATAAGAGTTTAACTCTTGTTGAATAAAGGATCGAGCTAGTTGGGAAAAATGGATCGGGAGTGGATGGAGGATTCATGAGCAGTCCCAAAAAACTCTATCTTGAACCCAGTTATCGTTTCCCGTACCCAAGGATCAGCTGTCACAAAGGACCAATTGGTCAAAAAGTACCTGGTTCTGCTCCACCAGGCACTGCACTGAGGAAGGATGGATCAAGCTTACCTTGAGTGGAGGAGGTGTAGTTGTAGGTGTTGGAGGTTTGGAAGCCAAAGCCTCCTCTTTGGTATTGGTTATGACCTCCATGAGCTGTGGCTGGATAGAAGGTATCTTTTTGGGCGACTTACCCTCTGCCCGAGGTGTTGTAGTTAGTTGAAAGGCCTTGTGAAAAGGTTCTGGCGGACAGGCACCCTCGGAACCTGCCGGCCCTTGAAAAAAGGCGTTGGTGGAAAACCTTATTCAAGGGGGTTTGGGCCTTGCCCAAGGCCTTGAAGGTATGCAGAAATCTTCCTAAATCCTTCACAAATTTGTCGTCAACTAGGAGCCTATTGGCTAGGGGACCTGGTACTGCGTTGGCCAGTTATGCCAAGTTCGGATCTAGCCTTAAAAGGATCGACCGTCTTTGTTCAATGGATATAGCGCAATTAGCGTTGCTCAATAAACATAGGGCGCGTTGAATCCAGCCTGCGAGGGTATCAGGGTGGATAGCAGAGCCCGTTTCTTTCGCTGACACTGCCATGTCCAGAATTTTACATATCGAACCTGCTAGGTCGAGTACTTTATCTTGGCAGAGTCTCCAAGATCTATTGATCCCTTTTTCGGATCCTTGGCGGACCGCTTGAGAACTGTAGCTAAATTTGGCTCTAATTCTGGAGTTAGGGCTATTTTGTCAGGAATGTCGGGATGGGAACATCCCGAGCGGAGGGGGTTCCTCACGTCCTTATTGAAACATTTTCGAAGTCTGTCCTGGGCATAGTCTGTGACTGCAGGCTGGGGTGTCCAATCTGAAGATCTGGATTCTATGATAACGTCAGGGTCGAAGGAGAGTGCTAACATAGGATTGGGGGCTCTCCAGTAAAGGTAGTAGGTGATCGTCAGTGGAGCAGCAACGCCACGTCTAGAGAGAGTGAAATCTTCATGGGGGGGGGGGAGGAGGGTAGCAGGGCGCGAGTCGCAAGACACGTCAAGGACTGCAAACAGAACTCTTTTCAAAGTGATTGAATGCACATCAGGCAGAGCAAGTGTAGCCAATTGTACTGCCCTGGCAATGGGCGTGAGGGAGAGGATTAGCTTTACTGCTCTAAAAAACAGTGGGAGCCGACTCTCACTTGCCCAGTCGAGACGTGGACTCGGGTCTGATATAAGCAGGCAAATTGGCCTACGGCACGCAGGAAACATGCAGGCCGTCAAGCCAATAAGAGGTCTGTGGTCCAGGCGCTGAATGTGCGTTGTCTTCTGGCCTCCCTGTCAGGTGCACAATCAGTAATACAGCTAAGCGTTAAAACAACAACAATAAGAGAAAAAAACTGCATTATGGATACAGCATGAAATCTATGCAGACCACTTATCTGAATGCGAAGCAGCAATGGAAGACGACAGGTTTTTGGCTCCATACTGTTTATATACGGGGATATGTGCCATGAATGGGACTTTGATCATGTCATAGTTGAGATTGTGGGAAATGTAGTTTTGAAAAAAGTTTAATTCTCATTGGCTGCTGTGTTTTGAGTTTAATAAACAGCAAAGAGAGGCATAATTCGAAGCCTCTGGTCCTGGCATAGAATTCAATAATAACCCACAAGGGACAAAGAATAGTGATCTGATCATTTCCCATAGCTTGTGCTGTGAAACGTGAGCAAGTGACAGAATCCCTCTCAGCTGAGATACAGGAGAAAATAGCCTCTCCCCTTCAGTTTATAAGCTGATGGACCTTGATCCAAGAGACAACCCAAATACATTTTCCTGTCAAAGAAGCCCTTTATTCACTAAATAAAGATAAGCATTTTAAAGAGTGCGAATGGGAACTTAAATCCCTTTGAATTCATCAAATGGCCCACAAGTTCTATTGCATAACAATGGCCAGCCGAACTGGGACCCACGCTCACTGCCACAGACTACACACGAAACTTCAGTATCATCCTAGATGACAAACTCACAATGAATAAAGAGGTGAACACAGTGACCTAATCCTGCTCCCTCATTCTCTGAATGCCCTTCAAGATATTCAAATGGCTCTCCAAGTACACAAGACAGACTGTCACCAATACCGTCATAACCAGCAGACTAGATTACAGCAACGCACTATGTCGGCATCTCCGACCAGCTCACTCAAAGACTCAAAATCATCCCAAAAACCATTGCCTGGTTCATCCTAGAAGTCCCTAGAAGCACTCACTTCACTCCCTACCTCACGGAACTACACTGGTTAGCCGTCCAGAAACAATACCAATTCAAGCTGCTCGTCCACACCTACAATGCCCCCCAAAACACCAGACCCCGTACCTCAACGTCTGACTCCAACTCTACCATCCAATTAGATAGCTACGCTCTGACTCAGTCACCCTTGCATGTGTCCCCAGCAAGTCAGGAGTGCACTCCATCTCCTCCAGGGCCTCAAGACCTGGAATTAACTCTCTCAACACATCAAGACCACCCGTTGCTACTCAATTTCCGCAAGAAACTGAAGACCGCACTGTTCACCAATGAGTTCTGCCTGACCAACGCTCTAGCTCCAGTGCCTGGATACCTTCACGGGTAATAGGTTGCATCATACAAATAGACCTAACATAACATATGGTCTTTACACCATCATATGAGAAGCATTAAACAAGACCATCAATTTTCTTAGACTGACACAATTAATTTAGGAACTGACAAGCTACCTGACGACATTAATTTATAAAAAAATTGTTCTACATGAGAGCGGAATTAACAGAGAACCAAACACAAAGTGCGTATTCAGTATTCGTCTATTATGTTGCTACAGCCTATTCACACTGACCTTCCACAGCGGGTGCCAAAGCTAATTCTTCAACCCTTTGGGATCTGGCCTTTGATGATGAAGTCTCAAAATACAGGCCTCCCCATATGCAGACCCCACATCCACTACATGAGGCTCAAACTTACTATCTTCATACATGCATCCACTGTCATGTGAAGTAACAGGCTGCCCCTTGAGGGACTCCTTGGAGGCAGATCTTCTATGCATGTGATCCATCATTGATTCTTGTGACAACAGCACTAAATCTTTGAAACTTTCTGGATTCCTCTTCATATGATGTGCCCACAGAAGAAAATCATCCAGGCATGATATGCTTCCCATTTATAGTCTAGGAAAAAGAAGAACAATAAAATGTTAAATAATGAGTTCAACAACAACCAAATCAGGACATTTTGCTCTTTGATTTTTCCTCCTAATGCATGGCCTGACACCCGACCTCTCTCGCTCTCTCTTTCTCTTTCTCTCTCTCGTACACACACACAAACACACACCCTCCTCTTGTGGATCAGAAAAAAGATATCTCTGCTTCAATTTGACAGAATACATCAGAAATTCCAATTTGTCTTCTGACAAAAGAAATAAGACAAGTAGGGGACACTGCGGCTGGAATGCTACACACAAGGAAAAACTGCATTCTTTGAAAGGTTGAGCCAGCTATCTCCTGGAGAAACTGTAAAACCCTGGGATCAGTGAAGGCATGTAGTACACAACCAAATTAGTGTTCATTGACAATAAAACGACATATGTGGCAAGTTACTAGTGAGTGGGGTAATTTACATAGCATCCTTTGTCTGATTGGACCAGCCGCATGGGGCTGGTGTTAGGGAAGAATGAGCTGCTTAATGTGTGTGCCTATTCTATTGCAGACCTAACAGTACACTAATGATACGAAGGATTGTCTACTTAATGATGGTAAACTTTCACCAAGTGCACATTCGTGCTTATATGTGGTCCTTATGACGAAAAATCAGATTTAGGGATCAGAATAGGATAGGACTATCCTCTTAAAATGTGAAAATAAAATGCTGCACAGAAAAGATAGGCTAGCCTAAAGCTACATGTTTATTTGATAAAGATGTTCAAACTTTTTTCTAGCGTCCACGTAACTAGCGTGCATTTGTTTTTACACAAACACACTTAGAGATCATGTTTCATCTACTTTTAAAGGAGTTAAATTTGAAGTGAGTACAGTTGCATTGTGATTCAATCTCCTTCATTACAAAGTTCACTCTGTTTCCACCTGATAACAAAATATATTGCTATAAAATTTCACAAATACTAAAGAAAGGATATTTTATTAGCCCAAGGTTTGAGGGTTATGTTGGGTCAAATGATTCATATACATTAATACATTTGTGTCCATACCTCTCAAGCTTACCTTTATTTTATAACCACACATGCAGCACACAATGAGACAAAAATGGAGTACACCATCCAGCTTTACAACAAACATGGTCATGTGTAAAAAACAAACAAAAAATTCAAATAATTAGAACATACTTATGATATTGCTGTTAATTCAGAACTAAGCTCTAAAGGATCTATTTCACAACTGAAAGTAAATTGTAGCCAGTACCAACAGAGAAGTGCGTTATTCTAAACCATGTCCATGAACAACTATTTCACCGTATTGCATTTCATTTCCAATGCCAGTTCATTTTTTTATATTTTTTTTGTAAACACACTGTACCATGTTTGTACTCCTACAGAAACTGAACTTCGAATGCGACCAGAGTAGTATCCGACATATTTCAAAAATAGACCTTATTCAACCGGAAGAGCTTGATGAAGCGGCAACAGGGATGGAATACAGTCCATTACAACTAAATGGTGCAAAAACCGAACTTTTACTCTTAGTCCTTTGTCAACTAGCTGTCCCCTCTTTTTATTTAGATACTCAATGGCCTACACCATTGATGCTTGAAATCTGGGAGTCATGTAGAATGCTCAGCGTGCTCTTTGATGCACAGCTGGTGGCAGTGACTCAAGCGTATTTCTTCTGTTTAAGACAACTAAACCAAGGCCACCTTCTTGTCAACAAAGACCGGCAAAAGTAGGTGTGGGCCCCTTGCTCAAATCAAAGCTATGTTAGGATAATGCCATTGCAGGAGGCTGGCTCAGTTTATGGTGTGGCACCCTATACTGAGTCCAGGCAACCCTTAGTGATAGTGTTTTGGTGCCTAGATAACCAAAGCTCTCTGGAGGTAGCTGTGGAGACCAGCTCAGGCTTATCAAGGAGGAGTGTAAAGCACTTACAATACCACAATAGTCAGTCAGTGATGTTCACAAAAGAAAGAACCACACCAAGGGGGTCATTCCAAGTTTGGCGGCGGCGGTTGCCGCCCGCCAAACTTACCCCGTCAAATGACCGATCCGCGGTCAGAAGACCGCGGGGGCCATTCAGACTTTCCCGCTGGGTCGGCAGGCGCCCGCCAAGGGAGTGCCCGCCGGCCCAGCGGGAAAGGCCCTGCAACACAGAAGCCGGCTCCGAATGGAGCCGGCGGTGATGCAGGGGTGCGATGGGTGCAGTTGCACCCGTCGCGATTTTCACTGTCTGCTATGCAGACAGTGAAAGTCATGCCGGGGCCCTGTTAGGGGGCCCCTGCACTGCCCATGCCAATGGCATGGGCAGTGCAGGGGCCCCAAGGGGCCCCACGACACCCGTTCCCGCCATCTTGTTCCTGGCAGTAAAAACCAGGAAGGGGGTCGGAATCCCCATGGCGGCGCTGCTTGCAGCGCCGCCATGGAGGATTCTCCCAGCCGGGGGAAATCCGGCGGGAAACCGCCAGACCCGGCTGGGCGTCGGAATCCCAAATGAAGCACCGCCAGCCTGTTGGCAGTGCTTCCGTGGTCATCCACCCTGGCGGTCGATGACCGCCAGGGTTGGAATGACCCCCCAAGTGTTACAAAAATAAAGTATTCTTTATTATAACACTAGTACTATCCCATCTTTTGTATAGCTCTACTTGGTGATATCTCCACACAGTAAATATACTTAGAAACAGACAGGAAAAGCATAGGAGTACATGGGACCCTGTGGGTTGGCAAACCACATATTAAGAAAGTGGAGAGCCAGTCAGACATTGCAGTGCCGGTCTGACGAGGAGCATCCCGATGACGAAGCATGATATCCGATTGGATGTGTGAGGGCTCCTGCTCCTAAATATTTAGGTTTCCCTGCTTCTCACCCTTGGAACAGTGTACTCTATGTTTTTGACTTAGTCAGAGCAACAGTTGCTGTGCACAGGGGTTCTGTTCCAGTGGTTGCAGCAATGGCCCACCATCTACCAAGTTGGTCAGAAGGTAAGTTGGACTCAGAGAGGACCACAGAACCAATACCTGTGTTGCCGAGCTTTTTGATGTCCGTGGGACAGCAAGATCCACAAGCCGGTCGTTGTCGTCTTAAGGTGCCTGCGGATGCAGGGAAGTGCTCCTGTGACCCTGGAGGATGCACAGCCACGGATGTTGCAGAAATCTTGCAGGAGATGAAGAAACAATTTTGCAGTGGTGGCCCTCCCAGCTGTATACAGTCTTGTTTCAGTTCCTAAGGCAGACCAGCAGCGGTTCGGGAGGACAGGAGCAGAAGATGTTTTGCAGAGAGTCCCTTGTAGAGTCTTGCTTGACGAATCTGGGGACTCAGCCTCAGGGGAGCCCTTAAGTTAAGCTAAAAGGGGGTTGGACACAGTCTGTCGTGACCCACCTATCAGAGGGGGACAGGGAAGTCACACACCTGGTGTAGCCAGTCAGATGCTCCCAGGGGCCTCTGCACATCTTATTTCAAAGATTGCAGAATCAAGTGGCCACCTGGCAGAGCTCTGTGCACTTCCCTAAGGAGGAGCAGGTCAGGGAGGTGGTCACTCCTCTGTCCTTTGTGTGGTTTCATGGTAGAGGGGAAACTGGGGGTTCAAGCACTGGTGTAAACCAGTTTATGCAAGGAGGGCACCAAAATGTGCCCTTCAAAGCAGTCTGGTGTTGTTGAGAGGCCAGCAAACCCTTACCCAGAGACACACAGTTCTAAAAGGAGAAGAGGTCACACATCCCTCCTGCAGGAAACCCTTTTTTCTGCCTTCCCCTGCTCGAGTTAGGCTCAGCAGCAGAAGCACAGAACAGTGTCTGGGGTCAGCAGCAGCACGGGCTGGCATGCAGACCCTGCAAGGCTGTAGAGGCAATTCTGGGGGATCCTCTAAGGAACCCCCAGAGTACATGGTATCATGCAACTAACACTTGAATTGGTGCAGTTCCATGATATCCAACATGCATAGGTTCGGTGAAGCTATTATGTAGTTGGACTACTTGTTTTGACCAGTATACACTACATACCTTAAAATAGCTTCCCTGCTCTTACAAAGACCAGGGAATGGAGTTTGAGATTTGAAGGGGCACCTTTGCTCATGCAGGGATGCCCTCACACCAGGACCATGCACCCTGCCCTTGGGCTAAAGGGCCTACTATAGGGGTGACTTACAGTGTCCAAGTGCAGTGACCATGATATAAGGCAAGCCTTATATCTAAAGTGAAAGGTGCATGCACCATTTCACGCAGACTGCAATGGCAGACCTGCAGGCAGTTTACATGGGCCTCCATGGGTGGCATAATACATGCTGCAGCCAGTTGGAGACCCCTTATGTACCAATGCCCTGGGTACCCAAGTATCATACTAGGGACGTACATGGGTGGACCTGTATGCCAATTGTGGGATCTAAAAGTTACCATATAACCAAATTTAGAGGTGAGAGCACTGATAATGGGGTGCTGATTACCAGGATCCCAGTTAACTACAGTCTAAACACAGTGACACCAGGAACAAATTGGGGGTAACTATGCTAGAAAGATGCTACTTTCCTATATAACCCCCAAACGAAAGAGGATAAGACTAGCATTACTCAGGTGAGTCTTCATTTTCTATGAGGAAATATCTGGAAAGTCCATCTGTGTTAACATGGTTAGTCCCAGGTCTATGTTCCACTGAACATTTCATCCCCTGTAGGGAAGCGGACTGCATCAAAAGTTTAGGATTTTCACCCTTCATCTGCTTAAGACACAAGAGGGGCTTCTGGTCTGTCTGAACAATGAAGTGGGTGCCAAACAGGTATGGCCTCATCTTCTTCAGGGTCCTGACCACAACAAAGGCCTCTCTCTCAATAGATGACCAACACTTCTCTCTGGGGATCAACCTTCTGCTGAAAAAAATAGTGCCCTATTCATTAGGTTAAGATGGTACTACTCCTATTCTGAAGTATCTGTCTGGACAATGAATTTTGAGCAGTCAGGGCTTTTAAGAATTGGGGCTCAGCACATGGCCCTCTTTAAGACATCAAAGGCCTCTTGATAGCTAGCTATCTTTTTAGCCATCTTTTTGGAGGTGAGAACATTCAAGAGGTTCACAATGGAGCCATACCCTTTTACAGATCTCCTGTAATACCCAGTCAGGCACAGAAAAGCTCTGACCTAAGTCTGAGTAGTTGGAGCAACCCAATCCATATTAATTTGGATTTTGCTCTGCAAGGGTTGAACTTGGCCTGCACCTACTAGGTGGCCCATGTAAACTACTTTGCTCTGTCCTATCTGCCATTTGGAAGCCTTGATAGTGAGGCTTGCCTTTTTCAAGGTTCAAGCACACTCCTGAGACAGATCATGTGATCCTGCTAGGTGGAGCGAAAGACAGCATAATCTTCTAGATACGCTGCACTAACGTTTTCCAGGGATGCCAGTACTTGATTTGCCACCCTCTGGAATGTGGCAGGTGCATTTTGCAAGCTAAAGGGCATCACCTTGAAGGGATATTGCCCACCAGGAGCGGAAAATGCTGTCTTAAGTTTAGCAGCATCAGTTAATTTGATCTGCCAATAGCCTGCAGTCAAATCAAAAGTACTGAGATACTTGGCTGCAGCCACAGTATCAATCAACTCATCTGCCCTGGGGATAGGATGGGCATCAGTCTTACTGACTGCATTGAGGCGCTTGTAGTCTACAAAAAAACCTCACCTCTCTTTCTGCCATGAGAACGAGGTTTTGGCACAAGTACTAGCCCAAGGGCTGTCTGGAGTCTCTATAACCCCCAACTTAAGCATCTTTTGGACTTCTGCCCTGATGCAATCTCGACATGGTCCGACTGCCAGTAGATTTTACTCTTAACAGGCAGACTATCACCTGTGTCCACATCATGGGCACACCAGGTTGCCTGACGGGGTGTCAGCCAAAAGAGTTCTGAGAACTGACTGAGAATGTGTCTGCAGTCCGCTTGTTGCTGTTCAGAGAGGCAATCAGCAAAGACTACCCCATCCACTCAATCATCAACAGGGTTGTGGGAGAGAAGGTCAGGTAGAGGGCCACTCTCTGCTTCCTGCCCCTCATCAGTGTCCATGAGCAAGCTCATGTCAGCCCTGTCAAAATATGGTTATAGGCGGTTCACATGAAGCACCCTGTGGGTGCTTCTTGGAATGCCCAGGTGAACCATATAGGTGACCTCACCTTTCTTCTCCATCATAGTGTGGGGGCCACTCCATTTGTCCTGGGGTGCTCTTGGGGCCACAGGCTCCAAACCCACACTTTCTGTCCTGGCTGTTAAACAGTCAGCGCAGCCTTTTGGCCATGCCATTGCTTTTGCAGCTCTTGGCAGGCCTCAAGGTTTTTGGTGGCCTTTTTCATGTACTCTGCTATGCGAGAAGGCAGGCCTAGTACATAGTTGGGGAGGTTGAGAGGTTGCCCCATCCCTCCTTCACAAGGCAAAGAGGACCCCTAACTGGATGCCAAAACAGAAGCTCAAATGGGCTGTAACCCACTCCCTTCTTTGGAACCTTTCTGTAGGCAAAAGTAAGGCAAGGTAGTAGGAGAACCCATCTCCATCTGAGTTTTTCTGAGTGTCACATGATCATACCTTTAAGGGTTTTGTTGAATCATTCAACCAACCCACTTCCTTGTGGATGATTAGGAGAGGTGAATTTGTAGGTTACACCACATTCCTTCCACATTGCTTGGAGGTATCCATACATGAAGTTTGCATCTCTGTCGGATACAACATCCTTAGGGAAGCCCACCCTGGAAAAGATTCCCAGGAGGGCCTTGGCCACTACAGGAGCTGTAGTGGTCCTAAGGGGAATGGCTTCTGGGTACCTGGTGGCATGGGTAACCACCACCAGAATAAATCTGTTCCTAGATGCTGTATGAGGGTCAAGGGGACCAACAATGCAAATCCCCACCATTTCAAAGGAAACCGCAACCACTGGTAGTGGAATTAAGGGGCCTTTGTAGTGCCACCTGCTTTGCCACTGGCTTCGCAGGTGACACAGGAGCGACAAAACTCCTTTGTGTCTTCAGACATGTGGGGCCAGTGAAAGTGTGAGGCAAGTCTGTTCCAAGTCTTGGTTTGAACAAGGTGTCCTGCAAGGGGAATGTCATATGGCAGGGCCAATAAGAACTCTAAACTTCTGAGGTATGACCACTCTCCTGGTGGCAACAGGCTTGGGGCCTCTAGCCTCAGAGTAAAGGAGACCATTCTCCCAGTAGATCCTGTGGGATCAACGACATCCCCTGCCTCTTCTGCAGCAGCTTCCTGTCTGAGGCCTTCAAGAGGCGGGCAGGATTTCTGCTCAAGACTCTGTTCCTCTTCAGAGGTTACCCCTGCAACCAAGACCTCTGCCATGTCATGCCCAAGCTCCTCTGCTGCAGGTTCCTCACAAGGGGCAAGATCATCTCCCTGAGGAGACTGATCCTCACATGAGGTCTGGGCAGAGGGTACCTTTATACCCTTCCTACCTCTCTTCTTGGGAGCCATCTGGGCCATTATTCCAGGCTCCAGTGCTCCCTGTTCTCCCTGTTTCCTGACCTGGGCTCTAATAGCCACAAAGACACTCTCAGTGATGCCCAGCATGGCTGCATGGGCCTTTAGCTACACCTCAGCCCATGCAGAGGTCTCCAAATCATTGCCCATAAGGCACTCTACAGGAATAGATGAGGAAACCATGACTTTCTTCGGGCCAGTAACCCCGCCCCCCCAGCTGAAATTGACAACTGCCATGGGGTGGCTGTTGGTGATGTTGTCAGCACTGGTCACTTGGTACATTTGTCCAAGTAGAATCTGCTCAGGAGACACTAGTTTTTCAGTCACCATAGTGATATTTGCACCGGTGTCCCTCTAGGCCTCTGCCTCTATACCACTGATGAGGGGATGCTGCCTCATATTAAGAGGGCAGGCACCCAAATTGACAAGGTCAATGCTACCCGCTGATATTAGGACCGTCTCAGTGATCTCTCTGACTAGGCCAGAGCCCACTGTAGTTTCCAAGATTAACCCAGCTACACCCTTGGTTGTGGTACTCCTACTACTAGTGCTATTGCTAGGGGAAGTAGTAGTGCTCTTGGTGCTTTTCTTAGGACAGCTGGAATCACCTGCCCTATGACCTTTTTCTCTACACAGAAAGCACCAGGGTCTTCTAGTAGAAAAAGAGGAGGATTTGGATCCACGCCAGAAGAATTTTGTGGACCTGTAGAAGACTCCTTCTTTTCTACAGGTTTGTCCCCATCCTTCTCCTGGGACTTGGAAGCATTCTTTTTATTTTGGTCACCCCACTATGAGTTTTACTCACCATGTGCGAACCCATTTGTCTGCCTTCTTTCCCAATTCTTGGGGAGAGGTCAGCTCAGTGTCCATCAGGTGCTGGTGCAGTTTCTCTGACACAGTTATTAATAATCTGCTCTCTCATTATCAAACTGTACAGCCCTTCATAGTCATGTACATTAATACCATGTAACCAGCCTTCTAGAGCCTTAACTGCAAGTCTACAAAATCTACATAGTCTTGAGTTTCCCTGATCTTAATCCTGTATTCCTCAGTAGTAAGTACAAACCAATCAATCAGAGCCTCTTTTAAGACTTGGCAGTTGTCTGCATCCTCTTCTCTAACTGCCAAAAGTTTGTCTCTGTCTTTGTCTGCAAAGGGGAGCCACAGGATAACTGCCCACTGAATGTGAGGGACCTTCTGGACTTTGCATGCCCTCTCTAAAGCAGTAATTCAACTATGGATATCATCCTCAGACTGGTAAGGGGGAACTATCCTGCTGAGATTCCTAGAATCAAAGTGGTCTTCCCTGATTCTGGGCCCTAATGCTGCCATAATGGTGTTCTAACCCCAAATTCTTTCTTTCCCTTTTCATTCGTAGAGCCTCTCTCTCAAAAGCTTGCTGCTGCGTTTTCAACTTGAGTTTTGCTTTCTCAAGTTTCAGCAAGCTGAACCCCCTGTCTAAGGATTCCTCTTCTAAGCTAGAGTGTATGGACCCAGTAGATGATGCTGAGGCAAGGGAAGATGAGGATGAAGAGGAACCCTTTTGACCACCCAAGGGGGAGAAAAAGTGTGCCTACTACTACGACCCCTACCCCCTTTGTACTACCAGTACTCCTCCCTGCAGATCTAAGGATCTCTTCAGAATCCTCAAAGTCCAGCACAGTGTGTTCAGATGAGGTATGAGGTACCTCCTTGTCCAGCACTGCTGGTTCACCCTCCTCATCTAGCTCTCTATCCTTTTGAGGGTTCTGGCCATCATCCTGGTTGAGCATCTCGAAGAGTGTACTTTTGGTAGGGTTGCTACCTGTCTTTAGTTTTCTAGCTGTACACAGGGTCCTAAGTTACTGGACATAAGAGCCCCATACCTAGACTCTTGAGTCTGGTCAGTTTCCCCAACTAAAAACATGGTGCTAGAGTAGTGTATGTGTATATCTACCCCACCCTAAAGTTCAACTTTTAAAGAGGTTTGGAGAAAGGGCTATGTTAGTCCCCTGACTACCCCCAAACTCCCCAAGACAAAAGTTTAGAAGTACCTAAAAGTTATAAGTACAGTATGTACCCAAGTCAGTAGTGACCTTTTTTTTTTATGGAAAGTCACTGATGACCAAGTGGTAAAGCAATGCAAGAGTTTTATCCCACCACAGCACCACCAATGTAGGAGGCTGCCTCAGTTTATGGTGTAAACCTAAGGTGTGGCACCCTATACTGAGTCCAGGCAACCCTTAGTGACAGTGTTTTGGTGACTAGATAACCAAAGCCATCTAAGGATAGCTGTGGAGAGCAGCTCAGGCTTATTAAGGAGGTGTAAAAACCACTTACAATACCACAATAGACAGTCAGTGATGTTCACACAAGAAAGAACCACACCAAGGGCATATGTAGGAACCGTTTTGCATGGCACAAACTGCGAAATTCGCAGCGTGCGCCATGCAAAACGGGCATCGCAATGCACATTCCCATTTTGCGAGTCGATACAGACTCGCAAAATGGTAATGTGACTCGCAAATAGGAAGGGGTGGTCCGTTCCTATTTGCGCTTCTCACCGCAATTCAGAATTGCTTTGTGACCGCGAACGCAGTCGCAAAGCAATTTGCAGTTAGCACCCATGTGAAGTGGGTGCTAACTCATTCGCAAAAGGGAAGGGGTCCCATATCAAAACCATAGGTGTGACTTACAGTGTCCCAGTGCACTGACCGTGATATAAGGCAAGCCTTTTATCTGATGTGAACGGTGCATGCACCATTTCACGAAGGCTGCAATGGCAGCCTGCAGACACAGTTTGCATTGGCTTCTATGGGTGGCATAATGCATGCTGTAGCCAATGGGAGACCCCTGGTGTACCAATACCCTGGGTACCTAAGTATCATACTACATACTTACATGGGATGCTAATTGTGGGGTGAAAATGTTACCATGTAACCAAATTTAGAGGAGAGAACACTGACACTGGGGTCCTGATTAACAGGATCCCAGTGTACTACAGTCTAAACACACTGACACTAGGTAAAAAGTGTGGTAACTATGCTAGAAAAGATGCTACTTTACTACAGCCATTCAAGCAAAACTCCGGTGTTTCTAGATTGCCCATTTACTAGTTCAGAAATGTATAGAATGAGATGTGGAGGGCGACCATTCTCTAAGCTATGGAGTTCTCTTCCGATTAGGCTTTGTAATATTGACCATGAACCTACTTTCAGGAAGAATTAAAAAGCCTGGCTTTTAGTCAATTAGATTGACCCATGAGATTTAAGTACTCAGTCTCAGTATTGGATTATTGACGGTTGGTCTTTTAGTGCAATCAGCCTCATTTTCTCACATTGTGCAACAAAGTATTAATCTAAACTCTAAAGTAAAGTGAAATTTCGTAGCTGAAGATCAATGAGGCACGGAAAAACGGGGTAGGATGCCAGCATGCAGGTTGCATCTATTACATGCTGGTGCAGTCATGTCCGACAGGCGGAGCTGTGACTGAAGCCACATGCCTCCCCACAGCCTGCGGCGCTGGAGAGCGTCTGCTGGGGAAGGTGTTCCAGACAAGTCTGAAGTCCTGGGAATATTCCTATGGTGAGGAAACCAAGAAGATGCAGCCATCAGAAAATAACAACCCGTAGGATGGCGCTAGACTGCACCGTAGCTCTGGAAATGTAAAGAGGATAGGTGCACAGCAGTTACTACAGCCTCCTCTGCTCCCAGTGTTAGAGAGGACCGAAGAAGAGGATGGAGTCATCGACGAGAAGCTTGAATCAGCTGGAGTTGTTCTGAAGCTCTTTCAGAAGAAACTGCAGAAGTTCAATAACGAATGTCCAGAACATCGTGGCTTTAAGAAAAGCCTCTACCCCTTCCCAAGTGTCATTCTGAACAAGACTGAACTCCTAAGCTGTTAATTTTCCTATGTGTGGCATTGCCATAGTTGCAGTGCAACCACCTGGGATGCTCGGAGGTATTCCCTCACCCTATTAATGAAAGCTTATAAAAAGCTGAGTCGAATTATGTTCGTGTAATGTTGTTGACTTTAGTAACTAGCTTGGTTTCTGAAATGTCATTACCTTGAATGGCTATAAACCTATGCATAATCGAAAAGTCCTTTAATATTGCACCCGGCAGATACAGCTTGGCCAACTATCAATGATACATACAGGCACCGGTCACTTCAAGCACAATAAGTACAATGTTTTGGGTGAGTGACCAAAACTTTGCATCGAACAACCGCAAGTTCCCATGTCATAAGTACGGAGGCACATTTGCTTAGCATGTACAATCTGGGTAACTTCTGGCAGCGCGTACACAGTTACACTGTTCTGCATGTATACTTTGGCCCACTGTCTTACTAGAATGTTTTTCTCTAGGGAAATGTCTACACCAAATTACTTTTTGCCACATATAATTCTAGGCTCACTTGATGACTATGAAGACCACATTCTTTCTTTTCTGTCCTCTCCCTTAATGAGAGAGTGCAGTTATATTTTATTTACACTTTTTAACCAATGTGATCCTAAAAACAATTGCTACCTTCCTACTCTTGTCTGCCTTTTGTCTCATATTTGTGCCTCTACTACTGCCCTCAGTTATACCTATTTTCTCCTAAGATCACCCAGTCATCCTCAGTGTTGTCAGTCCAACCGGTCCTGTTCTCGCATTAATCTTTCTTACTCCGGTCTTCATGCTCTGCCAAGTCCCCACTGTTGTCTTTCAGTTATTCATCAGTGTTGCTCCTGTTTTTATTTTTGGTGTTGTCCCTTACCAATGATCCCTCCCTTCTTCAGTGGTGCTACCTCTAATTATCTCCATAGTACCCCTTTTTCTTTCCCATAGTGAAGTCTCTTTTCCTGTCAAGGCATCCTCCCTTGTCTGCAGCATGGCCTCGTTTTGCACTCCTACTATAGTCAGCAGCTTTTTATCTCATACTATCCAGAGTCATCCCTTGCCCACGATTAGATGGTTTTCTTGTCAATCTCAGTGCCCCACTTTTTATTGTTAGTTTTCCTACCTATTCGGAGTTTGTCCCTCCTCTGGAGCATAGCCCTTTTTATCCAGGCTTTTGACTGGCTAGAGTCCAGCCTTCCGCTGCTGACCTCAGGGAATTCCTTTTTTTAACCCCTGAATTGTTTAGCACTCCATTGAAGGGCACACGTTGGGTATAAGAGTAGGCTCATGCTCTTTACTTTGATCCCTCCTCGACTTACCCCATCTTTCTCCTCTCTATCGATGCTTGTGCACTGCACACCATGTTCCTTAATGGCAGCTCCTCTACTGAAGCATTTAAATCCCACCTGCACTGGCAAAGTCAATGGCGGCAACTGGCTATGTTAAAAGTATAGAAAACAATAGGAACATTGTTAGCCACCGCATAGAGTGGCACAATGCAGTGGCCATCGTGAATGTATGAAAAGCAATGTTTTCATTGCTTTCTATACTTTTAACATGACTGGTCGAGCATCAGTAAAACCAATCACCTTACTCGTTCAACGTTGGCAAAGGAAGACCAATTGATTTGCCAATGCCTGCTAGTGGGGAACCATCTCTTCCCATCAAAAATACCTGCCTGTTTTTACCAGTATATCTCACAATATCATTCAAGATCTGTCTGCCACTTTCGATACGGAGTCACATGAAAGACTGCTCTTAAGAGTGGTTTAGGCAGGCATTTAGGACTCAGCCCATCAATGGATTAGGTCCTATTTGGAGAGCAGATACCAGGATTTTCACCTCCTCCTCCCCCAATTTCATTCAGAGTTTAAAAGCTTGTGGCAGAGCATTCTGCAGGGCTCATTGTGGAACCCTAGTCTTTTTAACGTATATATTCACCTTCTGGCCCAGATTATATGTTCAAATGGGGTTTAATTTGTTAACTACGCCGACAACACCAAATTGGCAATTTCTTCTGTCAATACAGTGCTGAACCCTGGAGCTGGCTATAGCCTCTAGGCGGTGTCATAACACCTTGAAATTTAATGCGGATAAGACAGAAGCCCTATTTTTATCTAATGGCTCCCCCTCCACATCTATTACTAGGAACTTTTTGGCCCGATGCTAAAGGCCTCCCTCCTACTCCCAATGATTTCCAAGTGGAAAGCAACTTAGGCTTCTATTTGTACAACAAGCTGGCCCTCTCTATCCAGGCCAACCATCTGTCAGTAACACATTTCTCTATTTTAAGGCTGTTATGAAAAATCTTCCTTTTTTACCTTTCTCGTTATGTTAGTTGGGGATTCAGTTGCCCATTCTTAGTCGCCTAGAATAGATTATTCCAATTCTCCGTTCCTTAGATCACAGGCAGGGGCATAGCTTCCGGGAGGGTGTTTGGGGTGTTACACGCCCCCAATAAATGTATTTTCTAATAAACAGTTGGGTACAGGTGCTTTCAGTTGGGTATGGTGAGGTGTCGATCTGCTTTTACTAGGAATGCTTACATACACAGACAAGAAACGCACACACGTTCTGTTTCAAAAGTCCTTAAAAATATTGGTTATTTTACAAAATATTGTGTTTTCTCTCTTGGTAACCCCTACTAAATCGGCATTCCTTTACCTTTCATTGCCCCTTAGGCTCCTCCAATGCACCCTGCTCATCGTATAATGTATTTAAACATTATATACCAACCTGATTGATGAAAAGTCTGAAATCCACACCCCAACACCCCCCCCCCCCCCCAAATCTTACTGACCAAGCTACGCCCCTGATTGCAGGCAGGGTTCCTAAAAAGGCAACAGTGTATCCAGAACTCCGTGGCTAGGCTTGCTATACAATGGCCTTGTTTAATGACTCAACTCCTTTTAAAGCTCTACCTTGGCAACCTATTGCGAAAAGGATTGGCTTCAAGTTCTTGTGCAGCATACGTGGGGCGTTTTATGGATAGGGCCCCCGCTATCTTCACACAAGTTTATCCACTATACTCCTGTGCACAGGCTCAAATCAAATCAAATCATTAACATTTATAAAGCGCGCTACTCACCCGTGCGGGTCTCAAGGCGCTAGGGGGAAGGGGTTACTGCTGCGCGAAGAGCCAGGTCTTGAGTAGTCTCCGGAATGCGGAGTAGTCCTGGGTGGTCCTGAGGATGGTGGGGAGGGTGTTTCAAGTCTTGGCTGCCAGGTAGTAGAAGGACCTCCCACCCGCCGTGGAGTGGCGGATGGGAGGGACGGCGGCGAGAGCGAGGCTGGTGGAGCGGAGAAGACGGGTGGGAGCATAGAAGCTGAGGCGACGGTTGAGGTATTCTGGTCCCTTGTTGTGGAGGGCTTTGTGTGCGTGGGTGAGGAGACGGAAGGTGATCCTTTTGCTGACGGGAAGCCAGTGCAGGTGTCTCAGGTGTGCGGAGATGTGGCTGTTGCGGGGTATGTCAAGGATGAGGCGGGCGGAGGCGTTTTGAATTCGTTGCAGACGTTTCTGGAGTTTAGCGGTGGTTCCAGCGTAAAGGGTGTTGCTGTAGTCCAGGCGGCTCGTGACGAGGGTGTGGGTCACGGTCTTTCTGGTGTCGGCGGGGATCCAACGGAAGATCTTTCGGAGCATGCGGAGGGTGAGGAAGCAGGGGGATGATACGCCGTTGACTTGTTTGGTCATGGTGAGAAGTGGGTCCAAGATGAAGCCGAGGTTGCATGCGTGGTCTGAGGGGGTCGGTGCGGTGCCAAGGGCCGTGGGCCACCAGGAGTCGTCCCAGGCGATCGGGTGTTACCGAGGATGAGGACTTCTGTTGACCTTCTAGCCGCTGTAGCCAAGGATAAGTGGGTGAGACTGAGGGTATGTCATTTTCAGTCAGAGCTGCTGCTCACTAGAATTTGCTGCCCCTTTCCTTGGGCAAGGTGGGTGATCTATCCTTATTTAGGAAGGCCTTAAAGACCTGACTTTAGGTAGAATACTTATTTTCTTATTCTTTTTTGATGTTAGAACTAGCACGTACCTCAGCACCAGGATCCTTATAGGTCATAGCACGCTCTATAAATCTGTATAACATAACAGTTACCTCTATTTCCCCCTGACATTGGCTCCCCTTTGCTTTATGTATGCTTTCCCTTTTTCCTCTCCTCCTCTCCGTTTCCATCATCTCTGAACTATCAATCTTCTCTCTTTACTGAGCACATTGTGCATCCCAACATCGTTTTTTAGTCTCTCATATACAAGTCACTTTCTTTCCCACCTCATTAGAGTCTCTGTTCCTTCAAATGTCCTTCTCCTGTGTTGTAGTGAATCCTAGTTTGTTTTAACTGGATAACAGGAGTTAGCTTAGCCGTAGGCTTGTAAACTCGTGCCCCCGTCACCCAGTGACTTTTAACCTACTTAGCTTGCTCTGTTTTAGTCCATTTAATTATTTATTTCCTTTAAGATGGCGGCCTTGTTTATAGTTAGGCCACTTGTTATGGGTTTTATTATCAGTGTCACTGCGCCAAGGCGTCAAGATCAAGCATGAAAGACAAACATACAGTAGGCATTCACACTTAGGGATTTTCCCTCTCTATACTTTCGAGGGATTGTTGATATTATTTGCCGTCCCAAGCATGCCTGTTATCTATTGTTATGAATAACACTTATGTCAGGGGACCTTGTAAATCTGTATAAATACAACACACTTTTAGACAGATAATCAGAGGGATTCCGACCAGAGGGCATCGCCACCATCGCTAATACCGATGTTGCAGTCATCTTGATTCTGACCCAGTCTTCGTGTCCCTGCGGAGTCTGAGATAGAGACCTCATTCCAAGGTAACGAGGGTTGGGGGCTTCTCTCATGGACACAGTTTTGGCAGATTAGGTTTAACGAACCCAGCTCTCCTTTTTTAGGTAGGAGGTTAGACTTACTCTCCTTAGGGTATTAGGGCTTATTCCATTTTATACATATACATATATTTCTTTCATATATTGCATAATGGTGGGGGTCTTTATAACAATGACTCTCCTCTTCACAATACTGTTGCTTGGTATATTCATTATCCTAATCATTGCAGTTCATGCAACTTATCACAAATTGCAGTTATGTTGAATAAAAACTATTATAACTTTACTGCATCTGTGTTATTGCCTTTGTTTGTATGAGACATAATAAATCTGTGAGAAAAGGGTAATTTCCGTTTAACCACGACAACCCTGAGAGATCTTACTTTGAGTCCATGCGTAAGCGACTGCTACAAATCACCTTTTACTATTATGTTTCGGGTGAGGTACTGCTAGTAAGCCGGTAAGGTTTGGACAACAGTTACAACTAGTTGTAGGAAGGAACTTAGTCACCTACAAACGAAAGTACTGTCATCCTGAGAATAGCAGTCTTGCTCAGAGCAAGAGTCCAAACTACGACATGGCGCCCAAAGTGGTGTTTAGGCACTAATTTACAGATACCCTGACTATCACTGTCTCACAGACAGCAGGTACCCTCAGTACCATTATACGGAGACGTCCGTGGTCTTTGGGAGAATCCTCCTCAGCCGAACAGGTAACCCCTGATTAGGCTGTAGGTTGTTCGAGCTCGAACTCACAAAAGGAAAAACGTCCCCTATTTTGGTGTTCCGTTTCTCTAAACAACTTTGGCTAATACCATAGACATTCCTGCAAATGCTAGACATGCACTTACACAACATTTATTAGCACATGGCCTTACGGAAGAGGGCGGGGAGGTTACTTTGATTATAGAAGCAACTGAAGCATACCAAACAAACATTTTACTGTTGGGTTGCCTTTCCTGAGGCTGACCAACGGACGCACACATTTCACACATATGACATTGCGGACGTACCAGTACGATACGAAGCATACCAGTGTCATGAAATATAGCTCACATATCAAGAGCATCAGAACTGGTTTGAAGGCGCCCTACCACATGTACTACGACGGGTGAGGCTAGGACCCTTAAGTAATGAAGGGCCTACTTGGCCTATGTTTGCCACATATACAACTCATCCAGGCATACAAAATATGCCGGTTGTAGATTTAAGGATATTATATAATGAATTAGTGGCATTATATAGACGATTGGTTCAGTTCGTAATGCGGACATTGAACACTACACCAGCGCGTCCAGCACCACCAGTTGCTGGTGGATATCAATTGGCTACTGGGATTAATCCACAAACAGTGCATACCATTATGGGTAAAGTGCCCTCAGATCGAGAAAAAATACCGTTCTGGATTGCTCAGAAAACAAATCAGCTGGAAGCTGTGTTCCCCCATACGGGGCCACAGGAGAAACATAGATTGCTCACTATGTGCTTGCCATTTGGGATTGTTCCCTCGGTGGATGAATGTGCCACTTGGGGTACAGGCTTCGCTGCCGTTTATACTACCACACATGGTACCCCTACACTTGCCAATTTACCGGAAGTGTTGAAACAAATACAAAATGAGCATGGGGCTGCACCGGCCCTAGATCTGGGGATGAAATTGATGTGTAACTTTGACGCCGTCTCCTCAATAATATTAAAGGGGAAGCAGTGGCACTGGCGATACGCCAGCGTCTCTGGGAAACTCCACATGTGGAACAGGAGAGACAGCTACCAAAAATAATATCTGATACCTATACTAGTATAGGACGGGATGGGCTGGGAGCCAAACCTAAAAAATTGGACGTACCAAGTACCACCCATAAGGAAGGTACAAAGCAAGCACAAGAGGGCTCTAAAAAGCGCTGGGACAAACAAAAGGATTTCAAAGATAGGAGAAATAAAAGAGCTGATTCTCCACATCCCGAATACTCCGAAAGGAGGTATAATCTCAGGAATAGGGATAACATTAGAACTCCAGACAGATATACTGATTCACGTCCTTCTCGTTCCTTTCAGGACGCACCGGATAGACGTAGCGAGAGAGGGGGCCGTCAAGATCGACGTCCAGAATACGTGAAAGAAAAAAAAAGACTTGCTGCAGTCTACCATTAAAAAAAGAAGAAAAGACTACTCAGCAAAAGCCACAATTTAAAAAGAAGAAAGTGGCAGCACTGACCATTAAAAATGCCAGTAGTATTGAGAACGCTGTTGAGGAACAAGAGGTGGGCAGTGACTCTATTGGACAGCGTGGCAGAGGTCACGATATGTCGCCAGAGTCTGAAAGATCATCTGGATGCGACAGCAACTAGCGATTACATCGCAGTTGAAACGGCGGATGGCCGCGTTCTCCCACCTGATCGGGTTTATGATTTAACAATTCAGATAGAGGGAGACATGGAACGCATTATTAGTGTAATATTCTGGGATGAACTTACTAGTGATATCCTGTTGGCTGAGAGAGATTGGCCACCTGAACATGTCCGCAAGCTCCCGCATGGGGAAGATGTCATTTTGCCTTCTTTCTCCGATCTTGTTCCAGAGGCAGACAAAAAAGCATATGCTGCTGTATGGGCTTTAGCGCAGGCACCTGCATTATACCGTAATCATGTAGGTTGGGACAAGGACTCTCCGTGTCATATTATTCCCGTTAGGTCTACACCGCATCCGCAGCCGCAATACCCTGTTAAACATGAAGCAAAAGCTCCAGTGACGGAGATACTGTCACAACTTGAATACCAGGGAGTAATTGAGCCCTGTACATCGGCAATGAATAATCCGCTATTTCCCATTGCGAAACCTGATCATTCATATAGAATAGTGGTTGATTATAGACACTTAAATAGTCATACATGAACATATGCTATACAAAATTCACATAGCACAGCACTAATTAATAATATAGTGCGCAAAAAATACAAAACTACATTGGATATATCCAATGGATTTTTCTGCCAGAATTTAGCACATGAAAGTAGAGACCTAAGTGCATTTTCCTTTGGCTCTCAGAAACGCTTTTGTCGTTTACCCCAAGGCTATAAAAACAGCCCAGGGCTGTTATCGGCCCGTGTAACATCCATATTGCATGAGCTAGATCCCGAGGCATTATCATATGTGGATGATATCTGTCTCACTGATGACACCCTTGACATTCATCTTGCAAGGGTCGATCGGATAATTCTGGGATTTGCTGCCTTCGGATATAAATTTAATTTTAAGAAAAGCAAGATAGCTTATCTTAGTGTATTGTTCCTGGGCTATGAGCTATCAAACAAGGGGAAGAGCCTGGCCCCTCACTTCCTAGAAAAATGTGCTCAGCTACAGCCTCCGAACACGCTTAAGAAATTACAGTCATTACTGGGTTTCTTTAATTTTGGCAGAACATACATTCTAGATTATGCTGAACGCATTAAACCACTATATGACTTAATACAGCCCAATTTTTCTAGCAGGCGATGGACAATTGAACACACATACATCCTTAGGGATATACAACGAGACATGCTGGAAGCTAGACACTTGCACACATGTGACGATAAAACGAACTTGGTCATCAGAATAATTGCTGGTGCCCTTGGGTTTACATATGTCACCTTTAATGAGGGTGACACAGTGCCAATAGCATACAAATCACATTTGTACTCCAATGCAGAGAAACGTTTTGCTCCTACTGAAAAAATTCTGACAGCAGTTCAGATGGCCGTCATAAAGGAGAGACCACTTGCCCAGGGGATGCGCATAATTGTTGTCTCCCTGGTGCCGGTCTTAGAGGCTGTCACTAAAGCGAGCGGTCCAAACGCTAAGGCACTACATCCACGCTGGATTCAATGGGCAACGTCTCTGACCGCCACTGATGTTGATTATGTGTTTGACCCAAGACTTCAGACGCAAGAATTTCTCCAGTATGAACAGGAGTACCCCGCTCCTTTACACATATTGCCAATAGACAGTTATGATACCATCATTTATACTGACGGATCGGCACAACTGGCTGTGGGTACTAAACATCAATACTCGGCAGCTTGCGCAGCCATGTGTGGGGTAATGGAAGACGGAGTTTTCCATCCCCATAATACCTACACGCAGACCTTAGGGGACTGCACAGCCCAGTTGGCCGAGCTTAAGGCTCTTCTTCTAGCGCTCGAACATTCAGAGCAAGGGACGCAGACGTTGATCGTCTGTGATTCATATTACTGTGTCCAGTCATACAATGAATACCTCAATCATTGGAAGCTGAACGGGTTTAGAGATTCTAAAGGGAACACCATTAAACACAAGTTATTGTGGGGAAGGGTGGCTGATCTGAAGGATGAGCTGCCATGTGTCCATGTAGTTCATACATTAGGGCACCAACGTGTAGGAATACATGTTGCTGGTAATACCTTGGCTGATGGAGCAGCCAAAGCATCAGTAGCTACGGCTTCTGTGGCTGCAGTGACTCGTTCTCGGACGAGGTTGGATAATGAAATACTGATTGCCGTTAAAGCTTCGGCTGCAGGCAAGACCCTTCCGAAAGGATACCCTACGAACTATACCTATCATATCAGTGCACAGAATGTTGCTTTTGCAACAATTCCTGATGTTGGTGATCGAGTGATCCCAAATGAAGTCCAAAGATTGGAGCGGATTACAGCTGCACATGAGGGTGTCGCTTCTGCACATGCTGGTATACAGGCCACTATCACCATTTTACAACAACGATACTGGTGGCCTGGTCTATGCAGACGGACTAAACAGTATGTCCTTTGCTGTGACATTTGTCAGCAGATTAAGGGCTCAAATATCAAGCGCCCTCCGCAGACATCGCTCTTAGTGTCAGACAAGCCACTCCATTGTGTGTACCTGGACCATTGTGGTCCCTTACAACCTGATGGTGCATACAAATACATTTTAGTGGCTGTAGATTCCTGTTCTAGATTCCTGTGGGTATGGCCACAGAGGTCGGCTGACGCCCGGACTGTTATAAAAGATTTGCTGATCTTTATCGGTACATATGCGGTTGCAGCATTCCAGTCGGACCAGGGCCCTGCATTTGCCTCTAAGGCTTTCAGGGACACCATGAGGACGATGGGTGTTGAACTCCATTACTCCTCACCATACCATCCCGAGGGAAATTCGGTCGTGGAGAGGCTGAATCGTGATCTAAAGCAGTCCTTAACAGCTCGAGTATTAGGTTCAGGCCGCAGTTGGTTACATCACCTATATGGGGTCCAGAGAGCACTGAATAATCTGCCAAGACGGTCCTTGGGGGGAAAGTCTCCATATGAGGTTCTCTTTGGGACACCTATGTATGTCCCCGATCTTGATGCCCCTGGTATGGTGGCAGCAGAAATACCATTTGACATAAAAGAACGTCTCGCTGTTTTACTGGAGCTTCAACAATTTTGTGATGATAAATCATCTGCAAGTGCTGCCACCTTGGGAATAAGGGACTTGGCGAAAACTTCGACTGGCTGGATTCCTAACGTTGGGGATCTGGTTCGTGAGAAGATCGCTGTGAAAAACGTTTGGTCCATCATACAGAGCACCTGTACCAGTGTTGGGAATAAAAGGCACCAGGACTGTCATCCTTCCACCTTTGTCTGGTTCCAAATCAAACAGGTTCATCTC
The DNA here is from genome assembly GCF_031143425.1 of Pleurodeles waltl. Classification (NCBI taxonomy): domain Eukaryota; kingdom Metazoa; phylum Chordata; class Amphibia; order Caudata; family Salamandridae; genus Pleurodeles; species Pleurodeles waltl. The sequence goes on from NC_090448.1 coordinate 1,006,789,899, forward strand.
CATTGATGACATCAAATTACCACATGTGGCCGATTCTTCACAGTAGACCAGGAGGTCCCTTGGGTAGTTCCCAATCCCCTCTCACTACCCAACAGGACATCCCTCTACATAATAGGATGACCATCACTACTACTGACTATGCACCTATGTCAGCTGTTGTTCCAGACACTTCCTCAACCATGGGGAGGGCGGAAAATGAACTTTTGTTGGTTCCAGTAACATCTTCGGAGAGCGCCCCGCTACAGGATTTGGCTGTATTTTACACGAACACTTCCACGACTGGTAACGTGGTCTATCAAGAACTTCCACGGCCAGTGGATGAGAATTCCATGGGTCCTGTGTTTGTGGAAAATTTCTCTGGCTATTTTGTAGACATTGATGATTTTTCTTCAGATTCGTCCTCAACTGACACTAACAAACTTTCCAGGAGTAGCAGATTCTATCGATGGCTTAAAATGAACTATTTTATATATCCATGGAACTATCTCTGGTTCTGTTTGACATTTATTGCATTATTTTTATGGATTGGTTTTGTGACGGTTTTCTTTTTATTAATTAATGGTCACTATATTGCTGATCGCTCCTCAGTGGAGCCTGTTGAAGTAATTTTAACAACACATCATTCATCACATAAGGTCCGACGTGATTTGTCCCCTGTCAATATTACAGCTATTCCGATTCCTGATGGGATTGTTTGGGACAAAAGTTCCGTTCGATATATACGGGCCTACAGAGATAATTCAAATAACATATGTATTCAAGATTTCTATGTCTGATGTTATTACACCTAATGTTGTCTCTGATGATTGGGATGTCCAAACAGTTGATTCCATGCTAACTAAAATGAAGGACTACTCTGCTTTTGGAAGTGATGATGTATATGATTATACAAAGAATTATGGTGAAATGTTCTGCTATAATAATTGGGGGCATCACTACCTGCACCGTGCAACTAGATATAGGCCTCTCTTTAACTATACACAATGGGAACATTGTTCAACACCAGGGGTGGGGAGTCCAAAGTATTACAGTGACAAATTCACATACTTTTCTGGGTATGATACAAAGAAAGCTGAATCATTATTTTAAATTACCTACCACACAATTTAGAAACTTATTGCTAACTGACACAAAACTGATTTATTCAGATCACTTTGTTTCCCGACTGTCGATTGAGGGTTATGAATATTGGAAGAACACGGTAGAGTTGAAGAGTGTATGGGGGACACAAGATTGGCAAATACAGGGTAGGGAGGCTTTGTTTCGAGCTTGCTTAATTCCTATACAAATGATTTTTTTGAATGACACTGTTGAACAGACATGTCTGGGATTAGCAAAAATTAAGGATCTAAACACGCCCAATATTCCTACACCGACAAAGTTTAAAGATTGGCAACAGTATCTAAATATTTCTGAAGACAAGCTAGATGCATTGGTTAAGGCTGGTTCCTATAATACTTCACTTTCCCGTCCCGGGGGATGGTTGGTATGGCCCACGGACACTGATGAGTGTCAAAGGCGTTTTTTGAACTCTTCAGGGGGTTTTTCCATTCATAGGCCAGACCCTCGCTTTCTGTCAGGTCAACATACTGGTATAATTACAACATACAGTGTGGGTAAGCTGTGCCAGCAATGGGTACAGACGAACACTTTAACAGCGGTAAAACAACACCTGAACACTCTTTCTGATAGTATAGAATTACAAGATTTCCTATTAGGGCCGAGGAAACAGCGCTCGAAACGGTTTTTATATGCAATGTATAATGAAATTTGGAAACTTTCTCAGATTGAGGCTGCTGCACGTTTACGGCACCTTGATAAGGAGAATTTGGAGAAAACGTTGGCTGTTGTCGACAATGGCATGAACACGCTATCAAACAGGATTTATTCACTGTTGAATATTGTGTCATCTGCTATTGATATCACTCAGACTGATTTGTCCCGGTTATATCATGGGCAAACACAGCTACGTTCCATCATGCAGCTGGGTTGGGCATTACAGACACTGAGAAGTGGCCACATTCCATGGAAATATATTAATGGAAGTGAACTATTCGCTGCTTTTAATTTTTCCAGGGAACAAGAGACAATGGCTAAAAGGGAGGCTCGTTTCACCTTGCTTCAAGTGGAAAAATTAGATAAGTTGCCCTTCACGGTAGCAGAAAGTCCTTCAACTATTTGGCTCTTACACGGCATAATTAATTTACCGTTTTGGACCTTTCGTTTCTCGAACTGCCTGAAACATCTTGCATTGGGACGATATGAGCGGCTGGGAGATAGCTTTATTAAGGAAGAGTGGGAGTTGCCCTTTGAGTATTGATGTCTGAACGGCGAACAGGAGGTCTTTCTTAGCGGAAGTGAATGTGAGACTACTGTTCGTCATTCCATGATATGCAAACAGGTGTCTCTTCACGGTCTTTGCAATGCGAGGGTCGCGAATTTGGCCTGTTTTCTGAAGGGTACTCCCGTCCCTTTGATTCGTTCAGTGTTTCATGTACTTTCTAATGGGAGTTATGTTCTACTGAGCGATGACAGCTGTTGCGGCTTGCGACCTGGAATTGCCTACGTGATCTCAGTCACGAAGGTCGTTACGTGTTGTGGCCATGTTTTGTTTCCCCCCACACGAGAGATACAAGTATCTGAAATGTGGCCCCACATTGATACTATTAATGTGAACTATGACAAGTTGAGCAGACTGAAGGCGCTATTGTTTCAAAAACAGGTCGCCTTGACATCCGCAAAAGAGACGTATGCTCTCCAGATTGCGAGATCATCAGCCGAGATACAATCCCTTTTAAATACCGATTTCCCCAAACACTTTGGAGAGTTGGTATCCAGAATATTCAATGCTTCAAGCACAACTGGGATTGTTAATTTCTTTAAGGCTGTCGGGTCTGGTTTTGTGTCCATCTTCCAGACTGTCTTCGGAGTCATCCCATCAGCCATCCATTCTCTCTTTTCCAGTGTGTTTGGTGGCTTTCCTATTATTTTGGCTTTAATTGGCGGACTACTACTGCTATTTTTTCAGATTCGCGGTGGTTGTTTTTTTCCAGCAACACAGAGCAATGGAGCCGCTCCCGTCAACCCCGCTGTGCCGTGAACGCATGGTTCGGATCTTCGGTACACCTTTGCTGGTGGAACTGGAATTTGACTGGTCATTGTCATTTCAGCCTCTACTCTGGTGTGTACAACCGGTGTTCCGCTGCATATGGTGTCTCTTTGAACATCTGCCTATGGTCTGTCTTGCTGTTGCACCTACATCTCCTGTGGACCACGAACTGCTGATGTCCCCGATGAGGGTTCATACACGGTCATGCCCCTAGAGACTACGGTTGCTCCGCGAGGCCACCTATGAGCCTTCTGTTATTCAATCTAACATGGATGAGGACGCTGCAGCGGGTGTCGATACACCGATGAATGTGGCTCACTTCTGCTCTGTGGATCCGTTTGTCCGTACAGCTCTCAATTTCACATCAGACGATGTTGACTCATTTTTAAGATCCTTGAATGGTGACTTCGATGACATTCTTCAAGATCCTGCGTATAGCACATCATTTGATAAATTTGCTTACCAGTTCCTGGTTCTAAAATATGCAATTATACTAAATGTTTGATACACTTGTCATGGTTGATATTAAAATCTCTGTATGCTTTTTAGACGAATTCCTCCACGCAGAAGTTATTTTGTCCTTCAGTACATTTTTTAGCTTGAGTTTTCGTTTTTATTTTTTGACTTTTAGTTCAGTAGGAGCTTTTTTAGCATTTTGGGTTGCTTTACCTTCATCATACCTGTTACGGCAATGGGGAGGGTGTAGTGAATCCTAGTTTGTTTTAACGGGATAACAGGAGTTAGCTTAGCCGTAGGCTTGTAAACTCGTGCCCCCGTCACCCAGTGACTTTTAACCTACTTAGCTTGCTCTGTTTTAGTCCATTTAATTATTTATTTCCTTTAAGATGGCGGCCTTGTTTATAGTTAGGCCACTTGTTATGGGTTTTATTATCAGTGTCACTGCGCCAAGGCGTCAAGATCAAGAACGAAAAACAAACATACAGTAGGCATTCACACTTAGGGATTTTCCCTCTCTATACTTTCGAGGGATTGTTGATATTAATTGTCGTCCCAAGCATGCCTGTTATCTATTGTTATGAATAACACTTATGTCAGGGGACCTTGTAAATCTGTATAAATACAACACACTTTTAGACAGATAATCAGAGGGATTCCGACCAGAGGGCATCGCCACCATCGCTGATACCGATGTTGCAGTCATCTTGACGCTGACCCAGTCTTCGTGTCCCTGCGGAGTCTGAGATAGAGACCTCATTCCAAGGTAACGAGGGTTGGGGGCTTCTCATGGACACAGTTTTGGCAGATTAGGTTTAACGAACCCAGCTCTCCTTTTTTTTAGGTAGGAGGTTAGACTTACTCTCCTTAGGGTATTAGGGCTTATTCCATTTTATACATATACATATATTTCTTTCATATATTGCATAATGGTGGGGGTCTTTATAACAATGACTCCCCTCTTCACAATACTGTTGCTTGGAATATTCATTATCCTAATCCTTGCAGTTCATGCAATTTATCACAAATTGCAGTTATGTTGAATAAAAACTATTATAACTTCACTGCATCTGTGTTATTGCCTTTGTTTGTATGAGACATAATAAATCTGTGAGAAAAGGGTAATTTCCGTTTAACCACGACAACCCTGAGAGATCTTACTTTCAGTCCATGCGTAAGCGACTGCTACAAATCACCTTTTACTATTATGTTTCGGGTGAGGTACTGCTAGTAAGCCGGTAAGGTTTGGACAACAGTTACAACTAGTTGTAGGAAGGAACTTAGTCACCTACAAACGAAAGTACTGTCATCCTGAGAATAGCAGTCTTGCTCAGAGCAAGAGTCCAAACTACGACAGTGTCTCTTGCTATACCATTAGTCTATGTACCCCCCCCCCTTCTCTTCTATGTCTTTTTCTCTGTCACTGCTCTTTGTCGTCTTCTCTATAACTTTCCTGTAGCTCTCGTATTATTTTTCTTGGTTTAGCAGTTTCCAGATTTTAATGATGGGCGAGGAGCTGTTGAAGACAGAAAAAGAGAGACCAAGGGGGACCTCTCTCAACACACCCTTTTTCCTTTGCTGGTGCTGAACACAAGCGAGACCTGTCCACTAAAAACACTGGGGCTAAGGCATCTGGATGCATCCAGCAAGTTCCAGGATATGACAGCAAGTTAAACTCTGGGGATTAATGCACCTCCAAAAGTAATGTGTGCCATCTCTGGTCACAGGTTTGAAGCGTCGTAACATTGCAAGAGGGTCAATGTGCCTGATTCAAAGGAGTGTGTGTTACATGTAGGCCATATTTGTTTCATACAAGTTAATTCAAAGAGTTAATGTCGTTGCTGCAAAAAAATGTTTTTGTTTCCGTAAATCACAAATTACAATCCTGGTAAAATTAATGAATGAGTAATGCATCCGTTTCAAATAGGTGCAAGTAGCCTGCAAGGCATACGTTTGAAACCTTGCAGGTTTTTACTCAACCTTTTGTGATTACACCAAGGCTGATAATATTGGTTTTATGTAGTAGTACTAAACACATTCAGGTGGCAAAAAAAATAGTTTGTATTGTGTGCTATATAAAATGTTGAGTGGACGTGTGTAGATCAACAGCTATACCTGAAATTTTCAAATAGTACGAACAGACGTACATATCTAACAAACATACTGAGCTTAAGATTGCAAGTACAAAAAAAAACCACAAAAAAAACCCACAACTTTCAGATCGGTTTCTTTATGCAACTTGAAAAATCACATGCGGAGAGTATCCCAATTACCCTTGATAGGTAAAGCGAGTTGTGTTTGATAAAAGGTCCAAATACTTCCAACTAGGTTTAGACTCCTAAAAAAGGAGTTTAGTGGCTGTTAAAGCAGGCAAATACATCCCTACTACAGGCTGCTGCTCAGCTCACAGTAAAACCTATAGTACATGTGCTGTGTTCCCCATAGGCACACAGATAGGGCATTCTTCTGGAACATTTTGCTGGGACTACCCAGAATTCCAGATCCAACTCAAGAATAGTGGTTCCATCTGAATGCAGCTAGATTCCAGGCTAGCCAGGAAACTTGCCTTAATATTTTTTCCTCCTCCCCCTGGTGCCTCTTCCTGCCCAAAGTATAATTCCCCTCTTAGTTGTTTCAACCTGTGAGAGCTGTTTTCCTTTTCCTCCCTCTAAATGCTTTAGAAACTGAGCTTACACTAAAACTGTATTTACACGGTCCTCCATCTTGAATCACTGCTGTAATACACCTCGTGAGGACTAGTGCATGTTGTTTCTTGTTCTAAATAAAGAACTGCAAGTCTTACACTAATAAAGAGCGTTCCCAGAAGCTTCTCTCAGTTCTGTACCTAACCAAGGACTTTCCAACTGTCCCAGGCTATTGATGTACAATGTATCAACTAGCATGCTTGAGTAAACTGTGTGAACAGCTAAAAATAATGCAATACTACTATGAGAAACTCTTCAAATATATTCTGTAGTAAAATGTTTCCTCTTGACTGTTCCTCATCAGTGCATATCCTGAGAACCATGTACTTGTGGATATTGTATGAAAGTCTTTGTTTAAAGTCCTATAAAAGGGCATGCATTTCCTGTAACCCGGAAAACCCCTACTTTCCACCCTTAGAAGGTGAATCTTTGCCAGATTTCATATAGAACTTTAATGAGATCTTTGTTCTTATGAATTGTACACTTTGCTGCTTAAGGTATTGATGGCATGTATTTTTGCTTATTAATGGTTTATGTGTATTTTCAAAACTATAATATTTGTCTGACCTCTGGCATGCGAGATCACTGTATCTTAAGAGTACATGGACTCCAGCACAACAAAGTCCTTGGCAGCAGGCCCTCCTGACATGAGGTCAAAGTCAATCTTCTCACAGCGGCCCCTCCTCACACAGGGTCTCCCGTTTCCCACCACCACTGGCTCCGGCTCAATCGGCACAGCGATGCACATGGTTCAATTAATGGTGGCCCTCCTCTGGCAAACGGGGGTCACCTACTTTGTTCTGCACGCATGCAACAAATTGATTGGTGACGCAGCCATCTCCTCACACCTCGCAGAGGGAGTCCCCTCAACAGGGCTTCCCAGTGGACTTCACTCTCTCCAACTCTCTCCTCCTCCTCATAGAGCACACTGGTCTTGGCAAGCAGGCATGTGCTGGTGCTCCAAACTACAGGGCAGTTGTTCCTAGGTGATGCCCGGTCACACAGCAGAGAGACTAGCAGGCCTTGGTCCTCATTCCTGGTCACAGGCAGAGGTCTTGCAGTGTTTCCCCTCCTCACAGAGAAGCCTGTCTGGTTGCTTGGCAGAAGATATTTTTTGGAGTCTGAAGCTCCACTTTTATTGTCCATTTCAAGACACCAAATGTAAATGAGAGTCTTAGTCTTTGAAGTTTATGTTGGTGGTCTGCTTCTTTTGAAGTGCCTTCTTCTTCCTCTTGAAAGCAGTCTGTCACAACTCAAACTCTCATACCACTACAGCACAGACCACAGAAGTAGCTAGAGTTCACACCTGGACGTCAGCCACAGTGATATGATTTTACTGCACACAAACAATAATATGTGCAAATGTCATCACGTAATAAATTGATATATTTTGATCATATTCAAATACCTGTTTCCATCACACTTCAGAATTACAAAAAAGTGGTGCATTTGTACTAATTCTGATATATTCTGCAACATAGGCACAGTTCATTTTTTTGGTGTGTGCTAGGAAAATAAACATCCTCCTCTTGCATGGATACTCAGCAGGATTGTCAAATACATTCTCTCACTTTAATGTAAGAAAAAGAAAAGTAAACACCAAGCTCTCTCGGAAGAGTGAGCTTGACATTTGACCTCTGTCTTTGAATGCACAGCATATGCGACAAGATAAGAACAAGACTTAAAGGCCTGCTTTCTTTCTGTATTGTTCCACAAACTTGCTTTCTGCAAAGTTTGGGCAACAGGGGTGACACACTCAAGCTGAATAGTCTAAAGGTAATAAAGCCAACAAATAGGAAGCCAGAAAATGTAAGTTACAAACCACAAAGCCAATCGGAAGCAATTGGCTGAATGTATTCCTCAGTCAAATTCCTGAATGTCCTCAAGATGTCTTTAGCACATTAGACAGCTGCGCCATCTGGTAGGCTTTAACCTAAAAAAGGACCAGTTTGGTCTTACTGATCACTACATGCTATGCTGCGACCACCATGCTTGTACTGCTTAGCTCTTGGTAAAGGCAGTAGATTGCCACCAAAATGAAATTAGTGATTTGGGCACCTCTTCTGGTCCAACAAGACTACAATACATGATACAGGTCTATGTCATGGCACACACGCATGATCCATGTCTGCCTATCAGAACAAAAATCAGTATTAAGGATCCAGACATCAATACAGTTGCCACACTCAGGACAAGAGTGCACGTCCATTACAATGCAGAGGACTAATCTGTCCCAATATTATGAGAATGTGTCTGCCAGTTTTCTTTCCCTGTTACTACAAAATGTTCACAGCAAAAAGTCTCTCACTACAAAAAGTCCTCTAGAGTCTTTTCAAATCTGCAGTATTAATGCAAATTACACTTGTTTTGTGTTTCCGTGGACAAACTAGATCCTTGTCAAATCTTCTGTAAAAGATTATCTTTGCCCTTTCCTCTCCTAAGATCAAACTAACACCACTGAGGCTAGTTGGTTGAAATATGCCATAACTAATGAGGTGATAGAAAAGGAAGAAAAACACAAAACCTGGATAGGTTATTGATTTGTAAGTTACTGCAATTCAGTAATTGGCTTAAAAACCTGCTGCATATTAGTTTCCCTCAAGGTCCCTGAGGCGACCTAAAATTTAAGACTCTGAATCCTGTAGACAAATTGTGTATTTGTAATTCAGATCAAACGTAGACAAAATAAATGAGAATCTCAATATTGCAAAGTCTGTAGCTAGAGAAAACTTTGGGTACCCATTACATTGTCTGTATAGAGGAGATACCCAGCTCCAAATCCTTTGATAGTTGGTGGATCCAAAAGACTTCATAAACATCTGTTCTTCATTCAATAGAGGACAGAGCCTCTAGCTTCCACCAAAATGTCAATGTAATAGAGAAACCCAAAATAAAAACATGACGTTCTGCAAAACAGCATCTCAAACTGAATGATTTCAATACAGGTGTACAACTGATGGCTGTGCCACTGTTTCAATTTGGACAAATCACGTTTTTCCATCTAATGCACCTCACAGTCTGCTCATAGCTTGTCAAGGTGAACACACACTGCCCTCTCACCAGCTGCTTGAGTGGAAGGGAGTCAGCTACTCTCCCGAGGAAGCACCACCTGCCATTTGGAAAATGTTTGTACTTCTTTTCACCACAGCGTGACCTTTATTCTGGAAAACTGAAAATGTTATTTTCCCCTCCGTTTATTCTCATGGAAAAGTGAGAACCAGTTATTCTCTTGCAACATGCCCAACAAACCAGCAGGAGACTTTGCAGCAGCTATTATCCAATTCTCGTGTGTGTGGGTTCAAGATCCTTCCATTATGGAGGTTGTTTCAGGAGAATTATAATAGCAACAACCATTCCTCCTCCTGAAAATATACACATCACTGCACCCTCTAATATCAATTGTTTACCGCCTTTTACCAGTTCCCTGTGGAAAGAAAAACTATAGGAAATTGGTCACTTGCCAATTCAGGGAAATCATAGAATACTCAGGATACTCAGAAATACCGATCGAGATTTCCCCGAAACCTACTCTTACAAGAGGAATTAGAGCAGTCTGGGCCACCGTCCTTAAAACCAGACCAATACAGCCAGTAGTGATGGCATCCGCCCGCCAGTATTGTTTGAACGTTCGCTGAATTTTACACCATCAACTGCTCCATCCTAATTATAACCTACAAGATGTGGTGTTCAAGCAATGTGCTTGAATTAGTTTGTGTTTTCTGTCCACTAATTCCACAACAGAAATATTGCTCCCCCTTTCCTCTGTATTTCAGCCTTATAGTTGTGATGGTTAAATGGACTAATCACACATACCGATCTATTCACAGCATTATTTCCTACCTCTCGTTAAACAGATAAGGTCTTTCCACTTACATTATGATAATTACCCTATTTATCCGTAATTATAAAAATAATGGTCGAGAAACAGACTGGTTAATGTAGAAATCGGAAACCACATAAGATTAATACAGGATGTAGTCTAGCGAGCTATGCAGCTTGGCCTGCACAGATAGTGAAAGAAGAAATGCAGTAGATGGCAAGAGGTTTATTAGAATGGAACAGGGAACGATTGCAGTTGGGAAAGCGAGAAACATTAAATAGCAAACATGGCTTTTTCTGCAATACAAGAAGCTTCATTAGTAAAGTTTATCAGCACCAAAGAACAAATCAAAAATAGAAACTCAGGAGGAAGGTAAGTACAATAATTTCAGAGAATGATATATATATATATATTTATTAATTAAAAGGTCTAACATTAGAAACGGAAAAAAAAGGTTTGCTATATTCAAGCAACATTTTGCTAGAAGCTCATCTTTTAAGAGACTGCTACATACACATTCATTAGGAGCCACTCCTATGAATACAGTTATTTGTAGAAACACATTTTTACCAGATCCACCTTTCGACTAACAAAAGGAAAAAAGAGCAAAAGTTATCACATGAAAACAGTGTTGTGATAGAAAGATGGTTTTCGAACAATCACATTACATAATAGGGAGGTACATATGCTGAGGCGTATATCCCAAATCAACATAATGACCATACACTGTAAGAATTATTTCAGTGGTTGACATACTAATCAAAACCAGTTACTTGACACAATGTCAAAGCAATGTTAATTGCTAATGTAATTATTAACTAATGTAATTATTCACTGTGGATACCAACCTTATTCTCAAGGAGCACATTGCCAGAAACAGACATTCTGATAGCAGCTCTGTCTTTTAAAGTTAAACAGATTCTCAAATAAAATGACTCCAGAACTGCTGTTCAAGCCATCATGTTCTTGTATATGTGTGTGGTAATGCCCTGCCCTAAGGCGCCCCATACTGCACAGTGGCACCCCTTAATGCATTCTATATGCTGCAGCACAACTCATTCAGGACCCAAAGAAATGTGATCACATCACCTACATTTGGATGGAACTGTTTTGGTTATCCTGGGCAGCCCGCAAGATTTTAAAAACTAGCCGCATCAGTTACAAAGCCATCACAACTGCCCCCTCTCCTGCTTACGTTGAAGACAACCTCGCCATCTCTGGTGGCTCTCTGCACACCCAGAGCCAGTACACCATCAGAATCAGTCTAATAACTGTAAAATCAGAAACAAAACAGGGCAGCAGGACTTCTCCATCTATGAATCCACGATCTGGAACAATGTCTCCTGTACATCAAGGCAGCCGCAGTGCTGCTCCAATCTAGAAACGAATCAAAGATGTACCTCTTTAAAGAACACTTGATGCCACCCCATTGATGTATTAAATCATTAATAAGGCGGCAGAGCATGAAATGATGATCCAGAATCAGGACTGGTTTAAAGCAAGCCGTTTCCAGGCAGTGGCAAGGAAGCCATCACCTAGCTCATGCCCTATTCACACTAGAAGCTGAAAATAGAGAAACTGGCAGCACTCAATATGTTAGCAAAAAGAAGCTTTTCGAAGACCTAGCACCAATCCTGTCCAGATCTGAATCTACCCTCTGCACCAAACGTGTCAGTGTGATTATAGCTGTACAGCATGTAGTGTGAAGTTAAACAGTAGAGTAACTCTCAAAGTAAAAAAGCCCGATCCCACCAAAGACCCCATGGCATTGCTCTTTTGAAATCACAATCTTTGGCACATTTACACACACCAAGAAGCCAAACACCTTGAACAGGCATCTACATCTTCATCTCATGGCTTCGATTAACCTTCAAACTATGCAATCTCCTAGAAAGTATGTGCTAAAATAATCATAATGTGTGTACCACAAATTTAAATGCTTCCTTTGGTCACCCTCCTTTTCAAATGATTTAAAAAAAAAAAAAAACTATACCGAACACCAAAGTTGGTTCTTTAGACCTCGCAATGAAATTCTATTTTCCATCTTTCATCTACTTAAGACTAAAACATACTAAAGAGCAACGCAGAAAACGTTTTAGGAAGTCTGCAGATGGGCTGCACCAGGATCCAGGAGGAATGCGAGGCACGCATGACGCTAAATAATGGCATTTCGGGCATTCTATCTGCCTGGTGGCTGGGGCACTCCGTAGGCCCTCTTAACGCAGATGAGTCAGAGGACGGATTACAGTAGATAAGCCGGTAGGCAGACAGTCTCCGAGAGAACGGCTCACAAATTCAAAGGGGAAAATGTAATTTGAAGAAGCAGGGGGCAGCTATCCCTTTTGTAAAACAGATAGTGTGGAGAAAATGGAAAGGAAAGTTAAACTTAGAACAAAACCTCAATTGTAGAGCCTAATATAGTTTCTCGAGTATAAATCGATCTTAAGCTCCATCCCAACCCACGCAAACCCATCACAACTCAGTGTCCTTTTTCTTTCTGTTTTTTATATGCTTAACAATTACTTTTGCTATAACCACGAATGAAGAACAAATGCTGCCGTCTGGTTGGGGAATAGTGAGGTTTGCCAATGCTGCCTTGTGGGCCTAACGCAGGCGCCTTGCATGATGTGCGAAGTCTCGCTTCTGTGCCCCGCTAATGCGACACCCGCTCTCCTCCTTGGTGGCACCGCTGAAAAATACCGCTGCCTTACCAGCGCACCAGTGGCACTTAGGGATGAAGTGTGGAAGTAGCTTGCATGAAAAGGGCCACCTTGCCACTAACATCCCAGCGGGTTTCACAAGATAGTGGAGAGTGAAAAAACAATCTCCTCCAGCAAGGATAAAGAACCTATGCCACCTGGGCACTGGCTAATCTCAACAGCAGTATGAACCTCTTTGTTGATGGCGCGGGCATAAACGCAGCCAACAGAGTGCGGAAACGAGACCGGAGGCCAACTGATGGGCTGAGGAATATCAGACTTGCTCGATCCACTAACTATTCCAAACTGGGGCTGTTTATAATGGGCTGGCAGTGTTAGGCAGGAATAAACCCAAATTTATGTCCAATTGCCTCCTCATTCAGTTCTTCTGTGATTAGCGGGGGATCACAGATCCACGGGTGTGGGAAGATCAGAGACAGACTTGGCTCGTTTAGATCCCCTCCATGATAGTTACTTTCCTGACACCACTTTCCATCTCACCTGGTGTTAGGGAGACATTTAAAATGTTCTATTTTGGTTGAGCCTAAGAGGGTCGCTGGTTATGCAGGCATTTGTTAGAGTTCTTGAGGGGACATAAGAAGGCCAATTGTATGTCAATGTATCCAATATTCAAATCGTAGAAGACAGTTTAAAAAAGTAGGGCTCATGGATACAGACATCAGCCCCTTAGTACATGAGGGGAAAAACACCCAATGGATTCGGAAAATCTGCAGTCAAAAAAAGCACATACGCAAAAAGGGAGATTCTTAAGTTGACGAAGAGTCAATATCTGGCAAGACACTTAAAGGATACACCCACTGAGTCTCAACGTGGTAACGCTCACCAAGTAAAATAGGTTTACTGGATCATCAAAGTTTTAGTTGAGGTAACTTTCAAGTTGCATTGGTTTGTTTTGCCCATGCAGTGAACGACCAGACCAAGTCAGCAGGACTGTGTAAACAGCTACAAACAGCAGGCTGGCAATCCGAGATATCAATAAATATCCAAACTGGGGCTGTTTATAATGGGCTGGCAGTGTTAGGCAGGAATAAACCCAAATTTATGTCCAATTGCCTCCTCATTCAGTTCTTCTGTGATTAGCGCGGGGATCACAGATCCACGGGTGTGGGAAGATCAGAGACAGACTTGGCTCGTTTAGATCCCCTCCATGATAGTTACTTTCCTGACACCACTTTCCATCTCACCTGGTGTTAGGGAGACATTTAAAATGTTCTATTTTGGTTGAGCCTAAGAGGGTCGCTGGTTATGCAGGCATTTGTTAGAGTTCTTGAGGGGACATAAGAAGGCCAATTGTATGTCAATGTATCCAATATTCAAATCGTAGAAGACAGTTTAAAAAAAGTATGGCTCATGGATACAGACATCAGCCCCTTAGTACATGAGGGGAAAAACACCCAATGGATTCGGAAAATGTGCAGTCAAAAAAAGCACATACGCAAAAAGGGAGATTCTTAAGTTGACGAAGAGTCAATATCTGGCAAGACACTTAAAGGATACACCCACTGAGTCTCAACGTGGTAACGCTCACCAAGTAAAATAGGTTTACTGGATCATCAAAGTTTTAGTTGAGGTAACTTTCAAGTTGCATTGGTTTGTTTTGCCCATGCAGTGAACGACCAGACCAAGTCAGCAGGACTGTGTAAACCGCTACAAACAGCAGGCTGGCAATCCGAGATATCAATAAATATCCTTGCTGTTCGAACAGAAGAAGCCTTTCAGAAGGTTGGATCACATGCATCTGTTTATGACTGTAATTGCAGAAGTTCCTTTGGCCTGTGACTCACAGTAATCCCCGAATAGGGATAAATACACCGTAAGTGCCAACTATCCCTCTGCATAGACAAAGTGGTGCCAAAGTAAGCCATTACGCTACAACACCGACACAGGCTGCCTCTGAGGACGCAGTGCTAATCTTCCTGAGGGGCCAGCAGCTAAGAGAGGACTATGGTGTTTCTGGGCAGGCATAGGAAGCCCACGGAGGAGGCAATTGCCCCAAAAGATTGGGCAAAAGGGTGGGGCTCTGATGGGCTGCAGCTTTTGAATTGACCAATCAGGAAGCTGGCTCACTTATGGGGAAACATAGCATAATAGCTCCACTCTGTGTGCCGCGGCATAGAAACCCCCCCCCACGCGCATACGAAGATTAGTTAGTATGATGTCAGGATTAAGGGCATACGACATCACTTCCTGGGATGATTCAGGGTCAAAGGTCAGACGTTGGTGCTTCTTGTAACATCATTAAGCTCAAGGGGTGCGTGATGTCATGTCGGCTGCTCCTAGCATTTTGGTAAATTAAAGTCCATGGGCGTGGCTTGAAGCCTGCTTCTGTGGACCGACTGTGGCAAGTTGGGGCCTAGAAACTGTGAAGGACAATGCCAAGGGGTGGGGAATAGAAGACACAGGGTCATTTGATACCTTTATGAATGTGTTGGTTGTGCAAGTTATACATTTAGTAGGGTGTTAGACTAATGGCAAGATGAGTTATTGAACCGCCTGCGAGCATAATATGATAAATGTGCAATATACAGGAGCTGTTGAGCTCCAAAGAAATTGTGTCATGAAGTTTCTGTATCAATGGGGTACAAGCGCTGCAGTGACCCAAGTGCTCGTGTTTATGTCATGCAATTTCTGCCTAGCACTTTGGACAGTCAGTCTGAGGACACAGAGTTTGTCATCTACAGAAAGATTCGGCACTATGGAAAATGAAACATGTGGTATTAGTATAGTTGGTGAAGCCACAGAGAGGTTAGTCTGTTACAAGGAGAAACATGCATCCCAACCAGAAACTGCCACAATATTCCGTCACGGGGGTATGGTAGATGCCAACAGCTAAACCTAGGACTAAGCACACATATTTTATATGGACAGATGCAAAAGGCCCTGAACTATATAATCCTGGATGCCTTCGAAGGACTTGTGTGAGAACTAGAAGCGAAGGTTGATTAATTTAGTTAAAAATTTAGTTAAAAAAAAATAAAAAAATAAACTTCATGCACCCCATTGCACCTTGATCAGAGAAACTGGTAGTGATCTAAGCATCTGTAAAGGACCCCGCTATGCTAATCTATGGACTTCATCTCGAGACATAATGTGGCATAGGAGCACCCATGACAGAACACTGGCATTGCAATAAAAAAAAAAAAAAATCTTGCTTCTCAGAGCGCACACACGCTGGACCCTAAACAAAACGTTACAGAAGCACAAGCATACATTGTGCAAGAAACCAGTCTGAGATGCGAGAAGCCACACGAGCTGCTGGTGTTGGACCCGTTTCTTTGTGTAAAGTGATTATGTACCATTTCTTTTAATCCGTTAGTACAAAGGCAATAAATCGTGTCCGATTGAAGGTTATACAGAAGTCTCAGGAAATTGAAAAAATGCATAAATATCTTTCAAGTACCTTGACCTAATTTAAGGAAGACTGAGCGTTGGCAAAACAGACGTAAAAATGCATTTCTGAAGGGAGGAAGTGAGCTTTAAAACAGCAAAGGTACAGGTGGCATAAGCTGAGCCTTGGCATGCTCGCTTGATTATCGAATAATTAATGGTTGCAGACAAAACTCCCTTTGTAGTCAACCGTGCTTTGCTCCACCATGGCAGCTGGAAGTTCACAGGCATCTGTAATTAAAGGGACGATATGATGGCTGTGAACATTTTTTGTGGAATGTTGGCTTCTTACCAACTGTTTTTCCTTCTTTCATCTTCGTTTTTTGTATACAGTTTATTGTGTACGGTAACTGGACGGCTAGCGGAAGCGGGCCCTTCTGTAAAGAAAGGTTTGTGCAAATTAGAAACAACTGAATCAATTCACAATTTATTAGCTACTATTAAGAGCTTTATGGGGTTTATTCCTGTGACTTATGGTGGTAGCCCTCCATCATGGACATAGGGATCATCAGAGCAGGGAAGAGTCTCCTACTCCTTCTCAGCCACTGGAGCAGGCATGGAGTAGCCAGGATGAAATGCTAGGGGCCCCCACAACAGGTCCCATTGGTTTTGGGAGACCCAAGTGAGGATAAGCATGTGGTTCACAGGAATCATCCTGCTATGGGCCACCAGACCCTACCAGAGAAAATCTATGGGGAGAAGAGGGCGGAAGAAATACAGAGCAACAAGGAGTGCAAAGACGTACCAGAGGGTGACCGGTCAAAAAAAAAAAAAAAAACACACAACACACACTCAAATCAAGTCCTTCAGGAAAAAGAAAAAAGTAGTTCTTGAAAAGCAGGCAGTGGAAGTATGTGATGCCAGCCACTCAGGGCGATTGTAAAGAAGCAATGCTCCATAGGAGGCACAAACACAAGATTGACAAGCTGGGACATGAATAAGAAGCTGGCAAATGAGTGTGACAAGGAAAGCTAAAACACTGGAAAAGAGGAATGTGGGTTTTGGTGAAGAAGAGCTGGCTTTTGCACATCTTTCTGAACAGCCATAGCAGAAGTTTGAGGAGAGAATAGATTTCAAGAGAGTAAACACAATTGTGTGGTTTCTTCTTTTCCGCACATTTTCTCAGTGTGGTACCCCTAATTAGTCAGCTATTTCTTTTCTCCCTTTTCCACTTACCTGTCAGATGTGAATGTGAAAGGCTCCTTGAAGAGTAAGAGTTAGAAAGAAGCCCCTTAAACTGACCCACCCAGGCGTGGCTCCTGGGAGGGATCCCAATTTTGTTTTTAAAATAAATAAATAAAAGTAAAACTTGCCTTTTTCCCGTGCCGCACTGCTCCAGCCGCTCTACTCTCCTCCATCATTGCAGGCAAAGGCTTCCAGCCTGCCCTGCAGCCAATCCTGAAGCTTCTCAAAGCAGCGTCAGGATTGGCTGGGACCGCCCAGCCAGGGGGCTCCCAGGCAGACTGGGAGCCTCTGCACCTGGTTTCTCCAACTCGGCAACTCATTGCCGGGTTGGAGAGCTCCTACTGCGCATGTATGTTTGGCCGCCTGAGACGGTTGGCCAAAAATACATACGCATTGAGGGAGAATGCTGTGCACTCCCCCTCCGTCCCAGTCACGCCCGTGGCCCCATCCACACTTACAGTAAAAACATAATAAACATAGTATATTATGTTTTCACTATAAAAGATTTGCAGCTCCTGCTGCTGGCGGGGGGAGGGGGGGGGGGGGGCTGACGCTTCTCCGCCCAAGCAGAGGGGCCGCCTCTGGACCCACCTTAAAACCATCATCAGTTATGAACATAAGAAAAGCAGATGGAGATTCCAGCACATGAAATTAATTCACAGTCAGTTTCCCAATAAATTTAAACTCGACTCCATAATGCTCTGAAGAGCATGAAACGCTTCGGAGACACGAACGTAGTCCTCTGGGGGTGAATACTGTCATTTAGGAGCAGCTCTGGGGTGCTAGGAAGACTTTCTACAAGAAGATAACTACTTTCAATAAGGACTGATGTCTCCCTGGGCAGAAAAGTGTTTTCCAGTGCCTTTGGTACCTCTCTAGTTTCCTTCACCTTATGATCTACTTTTAGGCTGCAGCATTTTAACTTTGGAGTACTTTTACACTTTAAGATACCCATTGCATATGGTTGCAAAACAAATAAAAATTAAGCTTTTCAAGGCTAAACCTGTTGGTTTTACCAATACTACTTATCTTCTACTAAGACCATTCCCCCCCTCCGATTGTATTCTTCAAAAAAGGCGTGCACAGAAAAACTTTCAAAAGAACACGGTGCCCTGACTAGTTCTTATTTTCCTCCCTAGCACCGTTTTAGGAGGACAGGCGTTTTGACAAATCTATCTTGTGTTCATATTGCAAACCGTCTACGAGTTTCGCACTCCCCTGCGCTATGGAAGCCCGCCCTCTAGTGGCTGACAGCAGCATTTCTCGACTCCGGGCATTGACCTTATTTTCCACGGCAAGATCTCAGTGTCCTGCGCTCCGAGGACAGCTCCACGATCTCAAGCCTTGGACTGGGAATCTGTTGTTGACATCAAACAGTAGAGATTTGTTCTCAAAACATTGGTAATGTCCTGCAACAAATTTAGAGAAAACAGCGGAAGGGAGGGAAAATCCAAGAGAGCCGCCTTAATCGTTTTGTGTCCGTTTCTGAAAAACAATGCATGCTTAAATAGTATGTGTTACCAAGGCGAGGAGGGGACGAGAATTCCTCTGATTTTGCCTTTTAATTTCACTTTCCACAAATTATCCTTCGTACCATATACAAAAGCAATCAAAGGTTTAGTGTGCCCTAGATAGATACACACTGAGTAGAACACGATTCAATCGGCAGGGCGCAGTCCACGTGACTATGGATATAATGCAGCCGTTTTGACAGCTGAATACAGAAAACATTGTTCTGTGGACACCCGCAGTGCTGAGAAAACCAACTCGTCTCATAGCAACAAATAAAAGGATTGTTTCAGATCGAGTCTTCGAAATCCTGGTGCTCTGAAAAGTCTGCCCCAGGGATGCGCTCCTCCACCGCCACTATCTGCAGATCCAGATTTCTAAGCAGCACAAAACCAGTGCAGCATTATCAAGGGATGGGCCCGACTTCAGCCTGATAAACGATTTACGCCAGGACCTTCGACTACTTTGCTGCCGGTTCACCACAGCATTTATACGCAGGGGCAGTAGCAGTAATGCAGTAATCTTACGTACTTCTGCATGCCTCTGTGAACCCTACCTGGAATATCAAATTTCCCATCAAGAATTGTGCCTTCTTTTTACTCCTGCTATTTGTACATTACTATTCCCCGAATAATCCAATTTTATTCCCATTTTGGAGGTTTTAGAGCCAACCTATAAAAAGGTATGTGAGACTATATAAAAGAGTATTAGAGCAGTACTGTTTTTCATACTCCAAAAAGCCATTATGAATAGGCCGTTTTTAGGTTTCGCCTATAGGGCGCATGTGCTATCTGTAAAAGCTATTGTTTCTTTAAAAAACATCCTATAATAATTTTAGAGCCCACCCGTTACTAACCTCTACTTACCACTGGTTGGCTCTCACGTTTCTTTATTTACAATTGCTCAGCACCTCCTCTTCACCTCAGCTTTCTTCCGTGGCTTCTCTGAGTGTATGCCATGGAGCATGGACTAAGTACAGCTTCCTTTGGCTAGTGTCCTTCCACTGGCCACAGGCTTATTATGCAGGTACTCTTTTGTTACCTTTGGACATCCACTCTTATTGAGTGCATGTCCAAATGTAACTCTTTTTCATCCTGCCCATGTTTCCCTACCACCTCTGCCCTTCTTTGTTTTTCACCCCCACTCCCCACCACTGTCCTATGATGCGGTCAATGCAAGCCGCATCATAGCTTTTAAAAAAAAATTGTTTTAAAAAAAAATATATTTAATACTTTAAGCCATGTTGCAAAGCGGACCATGCTACTGTGCAACATGTAAACCAAAATTGACTAAGGCAATAGATTTCACATAGGAGAAACCTATTGGCTTTGTCACAGAATGATGCACACTATCTAGAGCAGTGGTTCCCAGCCTGTGGTCCAGGGACCCCTGGGGGTCTGTGAAGCCTCCTCAGGGGGTCCGCGACGGCTTAGAAAATTAAATAATCTTAACATATTAGGTCCCCATTTTTAAGTAATGACTCAGTGGGAGGGTCCCTAGATTCCAGTGATGATTCAGTGGGGGTCCCCGGGTTCCAGTAACAAAAGGTTGGGAACCACTGATCTAGAGAGTAATTAAATGGAAAGTACCACAGTCGACTACTAGCTCAGGACAGGTACCAACGCCCTCACACTCTCTATTGTTTAATTTATTTGTCTCACAGTCTTTCACCCTGCTCTACAAAAGCTGGAACTATGAACTGGTTATTGTAAATAAAATATTGTGCTCACAGTAGTAACTGTATGATATTGCAAGAGAGAGTTCAATGCAAAAATGCAGGGACAAGGTCAAAAAATTAGGATTACTAGTAATAAAGGAAATCCTAAGTGACTGTTACCTTCTTTTTTACATAGATAACGCATATTTTATTCATTATCAATACCACTGTTGATAACTAGAAGTGGTAGTATCAGCAAGAGTAATGCTGGGGCATGGCCTATTTACAAGTGGCCCTGGGCCATACGGATAGTTATAGCACTGCATAAAACCCGACACCAAGATGCTCAGAATGTATGGGGTGTGATAATTAGCACATCTAGAATTTTGCCTGAAAACAGGCCACAACATGGATCTTGGTGCCCACCACAGCAAACACTGCAAGTCCTGATATTTTCTGGTTCTTTTTCACTCTTTAAAACCGCAGCAGGTTCGGCCTCACGAAATATAACGAGGGATGCAGGCTTCGTTGAATCCAGCAACTGCTCGGTGCAATAAACACTGCACCATTTGGAATTGTGATCCCCGTGAAAACAGGTTTTTATGCAAGGATCGCAATTCAGCAGACCACTTCTAATCAGGCCTATGTGTTATTGGTCTAGATAAAATTGATAGCAGCGTTACATTAGTCTTTTGTTTCTGGTACATCATAACTATTATTTTTCTTGGGAAACACCAGCCACAATTTCAGAAGCTGAGTTTGCCTCAAACAGCTGTGTCACAGGGACTTGTAGGTCGGAAGGACAAAGATGGACAGTTTGTCCATGCTGCAAAGTGCTGATGAGACATGAAATAGCTCCACAAAGGAGTCATATGGCAGCCTTGGCACACCATGGGAGCTTCCAATAAAGCTTTCTCCACTCACGTTCACACCCTTCTTGGGCGAGACTAGGAGCAGAGTACTCCCAAGTGTGTGCCGCAAACCCCGCAACACACCATGGCCGCCAAGACGAGGCGACTTCTATAACGCAGTGTCTGGCGGGTATTGCACAAAATCACCACACTGCAGAAGACAAAGCATTTCTAATGTGGATAGCTGCATATGCCAGGCACAGAAAAAACATGGCTGGCAGAGTAAAACCCAACGTGTACAACCACCCATTTCATAATACAGCACACCCGACTAGGGGAGCAACAACTGGTGTGTGCAGTCACTCCTTACAGGCATGGCCACATCTGAAGGCCATGGGCCTAGATTGTAAAATACTCAACCAGGTATACAACTGGTGGGCACGTGTCTTGTTGGCACAGTTCTAACAGGCACAGATCTGACAAGCGCTTCATATTTTGGCAGTATGAATCTGGTGGTAACAAGAGTCTGTGCCAACACGAGGGGCACTGCCTGTTGATCTCAGTGTGTAAGGTGGGCATTGGGTATTCATCTGGCTCACTGTCCTATGGACATACTATTTTCTTACAATAATAGGCTATATATAGAGTCATTAATGCTTGCATTGTAGTCCTTTTAGCTTGTAGATACAAATCTACCTGGTTTGGGTTCTTTTGTTTTGTTTGTGGTCTTTTTTGCAACAACGGGCTTGCTGTAGCAGGTGTACAAAGTGCATGCAGGAGATCATATATTTTCTCTGATATAGCTGGGGGGATTCAGCTTGCTTGTGAAAGAGTTTTGCAGAACCAGGAATAACTAACTCCGTGAAACAAAGGTGGCATTGTAAATAAAATGTATACGCTAACAGTGATTTTAGAAATATCTACAAGAGCTGAAACATAATCTCATTATTTCAATATTCAAACTGCTTGCGCTGCATACATGTTTAGCCGTGCCCCACCATGCTCTAATAAAACAAACCAAATTAAACCAAAAGCGCACAATGTGGTAACAAGTGGCCTTGCCTCCGCTGAAGATCTAACCTCATCATGTGTGTAGATACGAAAACTGTTTCGGGGCACCGGTCCCTAAAGTGCTTGCGCGGGAGAGAGCTAGGAAACGAGTGGAGACTCGCACCCTATAAATGTGGGACCGGGAGACAGATTTTCTTTTGGACGCTACAATTGCAGCCAACCCCCCCCCCCCCCCCCAAAAAAAGCGCAGTACTATAACTCGGCAAGACAGCGGACACAAGTATCTAAGAAGCAGGAAATGTACAAACCCTTATCATTTGTACTTTATTTTTGGACTCCGAGGCGCTACACGAGGCAGGAAAGGGAAGAGGAGAACAGGGCATGGGGAACGCCCTGGGACCCTCAGTGCGGACTCTAGCATGGGGTCCAGTGAATTCTGCACCCCTCCTTACATTTAAACAGCCCAAACCTGCCGGACTGCGAGAAAATACAGGGATAGGCTGAAAGGTAAGGACCGGGCTCCGCCTTGTGGACCTATTTTTAGGTCAAACTCAAGACAGGCAATAATTATCACCCCCGCATAACTGAGAACACCTCGGGCTCGGATTTTACACCATGCAGTAATCTAGTAAGGGTGTCCAACGCAGGTATGTCACATTCATTGCACATTTTGAAGATAAACTCCTTTACATGTTCAGGGGTTAATTTAGATCATTGAATTTAAAGTTCTCTTGCATAACTATCCTAAACCTCCAGCTGGATCCAGCCCTTCTTGGCCTTCCTCAAGGATACACGCTTCGGAGGGAGGGCAGTGGAAGAGTCATGCTAGAGCGGAGAGGGCTTTAGTTGCTAGTCATGGCTGCCTGGTTGTAGTGGAGAGGGATGGAGCCTCATGGGAATGAGAACAAGTGCTGAAGCTTCTCTGGTCACCCAAGACGGCTGGAAGAAAAGGGTCGGAGGGAGGCCCGATGTGCCTTAATGAATTAAGAACAGTCTACATCAGTGGATCTCAAACTTCTGTGGACCACCTCAAAGTCATTACTCGAAGGCGGGGACCCCCACTGATTCATTATTGGAATCCGGGGACCCGCCACTGAGTCATTACTCGAAGCCGGGGACCCTGGCGTAAACATTGTTGATGATGTGAAACGCAAAACAATACAGAAACAAGCATTCATCAAACTAATACACAAATTTTAACACATTTCATTTAATCTGAAAACAAATTCAAATAAAAAAAAAAAAATAACAAATGTAATTTTAATAGGAAGGTAGGGGCTTTTCTAAATTTAATTGAAGCATCACATCATCTATACTATATTCTGTTTAATGCACCTGCACCACTCCCACAAATCAATCCAAGTATACCAATTACATTTTTAGTCTCCAATTTTAAATTCCTTGACATTTACAATACGTTTTACACTTTTCGGTTGTACACTTAGCCACTTTATTTGATATACACTGTATTAATCTTTAATATTATTTAATATTTTCTGAGTAGTTGCAGACCCCCTGATGAGGCTTTGTGGACACCCAGGGCTTCACTGACCACAGGTTGGGAACCACTGATTTACATGGCTGCCTTGAAGTATGATGTATCTGGCTCCCGAAGGGATGGCAAGCCTTGATGGAGTGAGGACCACAGGCTTGCCAGAGAGATAAAAAAGCAGGGAGTGGTGGAGTGCACTTTAACAGCGAAGACAATAGCGGTGACTTGGTGCGTCTCACAGTTTTAGACATTTTGTATCCGAATACATGAAGGACAGATTCCATTTGCGATGGACAGCTGCCAGCAGCAGAGAAGCAGACAGGGCCCTTGGACTGCTGCCTCCCCAAATGTCACTTTCACAATGTATCATTTTTTGGCATTGCACCATTGCACTAGTGAATAAATGCAGTGACGGAAGTCTGCTGTCCCTTGCAAGCAATGGTGTAACATAGCCCCTGCGGTACAGGTCCCACCCCACGAGCTCCAGGGGACCCCTCAGCCCAGAACATTGAGCAAAGTAATAGGTGGTGGGCCAGAGGTGAGGGGCTCCATGTTCTTTACAGTGGGTGGGGGGGGTGGGGGGGAGGGGGCTCAAGTTTTGTTACACCACTGCTTGCAATTGCCCACATCTGCATTCACAAGAATTAGTAGATTACATACTGAATCAGGAATATTAATGAGGCGGGATTACTTGCTTGAAGTACCCTTCCACTGTTTCTGGATTAAAGTATTCAGCAGCGAGCAAATAACTGGTTTGGTCACAGAGAGAGGAAATGCTTTGCAAACAGCGCTGCAGCCTGACCAGGTCATAGTATACATGCAGACCCCGCAAGTGGCAGTGATTGGGACTGAAGGGTATTGACATACCACCAAAACCTGAACATAATCCAAACAACCACATATAAGTAATGAACCAAAAGGAACAAGGTGTTTGAGGGGCTCCCGAGATCCTGGCCCTCCTGTTAGCCAGAAGGGATCACAGTTGATACAAGTTTTTTACGCTGGATTATACATGGTTGCTCCTGGTGATGACTTATAAAGGATGCACAACCCTAGTTGAAATAGAGGGAATAGATGGCGTGAGAAAGAAAACTGCTGGTGATAGGTGCAGTATTACTAGTGATTCACGTGCTAATGGATAATTTACTTATCTTGGCAAAAGAGGGAGGGCAGTATGAGGACACCCCAATCCATGAATTCTACCTGCGTAAATACCAGATGACTAACATCTACTGCTGAAGGGCTTGATTGCTAGTTCTAGACCTGTGAGTCAAGCAGAAAGCTGGAACTAGGGGGAAGGATAGTTAAAGGGTGAGGCATTGGGTGGGCAACTTCTGATGAAGGGTAGAATAGTAGGAATTACATGGTGTATCTCACAGCCAATGTTTGCTTGGAACATAGTAAGGAAACAGCGGTATATGTGGTACTCTTGGTCAATTGAGATTGGGATTCAGGTGAATGAATTGGGTGGGGAGTGTGGATAAAAGTACTTTTCAGAAACCCAGAGTGCACTGTCGCCAACCAAGGAAGTTGAAATAAAATGAGAGCAACTGCAACCTTTGTCACAACTTTCATTGCCTTACACATTGGTGCTGCTGCTAACAAAGTGTAAAGGATATTTGGGGCAGAGGGATTGGGGGAACACACACTAATCAAGAATTAACACCCATTCATATTGGTCACTACTGACGTGCAAAATCAAACCCAAACCCTGTTGAAAGGCAGAATATAGGTTCTTACTTAAGGAGATATAATGACCAATTAGTGACATTCTAAGAGATGACCTCAAACTGGGAAGAAGGTAAATTCGAAAATTAATCAATCAGATTATTTGTAAAGCGCATTACTCACCCGTTAGGGTCTCCAGGTGCTGAGGGTGGGGGCTGTTACTGCTCGAACAGCCATGTCTTGAGATGAAGGTCCTGTGTCTGACGCAGATGGGTGGGAAGAGTGTTCCACGTCTTGGTGGCGAGGTAGGAGAACGATCTTCCACTGGCGGTCATTCTTTGGATGCGTGGGATGGTGGCGAGGGCAAGGTTGGCGGAGCGAAGCTGTCGAGTCAGAGTGTAGAAGGAGAGCCGTCTGTTGAGGTATTCTGGTCCAGTGTTGTGTAGTGCCTTGTGAGCATGGGTGAGGAGTTTAAACATGATTCTCTTGTAGACGGGGAGCCAGTGTAGGTCTCTCAGGTGGGCTGTGATACGGCAGTGGCGGGGGATGTCCAGGATGAGGTGTGTGGAGGCGTTCTGTATGCATTGCAGTCTTTTCTGGAGCTTGGCCGGGGTTCCTGCGTAGAGGGCATTGCCGTAGTCCAAAATGCTGCTTACAAGGGCTTGCATGACCGTCCTTCTGGTTTGAGTGGGAATCCATTTGTAGATCTTCTGAAGCATGAGGAGGGTGTTGAAGTAGGAGGAGGAGATGGCGTTGACTTGCTGGGTCACTGATAGTGATGAGTCCAGGATGAATCTCAGGTTGCGTGCGTGGTCCTTGGGTATCTGTGCGGTTCCCAGTGTGGCAGGCCACCAGGAGTCGTCCCATGCGGAGGGGGTGGAGCCGAAGATGAGGACCTCAGAGAAAAGAGGTGGAACAGAAGACTGTACTCTGCTGCTGCTAGAGGCACCCCTTTGGCTATCCATATAGGTACTGCCCTTGTGAAGCTGGAGAAAGATGGTAAGTGAAATAGACAGAGAGAGATCTAGCAATGGGGACACTACCTCAGGAGAGGGATGGGTGCAAGCGGGTCTTACGTGCATATCTACATATATCACGCAAGTGGTTTCAAGTGCTAGTAACCTCTGACACCACTCTGTGATGTGCCAACAAGAAGATACAGAGAATAAGAGAGTAACAGACAAGGACCAAACAGTGCAATTTGTGACACCTGGAGTATAATAATGCCTAGAAGAAGAAGAAAGGAGAAAAAGTGGCCTATGGTACTAACTGCCATATGTACCCCGGTTCCAGCAATAATTATCACCATAATGATTATTATATATCAAGAAGAAATATGAATCCCATATCTGGACCAAGAACAGTAGATCAATAACAGTGTAAATGAAATAGGGATTACCAATGCGGTGAAACAAGAACAAGGGGAGAACTCTAGTGTGGTAGAAAGGGTGGGGGAACAGGACACAGTGGATAAAATATACCAAATGGGAGGAAGATGGGAACAATTACAGGGATAATGCATTTGTGCAAATGGTGAAATTTTATAAGGAATTGGCAAATGTGTCGGATTGCTATATTTGTACACATTTACCCACCTCTGCCCAGGGAAGGACAGATTACGCTCAGATTCCTCTTCCCCAGTATGTTTCATGTCACATACTAAACAGCATGTTTGCAAAGGAAGTGAATGGGACTATAAAGGGAAGGCCACCTAAAAAGAAGAGGAAGGTTGGAAAAGGGAGATTAAAGCAGGGAAACAGTAGGGGGGGGGGGGGAGAGAAAGTAAAGGAGGAGGTAGGATGGGTGTGTGTGTGGACAACTAGTACTGGAAAAAGCTGGAAGCATTCAACATAGGAAGAGATAAGGGTTATGCACAGGGGAGAAGAACATAGATATATCACAAATGTCCCTTTCTATACATAAGGAAAAAAAGGGGTCATGGTGTTTTCGATACCTCAAAGGCAGCATCCCAAGGCCAAATACATTTTATGATAAGGTGTGTCGAATGGTTACACCAGTAATGAAATGCCCTAACATACACCTCCCCAACCATAATAATAGCAGCATAAAGGTAGGAGAAAGCACCACCGCATGCTAGCTTGCGAAATCCTCACTGCTAAAAGTACTAACGTATGCACTTATGGTTCCTCTTTCTCCACATATAGATGTATCACAAGACATTTGATTCAGAGGACATTGTGCAAGCTTCTTGTCCATGATTCTAACCCTTATATGGAGCATCACGTGTGCTATATAGAAAAAATTAATCATACGACAATATCAAGAACCAATGAAATGTGTTAATGTGTCTGCGGTTTAATGCTATAAAAGATCATGCATTACTTCCTCGTGCAGAGTGTTCGAGATGGATTTTGCCCGCTCAGTCTCCATGTACATGTATTTCTTATTATGTCTTATTAGTTCTTATTAAAAGTAATCTAAGGAAGAGCGGCTGGTCTTGGGTTGTTTCCTGAATTGTCTGGATCTGAAATACTCCGACTTGGCTTCGACAGTTTCTTCTGTACTTTCCGAACTGACGTTCTTCCAAGTCTCATATATATGACAAGCACAGCGTAAAGATTGCAGGGACATGTTATCTT
Source organism: Pleurodeles waltl (assembly GCF_031143425.1). Classification (NCBI taxonomy): domain Eukaryota; kingdom Metazoa; phylum Chordata; class Amphibia; order Caudata; family Salamandridae; genus Pleurodeles; species Pleurodeles waltl. The sequence goes on from NC_090448.1 coordinate 1,006,818,069, forward strand.
TGTTTTAACGCATAATTAAAATCAATAATGTCGTACATATACGTCTCCTTCGATCAGTGCTTAATTTGTGCTGGTGGCTTCCGGTGCAGAGCACCGGCACTTATTTTTGAGATCCAGCACTTATTTTTCTGCCTCAAGCATTTACTGCAAGTGAAAGACTTGTATGGAAAGACTGAGGAAGAGAAAAACGAAAAAGCATCACAAAGGGAGAAAGGAGGAAGCTGCAAGAGTGAGCTGAAGGGGCAGGGAGTGGCCGTAAATGGATTAGGGAGGCCCAAGATGGCTTCAGAATTACGCTGCCTCAGTGTTTTCTGCTCGCACATTTAATTGAAGCAGCTGCTTGTTTCAGAGGAAAGCTTTAGGCACGGCACATTTTTATTTATAAATTAAGCTCTGCCTTCCATATATATGCACTGCCGCTTTGAAGCAAGAGCGCAATTTTAAAGGAGGTTCTGAGAAGAGGTAGGGGTAGTGCTTAGGAGGGAGGGCCATAAATATTCAACAGTTCTCCTGGCTTACTATTTTCCCCCAGATTGAGGAAAACATAACTGGTGGTACTTGAGTGAAAGATCCTGCTTGCGAGACAGAATTATTAATGATAAAGCATGTTTTTTCGTTTAAGGAGAAGAGCTCCACGATACCAAACCACAACCACATTCTTTTACAAAATTAGCAATTGTGGTCACTCCGTCATGAAGATATGTGTCAATCTACACCGTTCTTACCGAGCAGAGACAAACCAGTTCTGAACATTGCCCAAGCAAATCCCCCACGACTGGAGGTGAAAATAGATCTGTTTAGTCTACAATGATTGGAAAATGTCATGGAACAGAGTCTTTAAAGTGGACTTAATATGTTGTTCCAGAGTCTGCCAGAACTTCCCAGCGCATACTCTTTTAAAAAAATCTTTTCTTTAAGTTTGTTTTTAAGCATTTCTCTCACTTTTGTCACTTTTCATTTTGCGACCAGCCTACACCAATTGCAACAAGTAGTGAAGTGTAGTACAGCGAGGTTGGTAAGAAACTCAGTTATTACATTAGAGGTGCAGAGTAAATGGTTGGATTTTTATTTGTTGGTGAAAAGTCATAGGAAATTGTGTTGTACTGTAACTGCATTTATATAGCGCTTCATACCACTGATAAGAAACAGAGCATATTAGTAGACAGGCAACACTCAAAACTAAGTGAGTGAATGGTTGTAAGTCTATTGGCCTGCTATTTGGCTTACGTCAAGTGTGGGTTTGTGTCTTGTGTGCATGACTGACCAGAATTTTGCTCTTATCCTGACTTAGGTATTTGCACCTAGGCGAGCAATGAAGTGAAGAGGAGTGAGAGATATAACACATGAACTGTATATTACTGTATCATTGTGTCTGGTTGGCAGGTTGTGGGTTATGTGTGTGGAAGAAACATCCTTTACAACAAAGTCAAAGACGCAATGCCTTTACCACACAACATTTACCTCACAACGAATGCCTTTGGCATGTAAGGGAAGTATAGTTGAAGTAAGTGTCTATCACTGGCGGTTTCCATTGGGTAGTTATAGTAAGGTCTGCATTTCTATTGGAAGAGCATTATTTGTTTACTAATAACTAAGGCGTAGTCTGACGGATCTTCATAAAACATTCCAAAAATGATGTTCATCCACGTTAGCTCCTTCCCGGAATGCTTTGGGTTCATCAGTCAAGCAGGGGCTGAGAAACAAAAAGGGGAGGGGGTCTCAAAAACCAAATTTCCCCATTTTACATCGACTTTATTGAAAAGGGCTACAGCCAAAATAGCTTAATGAAACTACACCATATTTGTTAGGAAACTAGATCTTCGTCCAGAATGCCTGCTTTTGGGATTTGGTGTAAATCTGTTCAGTACTTTAGAAGAAATGAAGGTACAAAAATATTTGTATATCTGGACGTTTGGGCTCGAGGGACTCTCAAAAGAGTCCCATGAGCTCAAAAAAAAAAAAAAAAAAAGAAGAAGAGCATTCTGATTGGCTGAGGGGGCTCTTTGCGCATCCGCAGCCCCCCTACCTAAGGCCTGAAAGACTCCAGGGATTCTGACCCCAGGAATCACAACACCCGGGGCCAGGTCTTCTCTTGTGTCCAGAGGGAGCCCACCCCCATGACACGGTTTCACTGCCCACAAGAACACGGGCATGAAAAAAAAAAACGTACCCGTTACCACCTGGGGGAAGCTGTAAGAATGCTACCGTAGGGTAGGAGCACACATTCTCTCTCTCTCTCCCCCCCCACCAGAGTTCTTGTGGGCAGGGAAACAGACTGCTTCCACCCTGGTAGGAGCAGAGAAAAATACCTGTTCCTGTCAGGAGGAAGCAATGCTGGATCCTGCTGCACCCAGGACAGACCTGTTCGACGAGAGGGTGTGTCCCTGGGGCTCTCCTTGCAGCCCCAATTTGTTTATTAGGGGCGCCCCTAGTAGGCATTGGACACCCACATTAGGCAAGGGGATGGGGTCAGAGGACTAGTATTGGCCCTCGGAGGGGGGCCTCCCCTTTAAAAATAACATAGCCCCCCCTGGTGATGGTCCCATGGGCCTCTAAAGATTCAGGGAGAAAAGCTGTATGCCCTCTCCAAGTAACACATTTTAAAAGTCCCCGAGATGGGGTTCCCGGGGCCTGTAGAGGGTTGGGGAGGGGGTGCAAACTATAGTTACTTTAGGGCATGAGTTGGATACTTGATGAGATGACTAACTTTTGAATTTCAATGGTAAGTAGCTGGGTCTACAGTTGCTATGGAAGAATTAATGGGAAAAACATGTTCTCTTAGCCTTTGCTTGAAAAATCCGCCCCTGAAACTTTTCAGTTAGCAGCCGAGGTGAAAAAAAGATTTTTTAGGAAAGTTTGGTGAAGATTCATGAAATGGCATTGAAGTTGTTGTTCTAAAACAAAAAAATGCTTTCCCTCTGGAAACGTGGTTGTGTATGTGTGTGTGCGCTTGTTTACCTTAGGTGGTGAAGCTATATACGTGTAATAAGGGCATTCGTGGTAAAGGCATGCAAACTGTGTCATGCCTATGTAGGTAGTGTTTTGGTGTTGTGTGAAGAGCAGCAAGACATACTTCTCAGGTGACCATGGTCATATAGCTCCAGTTATGTATGGAGTAGAATGAAGACATCTATGTATGTGGACTTGATGACAATCCCGGAGATGGGTTTCAGTAGTAGGAAGGCAAGCCATAGGAATGTACTCATTAAAAGCAGACTGGTGTCCGGGTGGCCTACAGAGTCCACCAGTAATGACATAGGAATGACCTACAGGAATGCACTGAATTACAGGCATCCTTGGTGCATGCTCTTTAGAGTCCATCCAGACACAAAGGGCAACCCTCAGGAATACACCAGTATTAACCAGCCAAAGCAGATGATCTAAGGAATCGAATTTGGGGTGACAGTGGAGCAACTTAATGGCATGTACTAGTTTATACGCAGCCATGAGAAATGTTCTTTAGATTTCACCAAGTGACTCAGGGTATTCCCAAGACTGGTAATATCTATTGGCAGCCATAGTTAATGATCTGAAGAGTCCAATTAAGGGCAACAGAGAAGCAACCTATTGGATTGCAGTGGATTATAGGTAGCAATGGTACATGATCCGTTAAAGTGAAAGAGAAAAATCCCAAGGCTGGTAATTACTATTGGCAACCATAGTAAATTATCTGAACAGTCAAAACAGTGGAGGCAGGAGAGGGACCTATAAGGACACAATGAAATATAGGCAGCAATGGTAGAAATGACCAGGGTTGGATTGGCCTATAAAGCAATCAGGCAGTGCCCAATGGGCTGGTCAGAGGTCAGTGTGTGATTTTTAGGTCGAGCATAAGCGTGCGGCCTCTTGTATACTTTTAGTAGGTCGAGCATGAGTTTATGGTGTCTTGTATACTTTTAGTAGGTCTAGTGTAAGCGTACGGCATCTTGTATACTTTTAGTATACTTTCTTCTGAGGGCTTAAAGCCATTTCATTTGTTCTTTTCAGTGTCTTTTAAAAATGCTTGGTTGCTAGTGGTTAGCCATGTCTCTTTGTCCCTCCTTTTTCCCTTAGAGCAGAGAGCAGGGACTAACTACCGTATAATTACACTTTGTTGTGTTCATCTGTTCTCTGGGGGACTTTTTTTTTTCTTGGTTTCCTACTCTTGAAAGTCAATGTGCTTACAATGCTGAGCTCGGAGACTGTACATGCACCCTACTTCTGCGCCCACAGCGCTTAAATCACACTCCCCCCCACGCCAAATTCTTCCTTATCCTGTTACCCAATCACACAATCACCCTTCTCCCACTTGTTAACTCCTGTGCCACCATGGCCGCTTGCCCCATACCCCTTTGTGTTCTTTTGCCTCGCCGCTTTGCGCTCATGGCGGTATGTGGTTTATTCATCTTCCTTGGTTTCGGGCATCTTGCTGTTTCTTTGCAATGTCTGCGGGGCCTTTATGTATTTCTTTTTTGCAGTTTTATGTAGCACAAACTAAACAGAGGTATTGGAGTACTTTATTTGTTTTGCAGTTTTACATAGCGCAAACTTGATACAAAGGGTATTACAACGCTTCACGTGAGCACTGGTTACATTACACAAGAATACATTCATTTTTGGTAGCAAAGGCAGATTAAGTGATTTGCCCATAATCACAGGATATTGAGCCAGCACCAAGACTCGAACCATGAGCCGGCAGCTCTAACCCTTACACCACATCCTTTCCCCTAGGTTTTTTTTATCTGATGCGTGTTGCGGCAGTCTGGGAATAACTTTTTTCTTATCTATATATATATAGCGCTTAGTAATAGAGGTTCTGCCATTTCATAGCGCTGTAAAGCAGGTGCTATTCTTAACAAAAATTGCTATAGTTCATTTGCATCAAGATTTTAGTCTGTGACATTCTTATTCTGTCAAGACCTCTGCAGTGGGTGCATTAACAAACTGACTTGAGTAGAGCTGAACACTAGCATGTGCTCTTGATGACCTCCGGAAGGTCACCAACCAAGCACACAGGTTAGTTCTAGACAAGAAGATGGCGAAAGGTGTGTCCAAAATAGTGGAAAATGAGTTGTGACTTCAGACCCAAGTACTTCACAGCCTCAAGCTTGATAGCAAAAATCATCTAGCCTTTTGATGTAAATTGGGCTTCTTCAAATTGAATTCAGTTAGTAGAGGCAGATATTTTCCTAATCCTGTAGCACAAAGAAGTTAATATAAGGGTGCCACAGTGAGAGGAGCAGCGTATCATAGGACACAAAAGTATAGCAAACTCAGTCACTTCCTCCTCTCAGATTTCACTGGTGTCATGACTTGGATGACAGTCCTGTCACAACTACTGTGTTCTTGCAGATGCCACTTCCAGAAGCGCTGTCTAAAACAGCGCTCAAATAGCACTGCTTCCTATTTGAAGATGCAAAACCTTGAATAGCCCCCCACAGTCACTGTCACAGGTGCAGAGCACTTCCCCATGACCCTCAGGACTCCTGTGTATAATTATCCACACATCGTCTGACACAGACCAGTAATGTTTAACCTGCTCTCCTCTCCTCCAACCTTTATGTAACTACTCCACTACGTTCCATGCATCATTTGATGTAAAATATGCATTATTTCCAATTGCCCTGGTTATCAGGTACATAGAAAATCAATGTCAAGAAAATATCTTCCTGACGCTATCAAGTAGCCCTTTTCTCACTCCTGCTTCTAGTGGTGTTCCTTTCAGTCCTTCACCACGCCTCGCTGTGCCTATAGGGATATATGTGTTTTTGTTTATATGGGCACACTCCCCAAGGACTACATCTCAAAGTCAATCCTGGTCAGTAACAGTAAAGACTCCATGGGCAGGCAATGTTCTAAACAGGAGAGCTCTTGTTTCACAAACTTTGACCACCAGGACCAGCCACTGCGTGTACTTATGTAACCCAAAGGTGAAGTTGTGACTGAAGTCTTTCAGGGGTGTGGAATATAACAAAAAAATCTACTCGTCCATGGGACAGGTTGCTTCGTAAATCTACTTGTCCTGTAAAAAACTCTAATTGCCCTTTGGTACCATGTAGTGCAGCGACAAATTATGGCATCAATCTCATTTTACAAGAGCTCTGATAATAGCCCCTCTGATTATGCCAGGGCTAATACTGTACTAGGGCTTGACTACTAGCAATCTCAAGCCCTACTATAGCAATTTCTTTATTTTGCAACCTTTCTGCAGAGCTAGATACTGTGGCTGGAGGAAGCAGTAAGCAATAGTTCCAGGGCTGAAATGCATTTAAGTCTGTGCACACCTTACTAACTTGCATGTTTAAAGGATTTTCACCAGCTCTTCTCTAATTTTCCCCCTACGAGAAAGGTTGGAAGCTTACTCCTGACAAGGGAAGAAGTAGCAGTTGTTCCAGGGTTGGGAAAAAAGATTTTTGCATGAGCAAATCTACACATGCTTATTTGTTGTGCTAAAATACAGCTCAAAATATTTTCTAGGAGTACGATTTTCTGGTCGTCTTCTGTAAATTCTTGCGCATCATGAAAGCCACTAATGCAAAGACATATACCATGGGGGCATATTTGTGACTTGGGCCCTAAGGTCTAGTGTTAACCAGGACATTTGTTTTTATTACAATTCTATTTCTCTCTCTAGCCATCTATCCTTCTATCAGCTGGCTTTTCTGAGAGTGATAGCTTTCTGCTCTTCCACAAGGAGCACGTTGGCACGCAAGGTAGTTTTGTTCAGTGCCAGGAAGTACTATGGCAATGTGTGCTTTTTTTAGCTTTTTGCCAATGTTCGTTACAATGGCCAGGGCCTGGCACCTCCCACAACAATAAAGTTACAAAACCCATTTCAAAATAAGACGTGCATTGACAAAACCAAAAGACTGACCGCCAATGTCAGATCGGTTGGCTTTGCCAGTACTTGTTCATTTTCATGTTTCCCATAATCTTGTTGAAAATGGGAACACACTGATTTTCCATTTCAAATATAGATATATATATATTTGTTAAATAGCATGCATTAAGACATTTTACGAAATGATGCTTCAAAGAGATAGTAGCTAAAATTTCACAGTAAATTAGCAAATTGTTTTTTTCCTACTTGTATTTTTTTCTTAGCGTTTAATTTTGAAAGGAAAGAATCATCAATCTTTCTTACAAGCTTCTGCAAACATTTGCATCTAATCAGAGCATTCTGGGAGCATTATACATAGCCTCATTTTGTTAAACTTTCAAACATGTGTGTGTGTGTACACATTTTTGTACTGGAACCACTGTCAGAAGTGCAGTGTGTGACCTTACAACGTCTATTAGGAGTGCTCACCTTAATAATAAAGGCTTTGTGTTAATGAACCATAAATGTAAGCTAGAACAGCATTAACTTGATGGACACAAATATTACCTCAACTGCAGACAGTTTCCTTCCTTGTAAACTGGCAGCCACAGGGTTTGTGCTGCAGTGGATTGGGCCTACTTGTCCCAAGGATAAAGTAAACATGAAAACTTGTTGTCCTTGACCCCAAACAATATGTCCTCTGTGTCTGGTTATAGAAATTTCACACCCCTGAGCCTTTTTTGTATAAGACAACAAACAGGCAGGATCCATGCCAGGCCTGCAGGATAACCACTAAGTAAATAAGTTCCATATTTACGTAATGTTTCTTATGCGGTCATCAAGAAACTCTGACACGGTCTGGACCTACCTTGGATTACCCAAAAAACCATACATTTGAATCCTTTTCATAGCCCAAAAAAAGGGCAATGAACCAGGACTGTAGGAGCCTCACTGGGCACCACTGATGTAGCTGAAAAAACACTATTGTCCAAACCCAGTCTTCCCGCTCTACTCTGATTGGTCCAGATGGCAAGGCCAAGACTTAAAATTTTGAGTATCCACCTCAGCAGAGATAATTCAGACTTCAAAACCATCAACCAGTACACAAATGTATGTACCAAAAAGGCACCGTCAAGGCCGAGGAGATTCAGGTACATGTATCTGTTCTACAGAGTCCTGTTGTGAACCAAGGGCTGTCATAAGACTATTGACCCAAGGCAGTGCTTTAAATGAATACAGATCAACAGCCCTTCTGTATTTCCATGTAAAACACTGACCAAAGGTCACAAACGTTGCACCACTGGTACCTATCCTGTCGGCCCATCTACCACTGAAGCTCTGTTTCATCAATCTGCACACATTTGAAGCCTCCAGTTCAGTAAAGCTGCCACTTCTGTTATTCACTTTGTACACAGTCAATATTTTTAAAAGTTAGGCTGGTATTGCCAATGTGAAGGAATAATTCTTTTACAAGTTTAACACAGAGAAATATATGTATGCTCCTTTTCTTTGCCCCTCTTTTGATTCCCTCATTCTCCGGGTTTAATGCCACAAAGGTGCCTCTGTGTAGCTGGTTTGGTGCTACAAATGTTTAGGTAAAACACACTAGAAAGAGTAGCATCTGTAGGGTAACACAACCAGCCTGTAGGAATGAAGCAAATATACTCCCAAGATGGCGGCCTTGTTGTATCCTCTCTCCTGCAGTGACAGGCCTGGAAGGTTTGCTGTGGCACCTGGAATAGATCCACTACACTCCAAACCAAAACACACAGGTAAAAGACATTGTCATTTACAACGCCAATAGCTCAAGCTCTCACAAATGCGAGACATATTGTATTGCAAATGCTTGTTTTTTTTAGTCGTTTGTGGCCCTGTTTTATGGTCTGGTGTGCTGTTTTTTTACTACGGAGATATTAAAACAAACATTGCCTGCAGCAAGCTTGAATACATGCAGTCTTAGATATCTTGCTAAACACATATACACAGTGTGCCTTTACAAATGCAAAACTGCCCCACTTGCAAACATGGGCCATTTGAAGCTATCAAATAAAAGTGACTAATGGAGTCACTTTTATTTTGCTCCCTGGGCCTATTTTCTGTCCCAGTCTGATCCTGGAAGTGAGAGGGAAAGCATAAGTCGGCAATGGTTATAATCGGGAACAGGCCCAAGAGGTAGGGACTGAAACCACAGCACTGACTGTAATTTCAGAAATTCAACTTAACACTTGACTCATGATAGGCTGTGTATTGCCCAAGATGTGATAGATATTAATACTTCACTTCCTCTGCCCCCTCAGATCAAAATTTGAAGACAGGTCACAAATCTGAAGTTCACAAAGGGTTAGAGTTATGGCATTAGTACACCTTGCCAATCTTCATAGGAAGGGACAGCACTGCATTTTTAAAAACAAAACACACCTCCCTTCGGATACCTTGCTTTTTTTTATAATTCCCTTTATTGGATTTTCACTTAAGACAAATATAATCAAACAAAAATAAACAGTGCACCTTCTGCGCGTCCAGCGGTATTATCAACAGTAGCCCCACCTAAATGTGTCTTTCACTGGCGGTTTCATCCTCTACTTAACAAGTCATCTGCGAAAACCTGACTGGGAAGGCTCACAAAACAAGAACATAGGCACAACCTTGCATCACGGTTTGTTTAGATATTCAGTGACTGGAAAATCACCCTCCACCCAGAACAGCGATAATGAAACTGCTCCTACAAACCAGCTGTTTGGACGTGTACAAGATATCCAGCACCTGGACAGGTCACATCATAACCCTGGGAGCTCAAGCTGACCTATTAATGCCTGCGCCCTCACCCCGAGCTGCCCTCGTGGGATGAGCACCGCTTCCGGTGAGTCACTCCCTAGCCTGCTGTGTGGGAAACGACAAGAACACCAAACATGACTGAGATCATCTCTTAATCCCACTGACAAACAGCACATTGCAGCCCTCAAATGAATTCCTACATCTTTGTCAGTTTCGATACACAAACTGAACAGTACCAGGAAAAAAGTGCTCCTAGTCTGTTTATTATATAGGTTCGCTTACATCACACAACAGATGATTAATATTTCATTTCGATATCTTATAGTTCAATGTATTGATCTACTATGGAAACGTAAATTTTCAAAGATTTGGCAGTGAAACGTCAAGAAGCTCAACTGTGAGGGCACCACAGAGCGGCCATTTTGTTGGACATGACTGCATACAGCTCCCCTCCCCTGTTGTTAAACAGAACTCATGGAAGGTTTTGAACAGTAGCTTCTACAACGTAACCATTAGTTAGCTTGCAAATAGAAAACAAGCATTTGTAATGCAATGGGTCTCGCATTTGCTCGACTTCGAGCTATTAGCCTTTACCCTAACTGGACTTTTCTTGCCACATAAATTGATAATGAAAAGTAATACACCAGTAGAAGCGGGAGTGAGAAAAGGGCTACTTGATGGGGCCAGAAAGATCATTCCTTGACATTACTAAGTAGGTGGATAGTCAATCACAGCAATGAGGAGATAATGCATGGTTTACATCAAAAGATGCATGGAACTTAGTGGAGTAGTTACATAAAGACTGGGGTTGGAAGAGAGGACAGCAGGTTAAACATTACTGGTCTGTGATATAAATTCAAAAAGAAAAGTAATACAGTTGTACATTAGCGGGCCTATTTAAAGCGCCACACCAGGAGCATGAAGGAGCACACAAAAGAAAAACAGAAGTTTGCTCGCAGTCAAACGTATTGGGAAAAGTGCAATTATCCATGTAACAAGGTCCATGTTATGCAAAGCGCTCAACTACTGTCCAGTGAGATCGTGCTGCGTAGGAAATAAAAAGAAAAAGTAGTCGAGAAGCCATTTGAAAAACACAGAGCCTCGTATGTTTTCAGTAGCTGGCTGGTGTGCTCGCAGAGGGATAAACACTGGAAAAGGTATGACGTATGCATGCCTTTCACAAGTAAAATCAAGCGATTTTTAAAAGGCAAGACCACAAACCAACCAAACTGATGGCCGTGACATGGGAGTGTACTCGACCCTAAAAACAGTCACAGCTCTTAAACACACTCCCAGCTCTCAATATAGCCCTAATTTATGGACAGTTGCTTCATGATTACTGCTCTTCTGTGCTCCTGGTCAATGGAATCAGCGTCAGGAACAAAAAGCAAACAGGGTTCGGATGGCAGAATTTACTTTCTGTAGTTACCACTCCTAAGTCAAGCCTTTTGTAGCAGACAGAAGGTTGTTGAGGGGCCAAGGATAGGAAAAAAGGACTTTCTTCTTATATCATTTGAGGGCAAAGCATGCAATATCACTAGTATTATATGAGAATTGACATCCATGCAGTTTTATAGACACAAGCCCAGCACACTGTAGATCTGCCAACCTCGTAATAATACCTGCAGTGTGAGGAGGGGATAGGGCTTTGCGTCTAAAAGCACCTAGATGCACCACCTCCTCTTGTTGCCCTCCCCCAACCCCCCAAAAAAAGTCAGGAAAAAAGCTTCAGAGGCTGAACCCAATTCCTGGGGATGTTTAAACTATCATAATGGACATCAGCTGCCCAGAGCCTCCTCATCTAACGAAATAGAAACCCTTGGAAAAACGCTGATAGTTTTGTCTCACATCATGTGCTATTGGCTCCTCACTATGTGACCACGTGAAGGTAGCGGATATAGTGCAACACGTGGTGGCATTGTGAGCTTCGAAGTCTTTTAGAGTCATGGCACCCAAGAGGCCAAGCCTAACTCATAACACAGAGACCCTGCCCGGCCAGCACTTGCAAACATAGCTCAATTGTAGTCCGATCAATTGGTAAGATGTAAACTACACACGCACACATGCACACACCCAAATGGATACTTTAACGCATCAGTGAAAATTATGTTGGAAAGAAGAAGTATCAGATAAGAAAATCAAATATGAACTGAGGTAATAATTGCTGCATAATCACTCAATGGAACACGATTCATCGTGAAGCACAGTGCACTGGCTGTCGAAGACCAACTGTAACAACTACCTGGGTAAATACAAATGGGAGGCATACTGGGCCCCTAGTAGTCCGAGATGAAAGAATAGTAAATGTGTGGGGGGGGGGGGGGTAAGAACATCTGCAAACCACTCGTACGTGATCAAATTTCCCCTAATGGCATTGGGGGTGAAATTGGCTTGTCAGTATTTTGGGGGAGGTGTGGCCTCTTGCATGAAGGATAGTTATGTCCCATTGGTGGTCGGAGTTAGATAACGGCACTAGAAAACAAATCAGAAAGCTCTTAGCCTCTGATGATCTGCACTGGATGCAGGACAGGATGCTCAGGTTCATGCACTGGATTGGAGAACTGAAAAACGTATAGTTCCCCTCGCAAAAGGGGGGTGTAGTGGTAGTCATCTCAATCCTGCCCCAGAAGATAGGCTTCTTCTCACGCATCTGGGTCTGCACCATGAGGTAAGACTACAGGTCTTCAGAAAACGATGCATTACATCGACCCTCTTCCAAAGCACAGGAACAGAGATGTATGCAAGGCTGCATACATTTTCCTCTCGGAAGGGCCACTGCCAGAGGGACAGCCGGATCCCAAAGAAGGGGAGCTTTCTTGTGTGACGAGGTCTATGTCCATATCAGAGAACTCCGACCTCCTTTTTGAGAATTCTGAACTAGTCTAGTGATGTAATAGACCATTTGATATATCAGGAGCCAACCTTGATGGGCTGGCCAATATTTATGTGAGGCGCACCTCCATTTAGGCTTTTCCGACACAAAGCACTCAGATGAGTAAGTGAAAAACCGGTAGCAAGCATTAGCTTTATGCTCTCTCTGCCACCGACCTGCCCTGGGTCCAGGGTCAAGCTGGACAGTGCAGACTTGGTTCCTTGAATCTAGGAGGTAATCGTAGTTGCGGATGGCGACTGGTCAAAGTAGCAGGGCAGGGGAACAAACCAAAAATATGTAAACAAAAAAAAAAAAACAACGTATACTTACCTGGTCGCCGCCGCACTCCAGGCACAGGTTCCCAGCTTGCCCTGCGGCAATCATGACACTGCTTAGAGCAGTGTTATGATTGGCTGGACCGCCCTTGTTGGGTGCTCCAACGCAGACTGGGAGCCTGGGCCGGCTCTCTCCAACTTTGCAACACAGTGCACAGTTGGAGAGGGCCCTTGTGTGCATGTGTGTTTGGCCGGCCCGAGATGGCTGTCCAAACATACATGCGCACTGAGGAGAGTGATTTGTGCACTCCCCTCACTGCTCGTCACCCCCATAGCCCCACCTCTTTAAAAATAAAACAATAATAAACAGCATTTATTATCGTTTTATTTCTAAAGGTTTGCAGCTCCTGCTGCTGTTGGGGAGGGTGCGGTGCTGCTCCTCCACCATAGCGGAGGAGCCGCCCCTAGGTAACCGTGAGAGCTCTGGGAGAGACGCAGGCAGATGAAGCCTTTTCTCAGGAGGCAATATACAAACTAAAATATATACAGCAAACAAAACAAGAGCTCTCCAAACATTAGATAGAAAATAATGATAGAGATGACAGTGTGTCAGCTGGGCAAATGTCAAAGGTGCTTTGGTTTTCAAAAGTGGGCCATACTGAAGCCTTCTTGGGAAACCCAAAAGGGATGCCATGTCTGAAGAGTAGGGCACATGGTTTAATTTTATGGAATTATGTCCCTTTGTCGCTTTCTCTCGGGTCATTTGTAGAGTGCATGGCTCTTCTGATTTCCCCCCACTGACAATGATATCTAGACAGGTTTGGGAGTATGTTTAAGACTGCAATGCCTTAGAGATCTCTTCCATTTACTTCCTTCCTAACACTACCCTGGAATGGGAATGTGTTAGATGTTCATGTGATTGATATTAAAACACTTATATTTTACCCAAAACAGAGTATGCACATTTCTCCTTATTATCCCTTCATAACAGCTGTTTCCTTTTTCACAATTCCACCTTTAACATTTCTTAATGTTCTACCATTTATTCCTGAACATGCCCACACACCTGTCAGGGGATCTCCTCATTTATGAACAGGATCAAAATAAACACCGCATCATAGACAGGAAATGACTCCTAAGAGAACACACATCTGTTGAACTTTCCCGTGCTCTCTTCCATAAGGGAAAACAAAATCTTCTAAACTTACTTCCTGCGCCAGACCCTCTAACTGGGCAACTGATGCGTCTTTCTGGAGTGTGGAAGTTCCAAGGCAACACATTCATTTCCGGGGCAACAGAAGAACCTTCTCTCAAGTACATCTGGTTCATGCCTTCGGGAGGCAATGTTACAAGGGTTCACCAGAAGTTATGAGGCTATTGTTGCACATTCCTTTCCACTTTGCCACACTGCAGTATTACACAAACTATTAGTTTGTGTTATTTTGTATTTGTAGCACATAAAAGGATGAGCGCTTTCTTCAAGCTTGCTTGTCTGAACTAAATTAATCAACATAAGTCCTGCATCACTACAAATTCGGTTTGTACAAGACCTATCTTTTAAAGACTAATTGCAAATAAAAAAAAGAGCATGGGCCGGAGACGAGACTCCATCAAAAAGAAGGCCCAGACCACAACTACTTTTGTCGAGAATTGAGTTGTGTATGTCTGAAAGTACAAGTTACTTACCTTCGGTAACAATATATCTGGTAGAAACATATTCTAGTTGCAGATTCCTTACCATAGAATTTCCCCCAGGCGTCAGACTGGATCCAGAGGATTTTTCTTCAAGCAGTACCCCTGTGTGCCGTTAGATGGCGGTGGTCGACTCCATGGGCGTCGTTGGCATCGTGGTCCCCATGATGACATCGCAGTCATATACAGGCGCCACCCCGGCACGCTGACCTCAGTTTTTCACGACTTTCCAAGCCAGTAGCGCAGGGCCATGAACAACACTGAGAATGGTGCGTCAAAACTAGGGCCCTTAGTCGGAAGTACCTGTTCCCAGAAATCAGTTCGCAGTGCGGGGAGGATCGGTAAGGAATCTGCAACTAGAATATGTCTCTACCAGATATACCGTTACCGAAGGTAAGTAACTTGCACATCTGATAGAGACTTCTAGTTGCAGATTCCTTACCTTAGAATAGATACCCGAGTAACACCATCCCCAGTGGTGGGCTGCAAACTAAGATCACACCAAAAAGTCCTGCAGGACCAAACAGCCAAAATAGCTGTCCCTGCAGACCTGACTGTCGAGGCAGTAATGCTTGGTGAACGTATGTAAGGACGCCCACTTTGCGGCCTGGCAGATATCCAGGACTAGAACTCCGCGTGCTAACGCTGTGGTAGCAGCAGTTGCTCTGGTTGAATGAGCGCGCAAACCCTCAGGGTGTTGCTTTTTCGCCAAAGTGTCGCACATGTTGATGCAGAGGACTACCCATCGCGAGATGGTCCTCTTCTGCACCGCCTTCCCTTTCTTCGCACCTACATATCCCACAAAGAGTTGATCGTCCACCCGGAAATCTTTGGTACGATCTAAGTAGTCTGCCATTGCTCTTTTTGGATCCAGACGGTGGAGTCTCTCCTCCTCATGAGAGGGATTTGGGCGTGCATAAAAAGTAGGTAAGGTAATAGATTGGCCAAAGTGAAAGGGCTTTACCACTTTGGGTAGAAAGGAAGCCCTGGTACAAAGCACCACTTTGTCAGGATGCACTGCTAGGAATGGTGGCTTCGAAGAAAGAGCCTGAAGCTCACTTACTCTGCGAGCAGAGGTAATGGCAATCAAAAAGGCAGTTTTAAGAGCTAAGAGCCATACAAGACAGTAATGGAGCGGCTCGAAAGAGGCACACATGAGGTATGTGAGGGCCAAGTTCAAATCCCACTGGGGCATGATGAACGGGACGGGAGGAAATATATGAGTGGGGCCTTTAGGAAACTTCCCAACAATGGGATATTTGAAAGCCTTAAGAAGGCAGACAAATATCCCTTGAGGGTGCCCAGAGCAGAATCCTGCTGGGCAAGAGAAAGAATAAAGAGGAGAACCTCTGAGAGAGGTGCAGAGAGAGGGGGAAATCAACAGATTTGTTGATACACTATGCCACAATTTTATTCCAACGACAGCCGTATACCGTTTTGGTGGAGGGACACCTGGCTGCCAAGATGACATTACAGACTTCGGGGCAAAGGTCAAAAGCCGTCAACTGTCACCGCTCAATCTCCAAACAAGGAGGCGGAGACTGGACAGGTTCGGGTGGATAACCGCCCCCTGCATCTACAACAGAAGATCCTCTTGAAGGGGCAGTCTGATCGGAGGATCGATGGCCATGCTCAGTAGCTCGGGATACCAGATTCTTCATGCCCAGTCTGGAGCCACCAAGATTACTTGGGCCCAGTCTTGCCTGATCTTCAGAACCCTGGGCAGAAGTGGTATTGGAGGGATGGCGTACAGGAGGCCCGAGTTCCACTCGTGATGAAAAGCGTCGCTGAACGAGTGCCACCTTGGAAACTCCAGAGCGCAAAACAGCTGACATTGCGCGTTCTCTGCGGAGGCGAAACGATCAAACCAAGGCTCTCCCTACTGCTGAAAGAGACCTTGTGCCATCTCCGGATGGAGACGCCATTCGTGATCGACTATGCATTGACGGCTGAGTTTGAATGCTCTGACGTTCAGAGCCAGATGTTGAACCACCAGGGAAATGCCCTGGCATTTCAGCCATGTCCAGAGGCGAAGAGCCTCTTGACAACGGGCCCACGACCCCACTCCGCCCTGCTTGTTGCAATACCACACGGCGGTGGTGTTGTCGGTGAACACCTGCACCACTTTCCCTTTGAGAGAAGGAAGGAATACTTTCAATGTAAGTCGGATCGCCCGGAGCTCCAAAAGGTTGATGGGAAGTCCAGACTCTGCAGGAGACCAAAGGCCTCTGATCTCCCCCTCTCCTATATGGCCACCCCAACCCAGGAGTGATGCATCTGTCACTACTGTGAGATCTGGTTGGGGAAGGGAGACAGATCTGCTGTTGACCCAATCCGGATTCGACAACCACCACTGCAGGTCTTTTGCAGTTCCCTCTGAGATCTGAACCTTGTCGGAGAGATTCCCCTGATGCTGCACCCACTGGAAAGTCAGTTCCCACTGCAAAGCCAGCATATGCCATCTGGCATGTTGGACCAGCAGGATGCAGGAGGCCATGAGGCCCAGCAGAATTAGAGTCCTTCTCACCAAAATCAAGGAAACATTGGTATTATAGCCTGAATATCCTTAACTCGCTTTTTGGGAGAATAAGCCCAAAACTGCACAGTGTCCAGAATAGCTCTGATGAAAGGGTGCATCTGAGAGGGAGTCAGGTGTGACTTCGGCACATTTATAGTGAACCCCAGCGAATGCAGGAGGTTCGCCGTAGTCTGGAGGTGGTAGACAACTTTCAGGGGCATGTCCGCCTTCAACAGCCAGTTGCCGAGGTAGGGGAAGACTGGAAACCCTAACCTGCGCAGATGAGCTGCAACCACTACCATCACTTTTGTGAACACCCGAGGGGTGCTGGTAAGGCCAAAGGGGAGCACGGTGAACTGAAAGTGCTCATGACCTACCATGAATCGTAGGCAACGTCTGTGGGCTGGCAGGACGGGAATATGGAAATAGCCGTCCTGCAAGTCCAACGCTACCATCCAGACTTCAGGGTCGAGGGCAGAAAGGACGTGAGCTAAGGTTAACATCTTGAACTTCTTCTTGAGGAAGAGATTGAGGGACCGGAGGTCTAGGATAGGGCGAAGGCCCTTGTCCTTTTCGGGCACCAGAAAGTAGCAGGAATAGCAACCACAACCTACTTCTGGCACAGGGACCCTCTCTATGGCTCCCTTGGCCAGGAGAGCCTCGACTTCCTTGCAGACAAGTGCCAAATGATCCTCCGATAGATGATGGCATGGCTGGAGAAGTCTCGAAGGGGAGGGAGTAGCCCCTTCGGACGATCTGTAAAACCCACCAATCCGTGGTAAAGGATTCCCAGTGAGGCAGGTGATGTCCCAATGGACCAGGAAGGTTTAGAGGCAGAGGAGGCGGCAGGGGTGGACTAGGCGGCCCGCTGACTCCTTGATCCACAAGGTCGTTGGATCCCGCATCCGCACAGGGGCTGTACAGCATGCGCAGGCCGGTGGCCCAGTGGAAATGGACACGGTTGGGTGACCCTTCCGTAGCCACCAAAAGGAGCGAGAGGCAGACTGAGGAGAGCGAGGAGCGGCTGCGAGGCCAAGGAAACAAGCCGTAGCTAAGGAATCCTTAAAGCGCTTGAGCGCTAAGTCCGCCTTGTCTCCGAAGAGACGAGTGACATTAAAGGGCATGTCCATCAAAGATTTCTGGACATCCCCCGAAAAGCCAGATGTCCTTAACCAGGCGTGGCGTCTCAATGCCACCGTCGATGCATCCGATCTGCCCAGTGAGTCAGTCGTATCCAGTCTACAACGCATCATGAACTTGGCTGCATCTCTCCCATCTGTCATGGATTGGGAGAGAAAGTTCCAGGCCTCTTCCGGAAGTTGAGGCACCACTTGCGCGACTGTATCCCAGAGAGTATGGGAATAGCTGCCCAAAAGTCATGCGTTGTTCATGGACCACAGCGGTAGACTCTCAAAAGAAAACATATTTTTCCCTAAATTGTCCAGTCTTTTTGATTCCCTGTCCGGGGGAGCAGTAGGGAATGCGCCAGAGGAGGATGAAGCCTGGATGACAAGGCTCTCAGGCATAGGGTGCTGGGTAAGGAAATTTGGGTCATTCAGCGCAGGCCAATGGTGGGGGGCAGTCGTCCTATTCACAGGTGCCCCTCTGCTGGGTTTTGGACCAGGTCCCCAGTAGGATGTCCATAAGTGCTTTGTTGAAGGGGAAAAGGGGTTCCTAGTTGGAGGCCACAGGCTGAAGCACTTCCACTTCAGTCACGAGGTTAGGCCTGACCTCCACAGAAGGAAGCTCAAGGTTCAAAACCTCAGCAGCCCTTCTCACCACCATAATATAGGACTCTCCCTCCTCCGTAGCCACGGTACGGGGAGAAAACATGCCAGTGTCAGTGGAGGTGTTCAACCCACTGGCATCACCCAAATCCTGTACCCAGTCCAGTTCAGTCTCAAGCTGGTCTTCTAAAGGATACAGTGACCCCTCTACACTATCCTCGTATCCATGCCCATAGTAATAGGGTTCAGGATCAACCCCGAGCACAGCAGAACCCATAGAAAATGGAATCGCCATTGAGCGACGTCGTTCCGGCTCTGGGCCGTCGGGAATAAGTATAGGGTCGAAGTCAATTCTGGGCCGAAACAGCGGCGGGAGCGTTGACATCTGACCCGATGCCGGGGAAGGTCACGTTGGCACGATCGGAGTCGGGACGGATCCTGAGGTGCCCTCCGGAGTTGGGACTGAAGTCGTCGACTTGGAACTCGAGGGGTCCCTTACTGACTCCCCTGGGCCCAAAGGCACAGAGGGTGGGTCGGACTGCCCAAATATGAGGCACATGGCCTCATAGAACGCTTGAAGTTGGGCAGGGGTAGCACCGGCTCCCGGAAATTCAGGGAGGGCGGAGCGGACCGAGACTGATGGGGCGAAGTCAACGAATGTTTTGCTTTCTTCGACTTCTTATTCTGACCCGAATGTCCAGGTGACTTGGATGAAGATGAATGGTGGTGACTCCGTGACCGGTCTCCTGACCTTCCTCTCAAATGGGACAAGGAATGACGCAGAGTTGAGTGTCCAGCCACCATGAGCTTCAGGGAACGCTCCCTCAAAGCTTTTGGGTTCATGGCCCGACACTCTGGAGCGTGACCACGACCCGAAGTCGTCCGCAAACACCAGAGGCACACGAGGTGCGGGTCAGTCACCGGCATTATGCGGTGACAGGAGTCTCAGGGTTTAAATCTGGTTTTACGGGACATCCCTCAATGCAAACCAAAACTCGTCAAGAATGAATTCGACAAAATGTCGTAGTTAGTCAAAAAATTACTGGGTTAGCTCCTCTCTGGATTTGCGTGTAGGCTGGCGCAGAAAGAAAAGAACTGATGTCAGTGCGCTGGGGTGGAGCTTATATACAACCGCAACATCATCATGGCGATCACAATACCAACGGAGTCAACTGACGCCACCTAACAGCGCTCAGGGGTACTGCTCGAAGAAAAAGTCTCCAGATCCAGTCTGACGCCTGGGGGAAATTCTAAGGTAAGGAATCTGAAACTAGAAGTCTCCATCAAATGAGAACTATATATCCAACCAATTCAGCCATACTCTTCTCCCTGATGCCGGGGGAATAAAGAAATGCCCCGACCTCCAAACAACCAACGTCTCTGGTACAAAAGTAAAATACTCTGCATCCTCTTTAATCAGAGTTTTCCCTCAGCTCACAGATGAACGTTCATAGTCAAGGAAATAAGTTTCCAACATGCTCAAGACGATGCTTCATATTACAACCTCAGAAAATGTTGAACTATTAAGACTGCGAATTGTACATTCACACTACTGGAATATGGAATCAAAATAATTGTGCGCCTTGCAGAAGTAATTTTGGGGCCAGGGCTGAGACAAAGTAACACCCCCTTCCATCCGCCCACACACACATTCCGCTACACCTCTGGTTAATCACACCCTTAAAATCTGTAACGCCAAGTAGAGATCTAACAAAAACAGCTCTAGTTAGTTCAGGCTACAGAGCCCTTATGTCGGGAATGCACTTCATCTGGCACAGAGATATCAACACACTCACTTTTTAGAAAAGCCCTGAGAATTACTCACATTAGGTTCCATATTTCAACAAATGATAATGATGCTGTAGTCAGGGTAATGGCGTAACCAAACTGGAAGGGCCCACCTCCATAGAACATGGAGGAGGAGGCCCTACGGACTCACTCAGGCCAGGTGCTGTGCTGAGGGGGCCCCCTGTAGCTCGCCGTCCCCCCCACACACACACTGCGGGGGCCTTTGTTACACCCCTCAGGCCATAAACCCCAAGTGCAATCCCTTGTCTAAGCAGTATGTGACACCATGCCAGTAAAACCTAGCACGTCCCTCCCCCCTCATCCCCCAACAAAATAACCCTTCACCTTCGCATGAACGTCAATTCATCAAAAGGCCTGGGGTAGCGGAAGTGACATCACACACCATTTGACCTATACATTTGCTCACACGCAGGTGCTTATACATACACACACAATCACACACACTCACATAAACACACTCTCACCTGCATTTATGCATACAACATACATTTAAAACATTTTAGTTACCTCAACTGCTAAGGAGGGTCAGATTCCAGCTAATTGTGCTCCATTTTTATTATATTAATAGTGAATACTATATTATTATTCACTAGAAGTCGAATGAAAAATGTACAAACAAAGGAGATTGCAGCCCAAACCGATGTCCATTAGGACAAGCTCCTCTTGTGATTCTGGCACTGAGTTTGCCACCTCTGAGGCCAGGGGCCACAAATGCAGTGCCAAGGGTCGCAAGGGGCAAGCCAGGGGTCGCAACTGGCAACCCCTAAATGACGTCCATGCACCTTCCTATGCTTATTGAAAGGCATTACAGCTCATTGCCCCAGTTCAATCACTCCGACACAGTCAAGACTACACAGCAACACCCTATAGGTACAGCTTTCACATAACCACCGAGGGTGACATTTATCATCCATTCAACAGACCCTTATTGCTCCAAAACGACCGCAAGCTGACATGCTGGGATTCTATAAAACAACCAAATAAATAAATGTTTCTAAACAGGATGTCACATTATTGCACCAAATACAGATATCAACAAGCTTAAGTGCATTATAATATTATTAAATAATGCATACATGCCAACATTTTAGAAGAGAAAAGTGGGAGATTTCTAGAAAAATAATTAGATAGAATGTATTTCCGCCATTGACTTCTATTAGGGCCTGACTCAGGTTACTGTTATGTATGGGATTTGCAAGTCTGCTGCTGCAGGATCAGATATTATATACACAAATGTATGCTTTTTTTTCATTACCTGTCAGGAGTACAGAGAAAGCATTGTGGTGGAGAGAGCGTGATGCAAATGCTGTGGACTGGCCTGCAGGAGTAGGTTACTGGCAAGTGCATACACCGAGTTACACAAGACCACGCCCTGTCAGCTGCAGCCCACAGAGGAATTGGGTTTTTACATGCAGGAATCAGGAGGCAGGAGACTAGCCTTAAAACCAGTAGTCTCCCGCCTGAATCGGGAGGGTTGGCACATATGATAATGCTCTATAGCATGTATGTTATAAAACGTAGCTAAATGAGTGCTGGATGTAGACAATACAAGGAAATAAACCCAACAAAATATAAGGTCACTCAGCCACGAGGCCTACAAGCCCAACTATCCAGAAGCCACGTTCTGAAACAGAACTGAGCAAGTCAAGGAAATACCTGGGAGTCTGAACCACAGGACACCACTCTAGATAAGAAACGCCATCATCTGGAGCAATGCCCTAATATCGATTTTCTTTAGGAACGTTTTTCGTTACATTTCATTTTGGTTTTTTTTCTCTTTATTGGTATTTTCATTAAATAAAATCATTCATAGAAAAGCAGGCATAGATTGAAAGTACTGCATTCAACAATCCGTGATGCACACTCATTCGACGTAATTTAGCCATTCTTTTCTTTTTCCATGAACTTTTTTACTTTAGTTTACATTTCTAAGTGCAAAGTAATTAGGGGATCACATTCAGACAAAAGACAAAACAGCAAAACCTCAATTGGCAGGAGCTTGACAAACTGCAAATCAGTTTAAAGGCCAGAACCTTCAGCCTGCTGCTACTGAGCTTGCATCACACTTCCAAAAACAAACAATTCACCTATGTGCAAGGTTCATTAAGGAGTACACCCAAGCAGCACTGCATCATATTTAACAGAAACCTATTCACAAAAAAACGGGAAAAAAAAACATGCACACACCTTCATGTAGATAATTTAGCAACATTGTTCCTCAATTATTTCAAAATTACATGGATGTAAGTATTTTTGCAGTCAGAAGAATAATCAAGCAGCAATAAGGAAATAAAATAAATTAATATTACGACTTCAGAAGAATATTTAGAAATGACTCAAATCAGAGTCAGAAAGTGCCTTTAACATGAGTCCAGAAGATAATCTCCCTCAGAAACTTTACCCATGAGCCAATTTTAAGATGGAAAATACTTTTCATGGATTTTCACGGCGAACAGAAATATTTATAGACCTTTATCTCCGTTAGCTATTTCGAAATTAGTCTAAGTAAACCGGGAAGTTGAAGGGGAATTCCAGCTAAATATTAAAAAACAAATAATGTATTTGTTGCCTCGCTGGGTTTATGAATTCCATTTTAAGCCACGGTGACTTAAAGTGCACTTTGAAAATATTTTAGTGAGGGGCGGCAGCCACCATCCCATATTATTAAAAAATTATGTAGTGTGGCACTCATTGTACATGCCATCTCCATTATCACTGAAGACGAATAAACAGTCTGCAGGCCAAAAGCTACTTTGGCAACTGTGGATGTAGAGCCAGACCCAAAGCACCTTTAAGTTGCATTTTAAACCTTAGCGTACCCTAGCACCGCTTAAATAAAATTTGCACTAGTAAGGTTGTAGAATTAGGGACTGGAGCTCTCCCTCATGAAATGCACGCCTAGGAGTCAGAAGAAATGCTATTTAGATGAAATGGCTAGTTAGGACCTTCTACTCAGCATCTAACTTTCCTTATCGGTTTGACATGAGTTGAGAGCTCTAGCTTGTTCCACAAAACATCCCCGAACGTAAAGAGAGGATGAAATGTCAGGCCTAGTGCGCCAGGTATGCCCAGAGATGGGTCCCGGGCTGACTGTGCCACTGAATTTTAGCTAGCCTGGCTGATGAAGGGTGATACCCCGACATTAGTCCCAGGATACTTGGTTCCCCACCAGGGATGACCTGACCTGTGAGTTCTGGCTGAACTGTTTCCACCGGAACAGGGTCAAGACTGATCTGCATATGGTTGGGCCCAAACTGGGGTGGTATGGTGGGCAATAAGAACGATGGATTTAAGCCGAGATCTTACTGGGGGTGAATTTCTGACATTGTTTAGAATTCCATCCATCATCTGTTCTTTTCCCTGTACTGGATGGCACAATAGGTGCTGCCGCCCGCTAGTGACCTTTAACTTACAGGCCCTTGGTACTCTTTGCAAATTATACTAGGGACTTCTAGGTAAATTAAATATGCCAGTTAGGCTTATGCCAATTCTACCATGTTAAAAGGGCAAGCACAGCAGCTTTACTACTACTAAACGAAAAGAGCAGAGACCAAGACGTGAACCCACCTTCCCAGTTCCAAAGTCAGCAGCTCTAAATGTTATACTGCATCCTCTCTCCAAGACAATTGGCATTTTTTTAGGGTTGCGTGTAGCAATTGTATAGCTCTTCAATCCCTGACAGCACAGCACCCAGGATAATGTGCTGTATGGTTAAACACTTATAAGGTCCCAAAGCAGAGATATATTGGCTATGTCAATGCTTGTTTAAGGTTGCTGCTGCTATTTGCAGGTAACCACATCAAGTGCCTTTTGCTATTTTTTTTTTTAACAAGCTCCTGGGCTGCAGCTGACATGCTTTCACAAAACTGAAATTTGTGATGAAAGCATACACTAGGGTGACCAGACGTCCCGGATTTCCCCAGACTGTCCTGGTTTTTAGAGGACTGTCCCTCTATCCTGACGCTTCTCTGAATTTTAAACAAATTTCTTGGTTTTTGGGACAAAGGTCAGATCATTGAATAAATGTCCCTGTTTTTGGGACAAAGGTCAGATCATGTAGGGAAGCAAAAATTAAAGTATGAAATAATTAAAGTAATTTATCTGTTACTGTCAGGCAACACAGTCCCCTGTCTGCTCCCAGCAGAGAGACGGAGTGGGGAGCAGAGAGAGGTGGGTGGGGGCGGGTTGGGGGTGCAGGGTGAGAGGTCAAACCATAGCTAATTTTATATATGTAGTCTTGTAAATGTGTGCGTGTGTGAGATATATATATATATATACACACACACACACACACACACACACACACACACACAATCGCCATACAACTTTGACATTAAGTCAACGTAGCGGCACACACAGGATAATCAATTCTTCTTTTTTAATGTGCAGTTGATACCTCCAACAATCACCAACCCGTTTCAACCTACATGGTCTTCAGCAAGAAACACGTTGGTGATTGTTGGAGGTATCAACTGCACATTAAAAAAGAAGAATTGACTATCCTGTGAGTGCTGCGTTGTTGACTTAATGTCAAAGTTGTACGGTGATTAATGCGGGGAATAGGCTCTTCCCTGACGTGGGCACCAACCGAAAGAGCGCGCTTCAATTGGGCCTTTTGAAAGAAACACACTTATGCAGTGATACTCAAAGTACGGCCCGGGGGCCGCATGCGGCCCTCCTGACCTTTACATGTGGGCCCCAGGTCAAGAGCAGCACTGGGCTGCTGTTTTTGCAACTTGTTAAATAAATAGGCAATCCTGTATTTAAAGCTTAATTGAAATTTGTGAAAGGCAGTAACTAGGTTATCCTGCACAGCCTAACTTTAAGAAACACATTTATTTTTAAAGACATCTCGCAGCAAAAGTGTAAAAATATGATAAGGTCTTAGACTTTTCATCCTTGCCGTGGTCTCCCTTAACTTTTTGCCTCTGTTCCTCAGGTTGTTGATGTGTGCTGGACTCTGATTTTGCTGTTTTTGTTACTCTAGGCACTTTACCCCTGCTAACCAGTGCTAAAGTGCAAGTGCTCCTTTACAAAATGTGTATGTATTTGGCTTATCCATGATTGGCATATTTGATTTAGTAGTAAGTCCCTAGTAAAGTGCACTGGAGGTGCCAGGGCCTGTAAATCAAATGCTACTAGTGGGCCTGCAGCACTGGTTGTGCCACCCACATAAGTAGCTCTGCAATCATGTCTCAGACCTGCCATTGCAGTGTGTGTGTGTGCAGTTTTAACTGTAAATTCGACTTGGCAAGTGTACCCACTTGCCAGGCCTAAACCTTCCCTTTTCTTACATGTAAGGCACCCCTAAGGTAGGCCCTAGGTAGCCCCAAGGGCAGGGTGCAGTGTATGGTTAAGGTAGGACATATAGAAATGTGGTTTATATGTCCTGACAGTGAAATATTGATACATTCGTTTTTCACTGTTGCAAGGCCTGTCCTTCTCATAGGTTAACATGGGGGCTACCTTTAAATCTGATTAAAGTGTAGATTCCCTTTGGGAGCGGATGGACATGTGGAGTTTGGTGTCTCTGAGCTCACAATTAAAAAAAGCGTATTTTAGTAAAGTGGACTGTAAGATTGTGTGTTTGAAAATGCCACTTTTAGAAAGTGAGCATTTTCTTGCTTAAACCATTCTGTGACTCTCGTTTGTGGATTCCCTGTCTGGGTCAGTTTGACAGCTGGGCTGGTTGCACCTCACACTAGACAGTGACACAAAGCGAGCTGGGGTGTAGCCTGCACATCCTGATGAGCCATCTGTGCTAGGAGGGAGGGGAGGGGTGGCCACTCACACCTGAAAGGGCTGTGCCTGCCCTCACACAATGCAGTCTCCAACCACCTGGTGAGTTCTGGGGCCTGGCCTGGCCAAGGCAGGATTTCACATTCACAAGGGACTTTGCTTTGAAGTAGGCCTACTTCAAAGGAGAAATCGGGTATAAGAAGGGCACCCAAAACCACAGACTTTAGAACACTTCTGGAAACAAGAGGAACCTCTGCCTGGAGAAGAGCTGAAGAGCTGAGGAAGAAGAGCTGCCCTGCCTGTGACTGTGCTTTGTGGAGCTATCCTGCAGTTGCTGCTTCTGCCAGAGCAAGAGGGCAAAGGCTTGACTTTGTGTGCCTCCCATCTTGTGAAGAAATCTCCAAGGGCTTGATTTAGAGCTTGCCTCCTGTTGTTTGAAGTCTCAGGGACAGCAAAGACTTCTCTCTACCAGCACCTGGAGTCTCTGGAGAGACTCCTGCTCTGACAAGTGGTGCTCTATCCAGTCCCTGGGCCCTTGAGAGGAAAGCTGGTGGGAATCCAAGGAAATCGACTTCGGACCGACGTGCTGCTGAATCCAGTAACACCGCTGCACCCGACTCCGTGATCTTCGCTGGAACGCAACGACCTTCGCAGGACCGACATTGCTGCAGCCCGCTGAAGTCTGCGACTCCGTGGAAGTCGCCGCACCATGTCGTGACCGACGCCGCTCGAAGTGTGCGGATTCAATGTTTCGCACAGACGCCGCAATCCCTGACTTCACGCATCGGCTCGTTTTAATTTCTTTACCAAGGTACTGTACCTGGGCGTCTACGCGACTCCGTGTCCAGCGCCGCTGGTGTCAGATTGTTGGGAACGACTGTTACGATGCCGTGTTAACACCTCATCAAAGCATTTTTTGTTTCTAAGCGCTATTTTTGAGTTTAATCTTTAAAAATTCATAACTTGACTTGTGTATGTCGGATATTTTTCATTTTGGTCTTGTTTTGTTTAGATAAATATTTCCTATTGTTCTAGACCGGTGTAATTGTGTAATGTTTTCATTAAGTTACTGTGTGTGTTGGTACGAATACTTTACACCTAGCACTCTGAAGTTAAGCCTACTGCTCTGCCAAGCTACCAAGGGGGTAAGCAGGGGTTAGCGGAGGGTGATTATCTTTTACCCTGACTAGAGTGAGGGTCCTTGCTTGAACAGGGGGTAACCTGACGGTCAACCAAAGACCCCCATTTCTAACATAAGGTCTTTTCAAACTTCAAAGAGTGTAGTTAATTAACATGAAGAACCGTTTCCCCCTAATACATCACTTTATACCAGTGCACTGAGAAGTATTTTTTGTAAGCAATAGTTTTCAAACATGAAATTACATTCATTCTCTCTCCCCCCAACACCCTGTAAATAATGCAATTCAGTTGTTAAGTGCACAGTTTGGGCTGGGACCTGTAATACATGAAAAACAGTAGTTTATTAAATCAAACACAGGAGAAGTTTTTGTACAATGCACACACAGAAGTCTTGTTTTTCCAATTATTTCAATGTCCTTTTATATATGATAACGAAGAATAAAGAGGGAACGTGAAATTAAACAATTGCCTAGGATCACACAATTTAGGGAAGCTGGTAATAATCCCAGGTTTTCTGGTTTCTCATTAAGCAATCCAGCCAATGGATGTATATGCTTTGCCTCCCCACACCCACCTTTCAGGTGCCACCTACCCTCTTTCCTGGTTTTAAGCTCCTACTCCTCAACTGCCACCCTTCTATTAACAATGCGGCCCTCGATCACATCTCAGATAAAACCTTTTGGCCCCTGGGAAAATGTTTGTGAGTACCCATACACTTATGTATAGGCACACATTCACAAAGCTACGCAAAAATAAAAGGGACAGGCCCGATATAAAAGTGGGAGTAAAGTCTTTAGTCCTTCTTTTATGTCTGACCTGTCCCATTATTTGCTCCCCAAAATCTGGTCACCCTAGCATACACACATTGGTTCTACAAAGGTAATGTAAAGTGGTTCTAAAGGAAGTGTGGGCCACATTGACGCATCGGTGTGTAGTGGCAAGTATGAAGGATGCGATGGAGACAAATTTCATGTTAATATCTTTTATTCTTGCCACAAGAAATAAGGCCCACGAGCAGCCGGCCGGCCGCAACACCGCGCATTGTTCGCGCCTCTGCCTCTCCGCCGCGCCGCCCCCTGACGTCACGACCGTCCTCGTTACAGATTGGTCGTGGCGTCATGAGGCGCCTAAACATAGAAGACAGACTAGTTCTGTCTCTCCGGCCTCGTGCGTTAACTCACGTACGACATCTCCCTTTTCAACAGAACAAGAAACTTAAGGCACTTCACCTCATAACAAAATCTTCGAACCTCTTGGGTGCTCGGATACGCCTAATTGGCCTGCTCGGAGTAACATACTGACGTGAATTCGCCTTGACGGCGCACGCATCCTCTAGGCTTGACCCCATTACATTGTGACTGTCGCTCTCCACAGATTCGGGCCTGCAACCATTCTGTCCTGAGGCAGCCGTCAAGCCACGCCATGCCTTCTCGCATCGCTCCGCACTCCCCTGTCCATTCATTCCTGGACTGGAAGGCGTATTCACACATTCCTCCTCATCAATGGCTACATCCCTGGCTTCGTGAGTTTGCCACTCGTCAACATCATCCGTGCCTTCGGCCCCATCCACACGGACATCTTTCATGATGATTTTCTCTTGCCCAGCCTTGAGCCTAACTATGTCGTCCTTGCTCCGCCACCCCGCTCCTTCCAGACAGACTGCCCCTCTTGTCACTCCTTGCACACGCACCGGGGTTTGAAACACAGACTCCCCCTTCATCACCCTGTTGGGTTTCTTCACCAATACCCAATCCCTTTGCGCTATATTTTTAGTTTTGGCTCTATTCACCATGTCAGCGTACCTCTTATTGTTTTCCTGTTTGGCCACTATTCTTGCTTTGACTCTCAATCTCTCATCAGATTCTGCCTCAATTTCTCGGTTCATGTCATACCACTTATTGAATTTGGGGGTAAGCTCACTCATGCATCTTCTCCCTCTCATCAAATAAAACGGAGTGTGTCCAGTAACCTCACTGGGCGTGTTATGGAAAGTGTTCACTTTGTCCGCCAGAAACGCTTTCACATTCATGTTGGAAGCGATCGCCTGTTGCACGCCCTCTTTGAGGAATCTATTCATACGCTCAACCTGCCCATTGCTCTTCGGGCTGTACAGTGGGGTTTTCTCCTGCTTAATCCCCAACCTGGACAGAAAATCCGTCATCCGCCTGGACACTAGCTGGGTGCCGTTGTCCGACACCATGATCTTCGGCTGTCCCTCAATCGCGAAAATTTTCGTCAATGCCTTGATCACTCGTTCAGTGGTCACTTCCCTGACGAACTTGTAGTGAATCCATTTGGAGAAGTAATCCGTAAGGACGATGAGAGGTCTACACTCGTCAGGTAGCCTTGTAAATGGGCCCGCAAAATCAATGGCAATCTTGTTCCACGGGCCGGCAGGTATGTCCACCAGCTGCAACTCTCCTTTTGTCGTCTTCCAGTGCTTATCGGCCCTTAAGCACGGCCCACACCGATCAATGAATCTGCTGACATCGCTGCACATCCCTGGCCACCAGTAGTACTGCTTGAGGAGATTCTTTGTAGCGGTATTGCCCGGATGGCCTTTATGGGCAATCCTGATTAGCTTGTCTCTTAAACTTTCCGGAGGTACAAACAGCTCGTGTCTCTTCACAAAGCCGCCTTCGATGGTGAGTTCGGGACTAATCTGTTGGAAACTTCTGAGTGCCCCGTGCAAGTTCCGGATAGGGGGCCAATGAGCCTTCATGTGGTCCATCACCCTCCGCATAGTCCCGTCCTTCTCCTGAGCCGTCAACCATTCTTCCTCTGATATGGATCCCTCGCACATGGCTGTTGCGTCAACCATTGCCACAACGCACTCCGTGTCGTCCAGGGAATCATTCTCCTCATCCGGGATCGGTATGCGAGATAGGCAATCCGCCCTGCAGTTGAGGCCCCCTTTGATGTGTCTGACGGTGAAGTGATATTCTTGCAACTTAGACAGTAGACGTAGGAGCCTAGAGCTGGCTTTGCCATTGCCACGTCCTTCACCGTCCATCATGTATATCAAGGGTTTGTGGTCGGTGACTAATTCGAACTCCCTGCCCCACAAATAATTTCTCAGTTTCTCCACGGCCCAGACGCACGCGAGCGTCTCCCGCTCGATGGTGCTGTAGTGCTTCTCTGCTTCGCTCAATGACCGCGATATGAATGCAACGGTGTTCTCCTTCTTCCCTTGGAATTGGCAAAATACTGCACCGATTCCCTTGGCACTAGCGTCAACCGTGATTACATTCCGGAGGTCCTTGTTGTATGGTCGTAATACTGGGGCCGCGGCGATTGCCTGTTTGACGGATTCGAAGGCAGCGCTTTGTTCCTGTGTCCACGTATACTTTTCGTTCTTCCGTAGCAGTTTCCTTAGAGGCTCCACAGTGGTTGCATATCCTTGCATGAACTTGGAATAGTATTCGCTGAGTCCCAGGAACGATCGCAAGGCGTCTTTGTCTCCTGGGCAAGGGGCATCTCGTATGGCCCTCACTAAATCATCTTTCGGCGCGATGCCATTTGGGGTAAGCACGTGCCCTAAGTATTCTATCTTGTCTTTCATGAATTTGCACTTGTCTTTGGAGACTGTCATCCCCCTTTTTTGTAGCACCTCCAACACTCTGCGCAGCAGTTCTACGTGCCCTGTCTCGTCTTCCGTGTGTATCAGAATGTCGTCCTGAAATGCTTCAACCCCCTTCATATCGCAGAAGAGGTGGTCCATTAGCTTTTGAAAGACGCCCGAGGCCGATGCAAGGCCGAATGGAAGACGGATGTACCTGTATGCTCCAAACGGGGTAATAAAGGTGGTAAGTTCCTTGGATTCCTCCGTGAGACATACCTGGTGGTATGCAGACTTCAGGTCTATCAGGGTGAAAAACTTCGATCCTGCTGTGGCCGACAATATCTCCTGAATGTTGGGCAGTGGATGGCAGTTCACCAGGATATTTCTGTTCAGTGACCGCAGGTCTACACACAACCGAATGTCCCCTGTCCTCTTCTTCTTGGACACCACGATAGCGGACACCCATTCTGATGCACCTGCTTCCTCTATTACTCCTTCCCTTTTCAGCTTATCAAGAACAGCCTTAAGCTCCCCCCTTACTGAAAGAGGAATCGTTCTGACTGTGTTTTATTGGTAGGGCACCCTTTTTTAACCGTATAGCATGCACAAATCCTCTTACACACCCTACCTTGTTTTCAAAAACGGAGTCAAACATTTCGAGGACCTCAGCTAATCCATCATGTAAATCATCAGGCTGCACATAATTGACCCAGTCATCTCTCAGAACTATGGGATCTTCTGCCCCAGGGACTAGCATCACACCTAGCTTCGCCAGGTCCTTCCATCCCACAAGGCTCCTCCCATTTTCAGCCACATATATCTTTGTTCTCACAGTGCGCCCTCGAAAGGTGAGGGAGTCCCAGAAGTAACCTTTCATCACTATGTCGTGTTCCCCGAAGGCCTTTGGACTCACATCCGTCTCGTGCAGTCGTACATCTTGCCACTTCGAATCAAATGTCCTATCAGAGATCAGGGTAAGGGGGGGAACCAGAATCAGCCGTAAATGGCAATTTTATCACACCAATCATGACGGAGCCAATGGGACCCTTCACTCTACCGTCTTCACCATCAATGGACAACACCATGTCCGCATCCGCATCAGTATCATTCTCGCTTACCGAGCTCACTTTCATGCCCGTATTATATTTTTTTGCTTTGCATACTGCCGCAAAGTGGCCCAACTTCCTGCATTTAGAACAGCTTTTGCGCACGGCAGGGCAGGCCCTGCTATCCGCTAAGTGATCTTTTGACCCACATCTATAACAGGCGAGCTGCCTCCTGCCTCCCCCTCTATCACTCGCTGCCCTTTCTGAATTTCCGGGCACATGTTTACGGCTGTCCTGTACATAGAACACATTTGAAGCCTGACTAGTGTTCGCCAGTTCCTTGGAAGATACCATGGAGCGTTCCACTGCCTTTGCAATGGCAATTACGTCCTTCAGCGAAGGATTCCTGCATGAAAGCAAACGTTCCTGCACTTTCTTTGAATGGCAGTAGAACACCACCTGGTCTCTAATGTACGTATCAGTCATCACTGCAAATTCACAATCTTGAGCTAGAACACGTAGACATGCAATATACTCTTCGATAGTCTCTCCTTCCTCTTGTTTCCGCAGTGCGAATTTATGGCGCCCCACCATGATGTTGCATTCCTCTGCATACTGCAACTCAAGCCGCCGTACAGCCTCCTGGTACTCATTCAGCGGAGCTGTGGCTCCATGGGGATTCACATATACCGGCAGGCTATCGAAAACCTCTTGTCCGGCCTTCCCCAACAGTCCGAATAACAAAGACTTTTTCCGTTCGGGGCTATACCCCTGACCATCAATTGAGATAATATAGTTCTCAAATGCGCGCAGCCATCCTTTCCACTTCATGCATGGCTTACCAGGAGAGTCCAGGAAGAGAGGAGGCACGCAGATATGACCTGTCTGCGACATGGCCGGAAAGCGGGAGGCTACTGGGCTGCGCAGAACGGTAGGAGTCGTCAAAGTCAATCGTGTGGAGACCGCAGCATCAGCGCCTTAGGGGTTGCATGTAGTCCCCAGTGAAGAGATATCAGCGCTTTCCACTGGCCTCCCGAAACACCAGGTAAGGTGGGCTACACTCGTGGGCCTTGGTAGAAGCTGTGACCCTCGTCGCCATTTGTAGTGGCAAGTATGAAGGATGCGATGGAGACAAATTTCATGTTAATATCTTTTATTCTTGCCACAAGAAATAAGGCCCACGAGCAGCCGGCCGGCCGCAACACCGCGCATTGTTCGCGCCTCTGCCTCTCCGCCGCGCCGCCCCCTGACGTCACGACCGTCCTCGTTACAGATTGGTCGTGGCGTCATGAGGCGCCTAAACATAGAAGACAGACTAGTTCTGTCCCTCCGGCCTCGTGCGTTAACTCACGTACGACACGGTGTTCTATGTTTTTCAGATTTACTTATTGCTACTTTCCTTCTCCAAGCAGTCCTTCTATTTGATTTGATCACATGCTTTCCAAAATCCTTTGCTGGTGTGCCATCCTTTCACCCCTCCCTGGCTGCTGCCCACTCTGGAGCGGACTGATCTCAACTGCCCCGCCCCCAAGGGTGCTCCTCCTAAGCCAGGATTTTTATTCGTGTTTTTTTTTTTTTTTTTTTTTTTAAGCATCAAGATTCTAAAGGAAGCGAATTGTGCCGATGTTCATGAGAAACTGGTTTTATTGTATTTTCAGTGCTCTGGTAACAGCAATAAACACAACTTCCTGGCTCTGTCCTGCCACAAGCAGCTCAGACTCCGAGACCTCCCCCCCTCCCACCCCCCGCGTGCGCTGCACATTTCACATTTATAAATGAACCGAATACTGCTCTTTTCAATGATTTCCCCTGTCCTATGCCACACGTGGTGCTTGCACCCACGGCTTGCGGGAGTTTACTGGACATTACTTTGTCAGCAGGGAGACCACGTGCCTGCGCCTCTGATGAATTCATGGTGCGTCTCCGATCACGTGGCTTTATTACAGCACCGTGAAGCCCGACTCTTGACCTCTTGACACTGTTGACTAAACTGTCAAGAATCGTGCTTCGCGTGCTGTAGATATGGGTGTTTCTCTTGCCCAAATAAACGCAACTCGTTTTTTTTTTTTATTAAATACAGATATAATAATTGTCTTTTTATAAAATCAGTCTAATCAAGAAATAGCTGTGGTTTATAAGTAAAGATACAATACATCCAGTGCTTTAAACGGGCCGTTACTGTCAGGTACTGAGTACCAGCACATTTTCTTTTTGAGAGGGAGAGTACCGGCACTTCTCAAGAATAACGCAATACTTTTAATTGCAGAGTACCGGCACTTATCGGAAACAAGCAGGAACTCTGGTGCAGAGTACCTGCACTTCTATTTTTCCATTTCAAGCACTGGATACATCTAAAGAACATCTGCATTCTCCAGCTGAGACATTCCAATTGTTTTTCTAACGCTGAGCACTCGCCTACAAGCAGGACGAGGTGGGAAGAGCCTAAGCATATTGGTTTGGTGTGGCCTTTTTCGTTATCAAGATAAACAGCCAAGTTGACCAAATAACACAACTTAATTATCAACCACTCTTAGTAAAAGGCGTTGTGCTGTTCTGAAACAGGCACCCCATATTTTGGGTCGACTGATACAAAAGAATAGAAAGGAACAGGTTTTCCAAAATGTCGGCATCTCAATCCATTTCCTCATTCCAAACTCTTTTTAAAAAAAACTTGATTCAGCCACTGGGAATTTTTCATGGAGTCATCAAGGCCTACACAAGGAAATTTGATTTCTGCAGCTTACAGTGCAGAAGAGGGTCTGAGCAGCACCGATTTTAAGCTCTATTGCTGGCCCGGCGTGACAAAGACTGTATTGTCTAATATTTGTCGATATCTTAAGATGTGCCCGATGTATCTGGTGTCTTGTACTAGCGGCTTCCTCCTTAAATATTTAATCCCATCTGTTTTAAAAGATTTCCGGTTAAACTAAGCACATTGTCCCAGTGGATGTGTAATGTCAGGTGTCATCTCTTTAATATCGGACTTATTAAGTACACTCTATACTGGGGGGCATCCTTGCTTTCTAGATTTATTTAATGACGCCATGGTGTCATATTTGGTCCCAGCATGGTCTAAATAACACGGGGAAACTTTTGATGAGGATATACTCCTGCTCGGTTTCTAGATTGCAGGAATAATTTATACTTTCTAACTACACTTTCTGTCCCTGCATGCAGACATGGTAATTACTACCTTTAAATTGGGGCTACTAATATTGAGATGAATAAAATAGTACATTCAGAAAAATAATCACCCTCCCAGATGTGAGGAGTGCACGACGATATTAGAAGCAATGCTTCGTTTGATATATGCTTCCACAAAAGGATTAGAAGCCTAATGAAAATGCAGAAAACATGGGTTCATTGCTTACAAGCCGCGATGGAGCTAAGTAAAGAAACCCATTCAGGCTGTAAAAGTGAAAAAAAAAAAAAAAAAAACTCACCATGCAAATAAAGGAAAGCTGAATATATTATAAAAGATAGATGGAAATGCAGAAGCTATTCGTCAAAGATAGAGCACAGTACGTGGAGCAGGGATCACGATTTTAAACAGGGTCTTTGAGATACTGGCATAATCCAAATATCCCTGTGCAGACAGCTGAACACTTCAGTGGCTGTTTTAACTTTCAGTAGTTTTAGGATTTGAAATATGAGGTGAGCAAAGACTGCACTACACCGAGTTTATCACTTATTATCACGATAAAACGTTTTTGCATATAATAAGCACTCAATTCCAAACAGCAATAATAAGAGTAATAAGAAACACCAGAAACACTACAACGACAAAAGTACAAAAAAAGAAAGAAGCAATGCAACACAAATTAAATATAAAAAAAAATACAATAAAACAGACAAAAAACTCCTCCTTAAGGCGCACACTGCTGCCACACTCTGGATAAAAATTGTGAAACGGCAAATACCGTAAGGGAGTCGGTTCTCAAGTAAAGCAACTGAGAAAGATCACGGTCAGACTACTAATGAACAGGGGTTTAGGACAAGCGGTCTGAGACCGGGTCCCAGGAGACAGAAAAGAGCTAAATGCATGAAGGCCTCAGCATCGCCAGAGAAGCACTACAGAGTTTCTGCTAGGATTGGACTGTGGGTGGGGTAGTTGCTGACAGAGAGCCTGAGAGCAGGCTCATCTATGAAGGTGAATAAAGGCGGTGGGCATAAGGCCTGGGGATTGCAGAGATACCTGGAGCCAGTTTGAGATTTCTCTCCAAAATTAGCTAGGGCTTCAACACAGTGGGCTGTCCACTTCTTCGCTTGTAAGAACGTCTTGTACGCTGCCTTTAGGATGACAAGCACAGCAGAGAATGCCACAGGGAGCTCAGCCCCAGTCCACCCAGATGATCTTTAACATGGGCAATCAAGGAGTTTGATTAGTCCAGTATCTCCTACATATCATAGGCAAGGCAAACAAGACGCCCCTGTCTATGGAGTTACCCTAACTTTTGGCCTTGCCAATGCCCTTTGGTGATGCTATTCCACACCTAAAACCTTATTTACTGATGCTAAACAGCATCAGGGGAAAAAAGAAACAGAGGGATGAGGCATACACGTTAACACAACAGTGTCACAGCCACATCATCACCATGTGTACGCGTAACTGTGTCAAGAAGCAGCAGTCTTTTTTATCTTACCGTTTCAAGATGGCAGACGCCCATCCTGGAGTACTAAATTAAAAATTATAAAAAGCGCACCAAACTGCATGCAATTTGCAGCTGAGGGTTTTATTTTTTCGTATTTTTTTTTTTTTTTTTTTTTTTAAAAGAAGGGGAATCATAACAGAGCAGATGAGTAGCAGACATTGTTTGCAAGAGCAGACAATCGCTGACAGGAGGGGCAGGGGAAGAAACAGAGAAGCTGGCAGGGAAAGCAAGCATTTAAAAAAAAAAAAAGAAGTGAGGGAGCAGTGTTAGAAATGGAGTCTCTAGTTTGCAATCAGTTTTCACTCTGTCCATGAAGGGACACTCACTCTAGTCAGGGTAACGGAGTCACACAGCTAAGATAACCACTGCTCACCCACTTGGTTCAAGGAGTTAGGCTTATCTCAGAGGCAATGTGTAAAGTATTAGTACCCACACACAATGAGATAGTGAGATGGGCACCAGACCAGCATAGAAGAATAGCCAATATTTATCTGAATAAAACAAGACAAAAACAACAAAAATCCAAAATACACAAGAAAAGATATCATTTTTTAAAATTAAGAATCTTAATCTATAGAAATCAATGGATGCATTGTTTTAGCACAAAGTACCCGGTATGCATCAAAAGTAAAGCAGCAGGAGAAGTGATGTGCCAGAAAAGCAAGCAATGCATCAATTCCTTCCTCTATGTGAGGCCATTATTATTATTTATTTATTATTATTATTTATTGAATTTATATGGCGCACAGCTACCCGGAGGTTTCCCGGCGCTTAAGACAATGCAAGACAAAGGCCAGATCAGGAAATCCACTAGGACAGTTACTGGTTAAAGAGCCATGTCTTAAGCTCCTTACGAAATCTAGTGAACACCCTTTCATGACGCAAGTAGGAGGGAAGAGAATTCCAAAGAGAGGGAGTTAGAAAGGCAAAAGAACGTCCCCCCATTTTGGCACGTCTGATTCTGGGCACCTGGAATGTTTGTTGATTGGAAGATCGAAGTGAACGAGAGGGCCGGTAATGTTGGACCAAGGTTTTAAGGTAGTTGGGAGCTAGGCCCATATTAATTCTATGCATATAGCATAGGGCTTTGAATTTGGTGCGATTCTCAATTCTCAGCCAATGTAATTCACGAAGTGCACCAGAAGTAGAGGCAGTTCTGGGAAGTTGGCAAAGAAGCCTGGCCACAGAGTTCTGAACAACTTGAAGTTTGTGTAGTACTTCTTTATTCGCACCCAAATAGAGCACGTTTCCGTAGTCCAGTCTAGAAATAACCAGCGCTTGGACAACGGTTCTTTGGGCAGCCACAGGAAGCATCCAGAGAATTTTACGAAGCCACTTCAGGATA
Source organism: Pleurodeles waltl (assembly GCF_031143425.1). Lineage (NCBI taxonomy): Eukaryota > Metazoa > Chordata > Amphibia > Caudata > Salamandridae > Pleurodeles > Pleurodeles waltl. Next base: position 1,006,856,020 of record NC_090448.1, read on the forward strand.
GCAAAGCAGGTAGAAGCTACTTTGGACACCTGTTGTTTCATAGTCAACTGGTCATCAATAATGATGCCCAGATTACGTGCAGAGAGAGAAGGGATTGGGGGGACACCCATCTCAGAAGGCCAATGTTGGGGGCCCCAGAGTGATTTATTGTTTCCAAATATGAGGATTTCTGTCTTTCCTCCATTAAGTTTGAGTTTATTAAAGTGCATCCAATTGGCTATCTTAGATAATCCTATTTGCAAAGAGGGAAGGTTGGAGGTTTCTTTGGGAGAGAGTGAAAAAATAAGTTGAGTGTCATCTGCATAGGAATAGATAGTTAGACCAGCTTGTTCTGCAATACTCGCTAAAGGACTGACATATATATTAAAAAGAAGTAGACTGAGAATGGAGCCCTGAGGGACTCCATAAGGGGATGCGTGAATCAGGGAGGAAGCTGTATGGGAGAAACCCTGAAAAGTCCTGTTGGATAAAAAGCTGGACAACCACGAGAGGGCTTTTCCGCCAATGCCCTTGATGTTAAGAGTTTTTAGGAGAGAGGAGTGAGATACAGTATCAAAAGCTGCGCTTAAGTCCAAAAGGATAAGAGCTACTGTTTCTCCTTTGTCAATTTGTTGGCGGATATTTTCAGTCACACCCAGTAAAGTCGCCTCAGTTGAATAGCCGGCACGAAAACCAGATTGAGAAGGATGAAGGATGTTACTGGTTTCAACAAACTGAGTCAGTTGAAGATTAACGTGTTTTTCCAAAATTTTGGAAAAAAAAGGGAGAAGAGAAATTGGGCGGAAATTAGAGAAAATTGCAGGATCAGAGTTGATTTTCTTTAATAAAGGAAGAACCATTGCGTGCTTCCACCTTGCAGGAACAAAAGCTTCCATCAGTGACATGTTAAGGAACTGCATGATGGAGAGAAGTATGGGGGGGATCTAGCTTTTGGAGTACCGTAGTGGGGATAGGGTCAAGCGGAGAGCCAGACTTAATGCTTGAGAGGATATTAAAAAAAGAGGCAGAATCCATGGGGAGCCATTCATTAAGTAGGTTAATGTTAATAACTTGGGTCATTTCTTGAGTAATAGAAGAAGAATAGAAGAAGGCCATGCATCTATTCTTTCCCTGCCGGGTAGGCAATGCTTTGATTCTTCCCCCCGCAGGAGAACAATGCATCAATTTCGAGGACATGAAGCCTCAGGTCCTTGCTGCAATGTTGAAGATTTGACACCCAGGGTCGATGCGTGGAAAATTCTGATGCGCTGTGTGAAGGGTCTGCGCGGAGAACAGGTGCTGCGTCTAATTTTTAGCCACGGGACAGGCACTGCGTCAATTTTTCTGATGCGCACACAGCAGTGTGTGGATTTTTCCTTGCAGGTTACCAGCTTCCACTTCTAAGCCGAGGGACTGGATTTGGCACCACTTAGCAAGTCACGACTCTCAGCAGAAGAGCCCGAGCACTGGCAGATGAGGTCTCTGATGTCCCGGAGACTTCACAGTTGGAGGCAAGCTCAATTCAAGCCCTTGGAGAGCAAGATGTAAAAAACAAAGTCCAAGCCTTTCACTCCCAGTGCAGAAGTAGCAGTAACAAGCCAGCAAAGCAACAGACAGAGTGGCAGGTCCTCCTCAAGCATCTAGCTCTCTTTCCTGGGAGAATGTCATCAGTCCAGAAGTGTTCTGAAGTTGTGGGGTCAGCAGTCCAATACTTCTACTCAGTTCTGCCTTAAAAGTAGGCAAAGTTCAATGGAAACTCCTTGTAGTGCCCAGGACCCTGCATCTCCCGGTCATGGCCCCAGACACTCCAGAGGGTTGGAAACTGCTTTGTGTAAAGACAGGCACTGCCCTATTTAGGTGCACGTGTCAGCTCCTCCCTCCACTCTAGCCCAAGAAGACCCATCAGGATATGCAGGGCACACCTCAGCTTCCTTTGTGTGACTGTCTGGAGTGAATTCACATACAGCCCAACTGTCAGTCTGACCCAGACTTGTATTCCACAGCCAGGCAAAGGCACAGAATTGTTAAGCAAGAAAATGCTCATTTACTTGAAATCTATAAACCAACTTTACCAAAAGATGTATTTTTAAATTGTGAGTTCAGAGACCCCAAACTGCAGATCTCTACCTGCTCCTAATGGGAAATTGCACTTAAAATATATTTCAAGACAGTCCCCATGTTAACCTATTGAAGAGATTGGCTTTGCAATAGTGAAAACCAAATTTGGCAGTATTTCACTATCAATACAGGTAAATCACATTAGTACATGTCCTACCTTTTATTTCCACACTGCACCCTGCCCAGGAGGCTGCCTTGGGCCTACCTTAGGGGTGACTTACATGTAGTAATAGGGAAGGTTTGGTTCTGGCAGGTGGGTGCACTTGCCAGGTTGAACTGGCAGTTTAAAACTCCACACACAGACATGTTCTCAATGCTGCTCATGTTGGTGGCACAATCAGTGCTGCAAGCCCACTGGTAGGGCTTGATTTACAGGGCTGGGCACACACAGAGGACTTTACTAGGGACTTACTAGTCAATCAAATATGTCAATCGTAGATAAACTAATTACCTATCCAATTTAGACAGGGAGCACTTGCACTTTAGCACTGGTCAGCAGTGGTAAAGTGCCAAGAGTTCTAAAACCAGCAAAAAGGGCCAGATCCAACCGGTAGCTATGCATTGGATAAGCTGGTAATGGAAGAGTGGAGCACCACACAGAGCACAGGGAACAGGATTTCATTGGGAAACAGCTCATGATAAAGAAATGAAGATAAGAAAGTGGTTCCCAAACTGTGGTCCGGGGACCCCTGGGGGTCCGCAAAGCCTTCTCAGGGAGTCCGCAAGAGGCTAGAAAATTAACAAATATGAACAAATATTGACAAATTAGGTCCCCAGCTTCCAGTAATGACACAGGCGGGGGTCCCTGGATTCCGATGATGTTTCAGTGGGGGTCCCTGGGTTCCATCAATGTTAAAGTGGGGGTCCACAGAAGTCAAAAGGTTGGGAACCACGGAGATAAGACATTAACGCATTTAATCAAACGGAGTCCTGAAAATAAGAAAATAGTAATCACAACAATGCAAGCAATGGAAAGATACAAGTCATCCAATTAAAAGGAGGGTACAGGAGTTGTGCTCCAGGGGAGGGACCAATACAAGAAGAGGAAGGCAAGCCATTGAATAAGAAACAAGCAGATGAGATTGACTTATCAACCAGTGGTAAGCATTGAGCTGACACAAAGCCCACTGGAAGCAGTGCTTAATTTGTAACTCAGTAAGTGCTGGTGCCATCCGGCAGTACTGATGAAGATCGGGGTGATAAATACCAACAGTGCATAGTCATGAATTCACCTCATGCCCCTGTAATGCACCACCAGACACTCCCTGCCATTTTATCCCACTCTTGCAGGATCCTGGTCATCCATGCTTCTTTCTGGGTCAATGTTTTCAGTCTTTGTATTCCTCTTTCTTCCTCCCTTATGTGTTTTTCCTCACTCTTTCTCTAGGTGAAAGGCTGTGGTGCCAGTCTCCAAAAATGCACTGTGCCAGAAGCCCCCCACCTTACAAACACTGGTTCAAATTAAGCGAAGACTAAGTATTGGTGGTGTCCACAATAAGTCTTTGATAAGAGTTAAAAGCTGCTAGTAGGTAAGATCTAAAAATGAACCAAATTTGTTTCACCAGTGTTTAAGCCAAAATCAGAACATGTGTTATTAGTGGATCATGTAGGCAAGATGGCTGTGCTAGCTATGATGCTCTGAGTCATTGTAAGCAGATGTCTCTTTTTTGTGAGGTCACCCCCTAGGTTTTTCGACTGATCCTGCAGTTTTTTTTTTTTTTTTTTCTCAGAAGTCCCTCTAACCAGATCTCAATGCCAGTGCCCCCATGTCAAAATGGATATGTTACTTTGGCTATACTGAATTGGCATGGGCTAACTTACCTGTAAGTCTGTAGTATATGGTACCCAAGGCCTGTAAGAGAGTTCCACGGGGAGTGCAGTACTAGTTATGCCATGGGTATGTCAAGAGTAAAAATCAGTCTCCCCGTCTGCCACTGCAGACTGGAAGGGCAGTTTCGAACTGCTAGGCAGACTTTGCCATTAAAAAGCCATAGCAAGTGTGTGTAAGCCATCCCTATGGCAGGCCTACCGTGCCCAAGGGCAAGGTGCATCATATTTCAGGTGCAGAACATGTATTTTACATGTTCTGACAGTTAAAACATGAAACTGTCATTTGTCCTGTAGAAGGACTTGGTTGCACCGTTGGCGAGTGCAGGTTTACAAGCTGACCCCTCAGCTGTGCTAACTCCATACTCCAAAGTATCAAACAACTTGTTACATTAAGCCCGACCTGATTTTCAAGCTGAAACTGATGTAACTAGTTACAGTGTGCAACATTTGTAAAGATGCCACTTTGTTGCCTTCAGTCTCCTGTACACTTAATGTTGCAGATGGAGCTTGACCCAGAGACAGCTTTCTGAAGCAGTCTTTGAAGAACAAATGGGGACCACTTGGGAGAGGGGCATCCGGCAAAGAAAGGCTGCACAGATGTGGACTGTACCTGCTGCACCTGGTAGCTAGCAAAGAAGAGAAACTGTGCTTGCTGTGTTCTGCTCAAGGTGAAGTCATCTCCAGAGCCCAGCCAAAGTAGAGAGATTCAAAGGGTCAGCCGACTGGCCTCCTGTTTGTAGCACAGGGACACAATACCCGATGAAGCCTGCTAAGGATGAGTGGTAGCCCAGATCCCTGGATTGCCACACCATGCCATCATGCAGCACCATGGACCAGGACCCGATGCTTAGAAGTTTCACCCAAACACGCTAAACCTGGGAGAGTCTTCATTTGATTACCCAGAAGGCAAGTTATAGGCTAGAGAAGATTTTGGCTGCAACTGCAGCATGGATAATTGATAGTCCAGTGGAAACTGAACTTTGGACAGACCGGAAAGGTCCTTGTGGGACATGAGAACCTGTGACCAGGACACCATCACTTTCATGGACCGAGTAAGTTCAAGTTTTATTTGAATACATAAAAACCAATACATCACATCATTCTAATTAAAACAAGATATATACAGTCTGGGATGACTACTATAAATTCTTAATGTGCGTAAGAATAATATCATTAAAAAAATTCTTCTAATAGGTACCTCCTATTCCGAGGTAAATACAAATTAACCGTCCCCTTGTCGGTTTAACCCCAAAATACTATATGGAATAAATGATAAAAGTAATTCCGTAAATTCTGTACAGAAAATTTGCATTCGTTTCGTAGGTCGTTACAAATACAGATCAAATGAGTTATATCTTCTTGACCACAGCCACACAACCTGCACTGTGGGATTATTGCAGGGCATTCCTATGGGACTAGGTGGGCACCACCGGGAAGGATGCCAAATCGATATTTGATGAAAAAGGTCCTTGTCTGATTTTGTCCACCGAGCCTCCAGATGTGGCTGATATTTCAAGAGTTTATACTTGTTTATTACCATCAAGGAATGCGATCTGAGGAGTACCTACAGGAAGACCCTAGTTTACTGCATAGCATCCACAGAATCCTGTATCCTCAGCATCAGGACCACTTCCATAGGAATCCATTGAACAAGGATAAAGTGACTGAAGCTGCTGGAACACTGCTTTTTCTGAGGAAGTGACTGATTCCGGGGCCCTTGGTTGTCCCCCTCACTTGCCCCTTCCTGGGGTTGGTCACCCAAGTGACAGAATGACTGCATTACAACTTGCCCAACTTTCTGCTCAAAAAGTTTCTAAGTGTCAAATTTGTTGGATTTCCAAATGCGTGTGGTTGAGTGAAATGCTTCGATTCACTATACCTTGTAAATTCTACGTCTATGGAACCTTCCAATAAACCTTCCAATTGATCTAGTTTATAGAAGTACATAAAATGCAGTCAAATTTTATAAACTGGTGGCAGATTTCTTCGGTATGTTGTCGATCGCTTCTTCATTTGTTCTCTTGCTGTTTAAATGCTTTACAATTGTTTGTTTGTGTAAGCCTTGCTGCTCAGTGCCACAGCTACCCAGGGTTGAGTTGAAAGTTTGGCAAACAAGGATCTTAAAGGGGTTGGTAGGTGTGTTACACAGAAAGTTCGCAAATCTACACCATATAGTACACCCCATTACTTCACAGTAATTCTGAATGTTATTCTCTCAGAGAGAACTCTGTGTGTTGGCCTGAATTAGTGTTACTTGATGAAACGTTCTGTCACCAGTTACTAGCCTCACTGCTGCCCGAAGATTACTTTGAAGTGCAGTTATAAGTTTAAGTAATCCTTCCAGAATCACATTCCCTTCACTTATGTGTTGTAAGACCAATGCATGAGCTTAGTAGTGCAAATCCTCAGACAGTATTTTCGGTTTCAGTTTTTCTCAATTGGTATAGCCAGTACAATGCAGCTTAGATGTTTGAACACGTAATTTTAAATATAGATCAATATATATGATAAGCCCTAGATTCTGAGATTAGAATTCTAGTGCCTTGTATAGAGTGAGCCAATGTTAATTGTGGTGGTTTTCTTTATTGATTTTACTAGCAGAACGTTTGTCCGGGTTCAGCTTCAGCACCGCTTCCAGTCCGACATCCAAGTTACTGAGGAAAGATCTTAGATTTTTTATGACATTTTGATGCATGACGGTAGTGTTGAGAATACAGAACCGAGCTGTGCATCATTGGTCAGTGGTATGTCATAGGAACAAAGGATTCAATTGCAATAAATTGAGATTTGCAGTCAAGAAAGAATTGCAAACCAATCTAGGACTGTTAAGCAGTGCTTAATTCGCGCTTGTTGTTTCCGGTGCTGAGCACTGGCACTTATTTGTGAGGGCCGTGGCTTAGTCTTCTGCCTCAAGCATTTGCTGCGAGCAAAAGACACATATGGGGAAGACGGAGGACGGGAAAAATGAAAAAGCGTCTCAATGGGAGAAAACAGAACGCTGCAAGAGTGAGCTGAATGTGCAGGGAGTAGCTTTATATGGATTGAAGAGGTCAGAGATGGCTTCAGGATACACATTTAATTGCAGCAGCCGCGTGTTTAAGAGGAGGGCTTTGGGCAACAGCACCTCTTTATTTACAAATTAAGCACTGCTGTTACTCCTCCATCCACGTAGATTAAGCATGTGCTAACTAGAATAGATTTTTTTTCCTTCTACTTTTAAACACTCGGACAATCTCAGTATTAAGTCTTATGGGAGCCAGGGGGAGGAGCCAAGATGGCGGCCGGTATGGACGCCTAAACGAGCGCTCCATCCAGGGCTAGCCTGTAAATATCCTTCAGGGCGCCTCCCGGCACCCCACGCCGAGACTGCGGGGGGGCGGACCGCCTGAGGTGCGTCTGAGTTGATTGCTGGGGATCCGGGCTGGCCGTATCAAGGCTGCGGCGCTGGAGCCGTCCGCGGGCTCGGGAGCCGCGGGACGCAGGCCTATGCCTGGCCGGAACAGCCGTGAGGTAGTGCCGCAGCAGCTGATTCGGGCGCGCCGCGAGTCGGCGGCACCCGAGCTCACCTTGACTTTGTTTGTTGCTGGGCGCCCGTGTGCGCCGGGAGCTGGGGGCGTGGTCCCCCACCCTCGCCCGCCGGCTGGAGCCCGCCGTGCGGACGCAGGAGACCGGGGGCTGCGCTCCACCTGATTGCAGCATTAAGGAACCGGACGAGGCTTGCGGACCTGGGCACCCCCCCCCCCAATGAGCGCAGGAAGTGCGCGCCCGCCTCATCGTTCAGATGGCATTGCCCGAGGGCAGCTGACACACGCTGTTGACCCAAGCCTGGACAGACCCGAAGAGAGGACGGATCTGTTTGCTGTGTGAAGCCAAGGTGAGGGGGAGCACTGACGGGGGAAACTTGGCCCAAGCGGGGGAGCCACCATTAACTCTCCCCCCCCCACCGCGCTCCTTCTCCTGCTGATGTGGGCCTCCAAAATGGCGATGAGGGCCGCCTGCCTCTGGGAGGAGCTCCACTCTCACAGTCCTCAGTAAAGACACCATTGACCCTGCCCCATAGAGCTGTTTTGCTACGGAGGAGTGTCTGCGCCGGGGGCGTAGGATACTCACCTGTGCCCTTGCGCCGTAACCCCAGAAGGGGTGAGTGGCTCCCTCTTGCTCCCTTGGACACCTGCTAGTGATCACAGGAAGGACCTCGAAACCCGCCCAGAGGCTAAAAGGAACATTTGCCCCCCCCACCGGTGTCTCGCCTGGTTGCGCTCACCGCTGCCCCCACGCCTACCCCACTGGGGGCGCCACCACTGGCTGGTCTTACTGCTGCAGATGTGGGGACTCAAATCCTAATTCAACGTGCAGCGGTCTTGACTTCGTGGAGGGTGCAACATCCTGCTCTGCGGCGGCCCGGCGCTCTGGGGTGGTGGGCGCACTGTCGTCCCCCACGCCATACCGCGTGCACGTGGACATACGTGCTGGGCACACAAAGCTAAGAATAAGCCCTGCCCGGGCTCCACTAACTAACGTTAAAACTGGACTAACAAAGGTCATGGCACACTGAGTACAGCAATCAAGAGGCCGATTCCCTGAGCATTCTGTGCCAAGCCACACGCAACCACTCCCCACAAGGTAATTCTTAAACTAGTCATAATGGCAGGCAGGGCCAAAACATCCAGGAACCTGGACCGCAACACTCTTGGGTCAACATCTAATGACCAACAGACAAATCTGTCCCTACAATCACTGGAGAACACCCTCATGTCGCACTCAGCACAATTCGAGAAAGTGCTACAGGCGATAATGGACACGAAGTCCTCATTGGAGAATAGAATAGACGCAGTCTCACAAGACTTGAACCTCTTACGAGTGGACCACCGCAACCTAGCGGAAAGAGTGAAAACGGCTGAAGAAGGGCTATCCGAATTAACTCCCACGGCTCAAGACAATCGAAAAAAACAGATCCAGCGCATAGACGCAGAGTTGAAAGTGCTCCGGATGAGATCTGAGGAGTCGGAGAGCAGGGCGCGTCGCAACAATGTGCGCTTTCTGGGGTTTCCGGAAACTATGCGGCAACCTGACGCGGAAATCTCTCTGGAACAATGGCTCATCAAAGAGGTGTTGAACGGAGCCCCATCCAAGCTCTTCTCTATTGAACGGGCGTACAGGGTCCCGGGCAGACCACAGGCCCCAGGCCAATCACCTAGACCTCTGATCGCCAGATTCCTCAACAACAGGGATCGAGATGCAATATTACAACAATTCCGCAACAAAGGCCCATATAAGTATGAAGACTCGACTATCAATGCCTACCCAGATTTTACGCAGGAGGTGCAGAACCAACGGAACTCCTATGCAAAAATCAAACTGCGCCTGCGCGAACACAACATAAAGTACGCTTTGTTATTCCCTGCGAAATTGAGGGTGATATCGGAGGACCGCACCCATATATTCACCACCCCTGAGGACACTTGGACCTGGCTGCATGCCAAGGGCCTGGCCCGTCTAAGGGAAGACTCGGAAGGAGACGAGGCATGGCAAACAACTACCTCAAGAAAACGGATCAGGAGGCATGCCAGGGGCCAACCCAACGTCCAACAAGCAGCAGAAGAAAGAGCAAGAATACTGAAGGAGACTCCCTTGCTCATGCAGAGCAACTTCACGTCGGCCAGGAAGCCCCCTGAATCGGGCACGGACTCGGATGCAGCAAGCTCCCTATCCACAATAACAGGCGAGCTGGGTGGGCCGAGGATCACCCCCAGATCTGCGGACAAACTCTAATCGAACTCAACTGCCCATACGGTCCGGCGGCACCAACACTGGCAGTCTCATAGTGTCAGCGGGGGGTCCCCCCAGGGGGACGGCGGAGACTGATGCGAAGGCGCAACCAGCAATGAGTAACTTTGGTATAAATGCACAACTAACTAGGGCGGGGCGGATGGGGGGGGCGACACGGGGCGGACTGGGAGGGAGCGCGGAACACACATAATGCCGGGGGGTCGCCCAACGGTATTAGCAGACTCAGTCTGCGGAAAGATGTGAGCCCCGTAAAAGAGCCACATCTGGTAGATATGATTACTCCACCATGGAAATCCAATCGGATACAGGTATTACTTCACACTTATAGGTTTAATAGTTGCACACAAGTTATTAGAAGGGTTGGGGCTCCAGTTGGGGTGGTTGGGGTTAGTAGTTTAGTATATGCACACACGCCGGAATCACTTGGAACACAGAGGGAATTGCTGCACAAGCCCCCACCAACAAATAGCTAGGCCAAAGGGGCAATGATCAAAAGGGCCAAGCCAAGGGACCGGGCCCCATACACAATGGACTATACCAGTCATTCTAATGGCGCCACACAGGAGAAATAACATAGACCAGTATGTCATGATAACATGGAACGTGAGGGGATTGGGAACGCCGAGCAAACAGTCCAGAGTATACGCACGCCTTAGGCGAATAGGAGCACACATGGTCATCCTGCAAGAGACACATATATTAGAAGCGGGCCTGCGGGAGCTACACGCGAGATGGGGGGACAGCTCATAGGAACTACATACTCGGCGGGGGGGGGGCTGATCTGGATTGCACCTTGTGTCCCATACCTCCTTTCAGCTCACAAGATAGACCAAGGAGGGAGATACGTGGTAGTGGGAGGCAGATTGGATGGCAGACAACTGGCAGTAATCAGAATATACGCTCCAAACACTGGGATTGCAGGATTCCTGGGTTCTCGCACACCGACATTGACAAACCCAATGGCTCCGGCCATCTGGGTAGGTGACTTCAACAGTACCCCAAATGCAGCGTTAGATAGATCCCACGCCCAAGCGAGCCCGATGGTAAATAGGAAATCCCCAGGCCCATTACAGGAATGGGCAAGGGCCATGAGACTACATGATCTATGGCGTCTGGGCCATCCGCAGCAGAGGGAATACTCATTCTACTCAGCCCCACACAAAACTCACACTAGAATAGACATAATATGGGGCACCCAGGACATAGGAACATTGATTGGTGAGTCAGAATACCTAGCAAAGACACTGTCGGATCATACACCACTGAGAGTAGCACTGAACTGGGGCAGGACACGACAGGTGATTCCCACCTGGCGTCTGCAAATAGAAGCTCTACAGGATCAAGCATTCGCCGAAACACTGAAAACCACACTAAGCCAGTACTGGGAGGCAAACGCCATGTCCGCAACGTCGCAAGCTATAGAATGGGATGCACACAAGGTAGTGGCCCGAGGACGATGTATATCCTCCACATGGGGAGTAAGACGCACCCTGCAGTTGGAAATTGGCAATCTAGAAAAAGAGCTCAGAGCGGCAGAGATAGCAGTAGCACGAGGTGAAATTCCCCACACAGTCCTAGAAGATAGGCGCACAAAATAGAACGATGCTGACAGCAAACTCTGCTGCCACGATTATAACTATCACCTAATGCGTCTGCAAACAGAAGGGGACAGATCGAGCAGAATGCTGGCGTGGTTACTACGAGAGGATAGACAGCAACCCCCAATTGGGGCCATCCGAACCGATACACACGGCATGGCCACCACACAAGCTGAGATTAACGGAACGTTTAGAGAATACTACTCATATTTATACACCAAACGCACCTCATGCACCCCCACGCAACTCGAGTCCTTCCTCGCGGGATCCACCCTACCACAGCTCACACAAACTGACAGGGAAACAATAGAAGCCCCCCTATCAATGGGAGAAATAGAACTAGCCCTAGCACAGATGCCCAGAAATAAAGCGCTGGGCGCAGACGGCCTTCCACTGGAGTACTACACTGCCTACTCGTCCTGCCTAAAACCCCACCTGCTGAAGGTGTTCGAAGAAGCGTGGGCTAATGAAAACCTACCCACATCACAGAGAGAAGCTTTGATAGTGGTTCTCCCCAAACAAGGCCGTGACCCCACAGATGTCAAATCCTACAGACCACTATCGCTACTAAACTTAGACTGCAAAATTCTAGGCAAAATTTTGGCAAATAGACTAGCCCCTATCATACACACGATAATACATGATGACCAAAATGGCTTTATACCAAGGCGCAACACCTTCTTAAATATCCGTAGATTATTGTGCCCAATGGGAGACACCCCCCCAGATGCATACGAAGAGATGGTGCTCTCACTGGATATTGAAAAGGCGTTCGACACGCTCGAGTGGGATTTCTTCTTTCCACAATGAGCCGCATGGGAATAGGCCCCAACTACACACGCTGGGTCCGGACATTGTACGCTAGCCCACAAGCTAGGGTGAAGACAGGTGGGGTGATCTCCGACAGTTTCCCAATCACCAGGGGCACGCGACAGGGCTGTCCATTATCCCCGCTATTGTTCGCAATAGCAATTTAACCACTAGCGGCAAGAATACGCTCCATGGCACACTGCTGGGGAATAGTCAGAGGCGGGGTCCACCACTCAATCTCACTCTACGCAGACGATGCATTAATATATATCCGGAAAGGGTACGAGGCTATCCCCTCAGTAATATCTTTACTAGCTGAGTTTGGATCCCTGTCGGGCCTGGTGGTGAACTGGGAAAAGTCATGTGCGTTTCCGCTTGCAAAGTGGTCGCCCGAAAGACAAGGGGCCCCCCTACCGGGGCGCCTGAAGTGGTGCTTTGAAACGTTCAAATATCTCGGGATAAATATATACCATAACACAGAGTATCTCAGAGATGGGAACCTGGGCAGGGCACTGAACACTATAAGAGGACCGCTGCAGTTTTGGAACAAGCTACCGCTCTCTCCACCAGGAAAGGTGGCGATCGCAAACATGTTGATCCTGCCCAGAATGCTATACTACTTCGCGGCTCTATCGATCATTATCCCCAAAAGCTTCTTCAGCAATTTGAATACAGCTCTACTGCAACTCATCTGGGGTAGGGGCAGAGCCCGGGTGGCACTGGCCACGTTGCAGCGGCCGGTAGACGTGGGGGGCTGGGAGCCCCCAACTTTGAACGCTATTATGCAGCCGCACAACTACAGTGGGTACAGAATTGGATCCATAGACCGGCACTGGCGGAAGCCACGTGCTTGAGAACCTGGTTAAAAGAAACCCCCCTGCTGCAATGGCTGGCGTCCAAACACTCCAAGGCAAACACTGCTAACCCACTGCTGTCAGTCGCACACCTGCTGGGTTAAATACGTGCAAAACGGGGGTTTTAAGCTCCCCTACTCCCCATATATTCCATTGGATCACCTCCCGGAATGGACCGGGGCAAGCACGCAGGTGTTGGCAGTGTGGTCAGAGGCGGGGGTGCAGACGGTGGGCGACTGCTTTGAAGACGGCAAGCTAATGTTGTTCGAGGCCTTACAGGCACTCACTGAGATAAATCCTGGTCAATTCTCGACATATCACGCCATATGCCACGCAATTAAAAAAACGTGGGGGGCAGGAATAATGGAACCAGAACCCTCTCCTGCAATTCATCATATTCTACAATATGACGCCCAAATAAAAGTAATATCTAGCCTATACAAAATTCTCAATAAACCTCCCGAGCCCCATGCGGAGAAAGCCAGGGAGAGATGGAACTCCGTCCTCCCTGGCCCAATCACACTAGCCAAGTGGCCGTACGCCTTACACCACGCCCGCGGAGTGTCAAGGAACCCCAGATTCAGGTACACCCAGTTCAACTACACACATCAAACATACTTGTCCCCCTGCTAGGATTAAGCGTATGTTCCCACTCTGACCCAACATGCCCCAGATGTAAAGCGCCGCTAGCACACTTCTATCACATGGTCTGGGAGTGCCCTAACATACAAAAAGCATGGACGGAGGTGGTCCAGTAGATCTCCGAACTAACAGGTCTCACATTGATAGCAGAACCCAAGTCCTGCCTACTGGGGCTTAGGACAAGATCTAAGAAACAAAGGCATCTGCACAGATTCGCAGACCTAGCCTGCTTAATGTACAAAAGATTAATAGCTATGCACTGGAAGGCGCCCACTGCACCCAACAGGAAATCTTGGAGCACCCTAACACTATGTTGGGCCCGCACGGAACACCAGGTCTTAAAGAAGATGGCGTGTGCGGGACAACAGCACACAGGATGTGCCACCTGGGACACACTGGTAACTAAAATTGAGGCCAAAAATTATGATAAACCCCCATGAATAGGAAATACCGCACCTTCCACAAAAGCACAATCCACGTGCAGCACACGACACCGAATTGTTTTGTACACCCTTCCCCAAACATGCTAACAGTCAACTAGCTCACCGGCACGAGAACAATTACAACATTCAGGGCGCACATCCAATCTCCACTATTATTAGTATTGGCAGGCCCCACTCCGAGCTACTACCGGGCTACAAGCGGTACGGCTCCAGCAGCAAAAGGCCCCAAACTAGCTACAAGTGCGATCCCCCCCATTGGCTACTCAACATACGCTAAAGGTTTTTTTTTTTCCAGCTATATGCAGCAAGCAATGATACTGTAGATTAAATAGTGTTCCGAGACGTGTTTGGTGGGTGGGGGGTTGGGGTTGTTACAAGTTCTCTTTCAAGCAGATAAGTGGAATCCTCTGGTTGACAAATGAACCGCTTGTAATGTGTATCTGAAATATAAAACCAATAAAATACTTTAAAAAAAAAAAAAGTCTTATGGGAGCCATTTTTTGGCAAACGCATGGTAATTAAGCACACGTGCAAGACAGCACTCATCTTAACCATCACCAACCTAACACCAAATAAAAAACGGCCCCAAAAATAGAACGTTTAAAGAAAAGATGGCAGTGGCCAAACATGGGAAGTATCTTCATGAAGAGCAGACATTAGCACAAAGCACTGCATTTGTGTCAGTTTTGGCATGGGACTTTACATTGCTATTCAACCATTGGCAACAGTGTCCCTCTTCTATATGAACAATGGCTCCGTTCTGGAACCGAAGCCTGGCACCAGATACAAGAGACACCATATCCTCCCCTTTCCCCCTCCCCCACGAGGTGGGATGGGGGGGGGGGGCTATGGAATTCAAAGAAAGGGGGGGGGGGAGGTGGGAGGGAAATTGGATGGGACTGTTGTTGCAACAAGGGTGGGTTGTGTCCCTTCTTTTTATCTGCCTTCTGAGCTTTGCACCCTTCTGTGCCCGGAGCTGCGTACTGGACAGGTCCATCAGATGTTTACACCTTGTGGTACAGATGTAGACCCGATAGGAGCAATCGAGCTCTCTGCCTGCACTCTGCAGCTTGCATCTCCCCAGCAATGGAAGAAAGTGCCTGCCGATAGCCTGACAGGAAGAGGGCCGACTCTGGAGCTACAAGAGCATTGGCGACTGAACATACACTAACAGTAGGGCACGCCCAAGAGCAGAATTGTTTGGCGTTTGAGTAGGCCGAATGCCTCAGAAATGGTGGGTCCCATTTGCCAATAAGACCCTGCAGACAACTTTAGACAGCAGGCAGAAGGTGACAAGATGCACAGATGATATGGAGGGAAGAGATAGGATGCTGGAGGCAGTTGCAGTGCTTCATCACAGAAAAGTTTTTGGGTTGCTGGAAATTATGTATGTTGGAAGATGGTGTCATAAACAGATCCCAGATCAAGCAGCACCTGCCTCGAACCCTCGATTGGCTTACACCCTTTGTCCTACTCTTTGTCATATCAAAACACGCCAAAGCACAACCCCCTCCAATCCCATTTTCTTAACTTAGTCTATCATAATACCACCTTGGCCGTACCTAATTGTATTTGGACTAAGCAGAGTGGTCCAATGTAGGTGAAGGAGCTCAAGAGGAATGTTGTTAACGCTGCTCCAAAACTGCTGAGTTTGTTCTTCATGGAAAACCACAAGGAGTAATTTGGTTCTTGAGTTGCGAAAATCCACAAGTTGACACTTGAAGATCATAACCTTTCCTAAGGTAAGCCAAACAGGACCACGAGCAAAGAGTGCAACCAAAAAATGCTGTGGATCTTTAGGTCAGAAATGGACCTGAACTTCACATCAAAGACGTGGCAGGCTTGATGATGCACCGAGGAAGGTATCTAGTCCAGTGTACCAGGAGTGGAGAGCAGCATCTTCTGTCTTGTCCTAACTAAAGATAGGGCTTATGATTTGAAAAGACGACTTGTCCCTCCCTGATAAAACCTTTTGTTTTGTAATTACCACTCTATGAAGCATCTCAAGTTTTTTGCCATGCCCCTTAGTTTCAGAGATTGTTGTGGGTACATTTCTATTGCTCAACTTTTCTATGTCCTATTCTGGATATTCTGCATTTAAAATATTATAGTCTTGTAAAATATGAACTACTGAATGGCTAGTTTTGTAGGCCCAAGTTCAATTTAAACGTCTGCCAAACACGGAGCATTGGCCTTCGCTCCAAGGCATTATTTTGCAATCCCTTCAACATACATTTGAATTCAGTGGCAATCCTGAACAAAACTACTGAAGATCTGACAGGCTTTCCTTTTGAACACAAGTTTACAAAAGTTTGCCTTTGCTGTATGAATGAACCTCTGCAAATCCCGATCATCAGCCTGTGGCTCTAGCCTTAAACATATACAGTTTTATGCAGTGCTTAATTTGTAAATAAAAACGTGCCGGTGCCCAAAGCCCTCCTCTTGAACACGCGGCTGCTGCATTTAAATGTGCAAGCACGAAATACTGGGGCAGCGTAATCCTGAGGCCATCCCGGGCCTTTTCAATCCATTTAAGGCCACTCCCGGCCCCCTCAGCTGACTCTGGCAGCTTTCTGCTTTCTACCTTAGTGGAACTTTTTCGAATAAGCCCCGGTCCTCAAAAATAAGTGCTGGTGCTCAGCACCGGAAACAACAAGCACAAATTAAGCACTGGTTTTATGCTGTTGTGCAGTGATGGTCCTTCGAGGCTGTAAAAAAAAATATATATATATAACCTTACAAGTTGCAGAGCATTCCTCAGTTTCTTTGATACATGCCATGAAACATATCCTATAACAATCTGAGTGGTGGAACTCCAAAGAAGTACAACCAAAAGTCTCTAAGATGACCTTTGGCTTGCCTTTTGGTAGCACAAGTGAGCGCTAGGAGCACATTTATTTTTGGCAAAGACGGCCTGATACAGCTCTCTCTTTTAATATATTTTTTTCTCCTGGAAGTCAAATTCAGAGCTGCTGATGAAGCCCTCATATTCTTGCATCTGGTTGGTGGTAACTTCCTAGTCCGTGGTCTTCCAGACTGGACACTGGCACCCCTTAAGAGAATCATACACGCCGAACCACCAGTCTCATCCAGTGCCTGAAGAATTACGATCACATCACACCCATCCTGCTAATCTCCATTGGGCTTTCCCAGCTGGCCTGCACCATCGTCTCAACCAGCTGTATCACTTACAAGGCCACCATGACCAGCTACCCGCTTATCTCGGAGACAAGCTCACCATCTCTGGTGGTTTGCAGACCCACAGCTAGGACACCACCAGACTGCACGCTACGATGTATAGAAAAGAATAAAACAAGGCAGCAGGCTTTTTTAAGTCTATCTATGCATCCTGCAACAGGAACATCCCCATATCCATCAGGACTGCCCCAAAGATACTCCACTTTAGAAAAGATTTGGAGACTCACCTCTTTCATAAAAGGCACATCAAAAACACCCCCTAACCTATCACTTTATGCTGGTCTTGTACCACGTACAATGCTCAGCTGCCTTTTGGCTATGTTCGCACTTTATAAATCTCATGTACATACATGTATCTATAGATATCGTATAACAAAATCCATTTCAAAATGTCCACCTGTGCGTCCTCATGCATGTTCATGCACAGCCTGTCATTTTGTAATATTTTTTGTTGTGATTAATTTAATTTAAAAAAAACCTTCCAACATGGCTGTTGAGCATGTGCGTGGCACACTGGGTGGTGTTCTTGGTGCAATTTTTGTGACAAAGTTTTAACAAAATCGTTGAAAGATGGCCATCTAGCTTGTGCACGCATGCGTATCCCCGGGGCAGGCACTAGAATGCTGTTTGCCATAAACAATGGCAAAAATTACCACAGATTGGCAAAGCCTAATAATGGTTTTGTCATGTTTCAGTGAAGGCAGAAGACAAGGTAAAACCAAACCGGGATCAAAAGCCTCAGATCGCTGTTGTAAAAGCTCAAGCTGAAAAATGTGCCTGGGCTTCTCCAAGCGGGACAAAAAGAATACACAGCCCGAAGGGTTGTGTGTTCCCTGGTGGATCGGAAGTGCTTGGACAGCAGTAGCAGTACGACCCTCAGTAGTAAGAAACCTTTAGGACGGAGTTCACCTAATTTGGCAAATTGACGATACAGCCTTCTAGGCAATGAACAGGGCTCATTTGCAGTTTAAAATCTTCTAAGCCAGTTTAAAGCCAGAGCTTAGGGTATCGTCATTTTTGCATCAAGCCACATGCAGGCCTTTAGCTGCCTTGTTTAAAGCGCTATACAGCTGCTAAGCAGGAGCACTGAACTCCAGGCACTGGGGCTCTAGACAGGAGATAAACATGACACAGAACATGAACTCCGTGGGCCCGGTGTGCTAATCATAGGCTTTCCCTTAGTTGATTTACAACCATTTTCTTGCAGTATAACATCACACCATTTGGAGAGAGTTGATTTCAGGGAGGTCGCATCTCCCAGCCTCTGCGCCTTAATTCTGCAGGTGTTAAAAGTTTTTACTTGGCAAAAACAAAGCTTTGCTTCCTTATTTCTCAATTCTCCTCCATTTCAAAGGTGAGGTCAGTGTAAGTCAGGATACAGCTTGGAGCCAGCAAAGCTGGCCTCGTCACTGAAAGGACAAACTATTCACCACTTGGCTAAACAAAAAAAATAGATTGCACCGCGGCAAATCAGAACGGAAAATTCCACCGAGACAGTCCCAAGCCTTTCCATCATTCAGAAGGAAACTTCAGACATTACACCTATCACGAATACAACTCATTAGACTCTACCACGCACACCCAGCCAGCACATCTGATATTACAAATAGCAGGATAGAAAAGATCTCACGGTAGCACACACATTAAACAACACAACCATGCACAACGTCTGAAGCTGTTCTTGGGTTGCTTAACCATGCAGCTACAACAGATACCTCTGTGCACACAGCGGTTCCACTGTCTAATAAACAACATTCATTAGAGCTAATTGTACAGACACTGAAAACATAGTTAGCTCATTCCCTTGTACATGGTTGGTCATCACCAAGTGTGCCGCAGAACCAGCCATGCTAGTAAATAACTACAGCTTCCTCTATAAAGCACTTGGCAGAATGCCGCTCATGGCGAGGCCAAAAGCCCATTTCTTTCTTTCTTCAGGGTAGGATTCCTCCGGACTCAGTAAAACCCTCCGATCCCTGGTTACTGTGTTGCTAACTCCCCAGGCAGCAGCAGTGGATACTGGTATGTTAGGTGATGAGACGGTTCTGCCCGAGTTTCAAACCACAAATCAACCTGAATGCGGCAAACCCTCTGGTTTGCACTACCGCAGTGGTTTCCAACGTTTTGACTTCTGTCGACCCCCACTTTGTCAATACTGGAACCTGGGGACCCTCACGCCCCCACCGAGTCATTACTGAAAGCTGGGGACCCCTCTCCCCACTGAGTCATTACTGAAAGCAGGGGACCTAATCTGTTAAAATTATTGAATTTTCTCGGCAGTCACGGACCGTCTGAGGAAGCTTCTCTGACCTACAGAGGTCCCCAGACTATAGGTTTGGGACCACTTCTCTAGCACATGCTCTGGCCACTAAAGGATGATAAGCACGGATTCCCAGTCACCTAGTACTTGGTACATCTTTTGGAGACTGAGGAAACCAGCACACCAGCACAGGAAAAAGGGATCTTACTATGATAGAAATCTTGTATTAATTACTACTTTGCCTTCAGACTGGTCCTAAATCTGGAAAGCCTGCATGACGCCTTGCTGCTGTGATCTGTGGAGAGCTGGTAAACTCACCAGCATAAGGGGCTAGACTGAGTCTGGCACGAGATGTGATTCAATGAAGGGCTGCACAAATACTAGCTGAATAGAGAATCCACATGGAAGATATCCAAACAGGTCTCCCAGGACCAGCAGAATTCTTGATATGAAGGTGGCAATGAGAGGAAGAGCATCATTTGTATTTAGCCACTTGTCATGAACTGTGGCCTGCACTCAACTCTTTGCACTCGACTATCGCAGAAGCATAGGACTCCCAGATGCCCGATGGTGCCAGCATTCAGAAACAGGAAAGGGTGGCAGTGTGAACTCCACTTGAAGACTGGCTTCACTTCTTAGCTGGGCACACTACATGACATAGCGGAGTTCTGTCAAGGAAATTAGATGTCCCATGAAGCCACAGGTCACTAATGGGGTTTGTGTAAAGCCGTGACCATCCTGAAGTCACAAAGTATTAGTTACTCATGATCATCCTTGCAAGGCAGTCAAGATAAATAGTTGCTGCACATGGAACCTTGTTGCCAGAATTAGGGAATTCATCCTCTGAAGGTTTTTGAACTCTCATTTTGTGTATCTTGTTCTTTCCTGATGAGGAACAAAATATGAATCTGTCACTCAATGTAATTCAAATCACAGAGTGTTCATATATCACAAAAGGTAGTTGTCTGCAACAGAAAAGCAACTTAGAATGCTTTTTATTTTTAGTTCTTAGATGCCAATTGTGTTTCAGGTCTAGGAGGACAGTTTCAAAGATTGCAAAATTGGTGATACAGAAGTGTAGTAAAGGAATATCATATACAATTTAAGAAGTATCAAGATCGATAAAACACTAAAGACGTATCTTTGTATGTCAATGCATGGCTCAGCTGTCTGACCAACCAGGGTGGAGATGTCCAGTGTCTGTTTTCTCTCTCATCACATTTCTCCCTATTCCCTGTGCCTGGGCCTACTTCGAATCAACATATCAATCAGTGTTTTGTTGGCAATGGGTTCCTAGAGGTGTGGAAGAGTCCCATGGGGCACAGGTTACAAGATTAATGCTTTCTGACAGCAATGTATTGTTACACATTGTCAGAAGAGCTTGTGAATCTGTTATGTTATGCAAATTTGCATAGCGATTTGTAGATCCTGCACTGTCACACCAGTGAGTGCCTTTCTCTGCACCTACATCTGCTTTTGTGCGCATTATGGGTGTTCCAGCTTTGTTAGCTTGAGGAGGTTTCAATGATTCTAGAATAGTTTGACACATCTTCCTAGTTCATACAGTTCCAGAGATAGATTTTAAAAGTTCTAACTCCAAGGTCCCATTTCCAGTAGGAACCCTTGAAGTTGGATTGATGCTTCCAGACCCTTAACTGGCCCTGCAAAATACTGACTGACTTCTAGACCCAATGATACGGCCAGCTAAAATTTTTGACACCCTTGAGACTCCATAGATTTTATTTGTTTCATTTATGCATTTTTCTGTAGTGCAAACCCCCCCTCAGACAGCTGAGCACTTAATATGAGCATAACAGGAACCATATCAACAAAGGCAGAAAAACAGGGAGACAATAACGAGATCAAACTATAGTAAATATCAATAAGAAGATAGTATTGGTTCCAGAATAGGAGTTTGAGTGTAGCTGAAACAAGGCCCTTTTTGAGTGGAACTGGTCCACTAATACATTTGTCCCACAGAATGAAGTTACAACCAGTTGGGTCTTTAGCAACTTCTAGGGCTCCAGTGATATGGACTGTGACCTAATCAGATACTGGTGAAAGTAACCCTGGGGTCGCCAGTAACCTTTTCACAAGCTCTTCAGAGAATGTTCACTGACTTCCTGGGGTGGAGTACTTGGTAATTGGGTGGTGGGTTTCTGGATATAAAAAAAATTGTGGAATATTGTCTATTTATTTTTCTTTGGTACAGGAAACCTAGCCGCTGAGGCGTCAGCCCACTGAGGTACATTTACAACACCAGACCTGAGTTCAGAGCACCCTTATCTACATACCTCACGCAAATCAATCCCCAAAGAGAGAAAAGCTCTCTCAAAAGACAAGTTCAATTCTGACGATCCTGTAGTTGACCTGAGTGCAGCCCAATGACAAGCCATGGGGCACAGGGCCAGCATTTAAGAACATTTGGTGCTCTGGAGCTACAGAATATTTGGGGTCATATCTTGTGACATAAAGGTGCTAGAACATTCTCCTTTTCTGTGTATCAAATTTTAACTGAGCTTCTCATCTGCCAAATGAGGTCTGTCTTTTCCTAAAGATTGGCCTTACTGGACAGTGAAGGTATTGAGAATTATTTACAAGATGACACATTATTTTAGTTTCTAACCCCCAAAATACACTAGAGTAAACCTATAGTACTCTCCCTCACTACCTCAGCAGAGTCGATCAACCAAAGAGAGTTACTTGCTTATCGACTTGTAGCGTAATAGTACTGTGGCCCTGGGACACCAGTAGTAAACAACAACACTGACAAAGAATACCATATAGTAACTGCCACAGCACCCCAAAAAAAGCATCACACTCCAATAAGCACATTCACATACTTCAAAAGCAAAGCAACAGTTTACAGTGCAAGTCCATAAGCTGTGGACTATCCTGTTGAATTAACCAGCTCCAGACGTGTGCTCCTCTCCTGCAGGAAACCTCTACTGGACACAGCCCGGTTAGCACCCGAGAGGATTAAGAGAGTCATTTAGCCCGTCTGGATGCTCACCGCAGTGGGAAAAACCCTGTCTGCCTGGAGGGAACCTTTTTACCAAAAGTCTTCCACCTTGAGACAGAAGCATTGTTATTAATATATGAATGCAAAGCTCAGCCCAGTCTGCGTTCCCCCCTATTTATTCTAGCACTCAACCAAACCCCAAAGCTGGATTGGCTAATGGGTGCCAGGGGTGGTGGTTAAGTGGCAGTTAGGTGTGCAGAGAGTGGCTGGAAGTTAGCAGTTAAGTGTGCTGTGGTCCTAGTAAGCAGGTCTGTAGTGTGGTAATTTTGTGGGGGATATCAAGTAAAACACCTATCATTTTACTGGGCAAAGTAATTTTCTTCTCTTCTGTAATTTCATAGAATGGAAAAGAAAGGGACAACAATGATGAAGGCACTGAAGGTGTTGATGTAGCCAGGCAGGGAATACCTTTTCTACCACGGTGCTTTGTCCTACACCTGGGTGGGTCTCGCAAGACCTAGAAGGGAAGCAGCCAGTGGGGTAGCTGCCGAGGCTTTCGCCTGCTCACCCTAAAACAGAAATGTAAAAACAATGCCGTCGCTTTGGTGAGGGGCGGAGGAAGTCAGCTCAGCTTGACGATGGAGTCCCTACCTCAGCAAGGCCCCGGGGAGAAAGTCCAGGCATGGAGAGGGCGGGCTCGCACTCCCTGAGGTAAAGGGAAGCAGCTGCGTTGGGAGGTGAATCGTTCAATGGAAAGCACACATTTAGATGGAGTCGGTCCCGCCACGCACGCCCATGGTTCACATAGGAGGCAGGCAGGTGGCGTACGAGTGAGCGCCAGGTTCCAAAGGCAATAATTTTGTTTCAGGCCCGCAGGTGGTGCTGGAGGGCTCATGTGCCAGCGATCTAAAAAATAAATTTGATAATAAAGGGCAAAGAAAGCTCCTTAGTGTTTTTTTTTTTTTTTAAACACTAGAGACGATTATTTTGGGCAGTAAAAGAAGTGTTGGGCAACACAGGTTCACAATGATGGTGGCGTATTTTATGTGATGCAAGTTAAGAGTAAAAAAAAAAAAGGCGTTTGCATGACATGGGTGATGAGCATTAGACAGAGGCTTTGCTTTTTTTAATTTGGAGCGCATGAGCAGGGACAGGATATGGAAGTGTTAAGACACCCAGAGGTTGGCAGCTGGGTTTGGGTTTCTTGGGTACAAAAAGCTCAACAGCAACTGGGTACTGAGTTACCAGATACTGACAGGGCCACAGACCCACCAGAGTTTGATGACCCAAAGGGCAACTCTGGGGAGAAGAATAAGGGATGTTTTTCAGATGTCTAGTGGCAAAGCACATATAATATCCGAAAAAGGGGAGAAAACTACTGGGGGGCATTCAAGGAGCTCATGGAAGAAGAACTGCTATCCTTCGACAGTGTTCAGATTTAGGTAAGACTGGTTCGTAGAGTTGGGGCACGGGGAAAACAAAAACACAAACACGACTAAAGTGCATAAGGGTGTGCGTTCAAATTTAGTGGACAAAGAGGTTAATACAGAGTTCAGTGTGGAGCTCGTTGTTTCAAGAGACAAGAACTTTGGAGATGAAGTACAATTAACTGTAAGTCAGGCAAGGATGGGAACACAACAGTGGGTGCAGTTCAGGAGACAGATAGTAAAAGTAAGAGCAAGTCAGACAGTTTCAAACTGTTAACTTTTATGGGGTTGGCCATGCCAAAATACTTAAGAGAAAATATGGAATGGCAAGTTTGTTAATGTAATTAAGCTTTTGAACAGGGAAGTTCAAGCTAAAGAGGGAATCGAAGGAAGAGGCTTGGGAATTAGCAAGAAGCCCTAGATTACCCACAAACATGGACACTTGAACATCTGCATTTTTGATACACACAAGTGTATATTGTGAGAAATTCCCAGATAGGTTGGTATCCATTCTTAAATACATGGATATTATACAGAAAGCACACATGGATTTTGAAGGATATGCTTGGTTGCCTTATGAAGAGGAGGTTTGAGCCAGGCTAACTTTGAAATTGATTAAGCCTTGGGGAGAGGCTCGTAATAAATGTTGGCAGCAATGGATGTACCCAATGTGTCCCCCATACACACTTCATACTGAAACTGATTTGGCAAAGCAATATCGGGCCTTTCTCGGTTGGCCAGCCCTGAGGGAGGTGCCTTCCTGTTGTAGGTTTTAGGCACCAAAGGGAAGTGCATGCTGAAGCTTCAATTGCCCCAGAACCCCATGTAAGTATAAGCACAAATGTGCAAAATGTGGAAGCATGCCATCTTACAATTTTTCGGGGGACAAGCCAACTACAGTTTCAGTGGGCAGGACAGAGGGTGTGGGGGACAACCTCAACTGGTGTAAAAGTGTCTTTGACCAGGTTAAGTTGGAGGCATTGTACATTTGGTTGGTATTGTACCCAAAAGAGGAAGCTTTGCTTTTGGAGTGGAGGTTTAGAGAAGGATTTCGGATAGGCTATCAAAGACTGCATGAAAGAAGATTTGTTGACAATTTGAGATCTGCCATAGACATACCACAGGTGATGTGTGACAAATTAAAGAAGAAGCTTGCTGAAGAATGCATTGCTGGCCCATTTTCTTTTTTATTGCCCTCTGCCATACCTAATTATTTCACCGTTGGGGGTGGTGCCCAAGAAAAGACCTGGGGAATTTATGCTGATTCATTAAATGTCATGGCCTGAAGGTTCTTCAGTGAATGACTACTGCAAAAGAGAAAATGGAGGCATATTTTACGTCCCTGGTTATGAAATTGGTGAGGCAATGTGGTCCAGGGGCTGAATTGGCTAAATGTAACATTACATCAGCCTTTAGGATGTTACCATTGCATCTCCTCGATTTCTCTTTTATAGGCACTCAGGCATCCAGTCTGATGATAGCCTCTGTGTGCATAAGGTGTTACAGATGGAATGTGCAGTGTCTTGTAAACAGTTTGAAACATTTAGCAAGTTTCTTGAATCGTTTTTTAAAGTGCAGTCAGGCCATGAGTTTGTCACACACTACTTGGATAATTATTTGTTTGTTGGAGAGGGAGTGACATGAGCTTGTGGTTCAGCCTTACAGGATTTTCCAAACTTGGGGTCAATTGAGAATCCAGATAAAGCAGAGGGCCAGAGCGTGGTTTTGGCCTTTCTAGGAATTGAACTTGACACCATCCACATGGAAGCTAGATTACCTGTGAGCAAAATACAGGAGCTTTTGCAGCTTTTGGATGAAGCTATTGGTGCAACCAAACTGCAGCTCAGGCTTATGAAAAGATTTTTGGGCCACCCTAAATTTGCCTGTATAGTTGTGAAAATGAGACAATCATTTTATAGGTGACTTGGTTTCACCATGGCAGGTTTATGGCTTCCTCATCAAAGGATAAGAGTATCAGCAGTAATCAGAGCAGATTTGGAGGTGTGGAGGATGTTTCTAAGGGTGTTTATTGGTGATACCATGTGGTCTATGGAGGAGGCAGATTAAAATATTTTCTGCTGTGGCAGGTGTGGATGGATTTGGCCTTTTGTGGGAGAGAAATGGCCAGAAACCTCAAAGACTAAGGTGGAAGAATTGCCTTTTTTGAGTTTTTTCAGCTACTTATAGCACTGGCTTTGTGGTGTGAGGATATGGCAAAGAAACGGTTACCTTTAATGTTGACAACAGCATGGTGGTGGCTTCGGTGAACAATGGATAAGAGATTGCTAAAGTTGTTGCAGCGCTCCATGCTCCGGTGTTTAATGTTCAATATTTTTTTACAGCCAAACATGCCAGGGATGAACAATAACATTGCAAGGCGCATAGTCTCATTCACAGTGGCAGAGACCTGGAGCAGATCTGCAGAAGATGGAGGTACCTCTGGGAAATTGAGGATACTGTAATTGGTAGAGAACTCCATCGCCAACAGTACCAGAACAGTGTATAGGCAAGCTAGGGAAGAGTTTATGTGTAGCAGTGCAGGTAGAAAAGGTCAGGGTGAGAGCAGCATGACAGCCAAAAGAAATGTGGTGAGATTTATCATGAGTAACATTGCTAGATGCATATCAGCCACCACAATTGCCAGAAAATTGGTAGGGATCCGTTTTTATGGCAAAATAATTTGGGGATATCAACTTAATGTAGAGAAATCAGGAGGAGAATACTTCAAGGCTGGTCAAAAGAAAAGAGGAGGAGGTCTCAAAAGGAAGCTTTTGACGATGTTGGGGTTAGTTCACGTGGTGCGAGGTCTGCCTGCGGTATGTTGGTCATTTTTCGAAGGGAACTTCTTTGAAGTTGTGCATGCTGTGGTTGTTTTTCTGAGCTTTTCGAGTTTATGGGTAGAAGTTTGGATAGGGGTTTGGCAGTTGAGGATGGTGAAGATTAAGAGACTATACTGAGGATGGTTTTAAGAAAAGTGTAAGACAGATCAAAGGGGTAAAAGAGCAAGAACTGTTTTACATGGGATACGAAGTAGCGTGTGACCAGTCAAAGTGCAGCATATATTTAGGGAGGTAGGGGTTGTTAGATACTGTTTTATCATGAATATCGGAGTAGATTACTAGCCTCCCAACTGTTAGCTGTGATTAGGAAAGTGCTTTTGGACACAGAGAACAGACCTATGGATTTTGGTACCAATTCCTTTAGGATTGGTGTGGCATCCGAGGCTGCCAGATTGGGTTTCTCTATGGAGAAGTCATGAGGTTGGGAAGATGGTCACTTGACTGTTGCTTACCTTATATCACGGATAGTGATGATCTGTGAGGAGAGTTGCGATTGTATTAACATCTTTCCTTTCTGATTACAGGATGTGTAGGAGGATAATGGTTGGAGGTTTTCTATGTTTCAATTAATACCCAATTGTTGTTAAATGGGCAGCGAAGTAGGTGGAGGCTCATCCATTTCGAAAGAATTTGGGTTTCAGGTCCACAGAGATTCACATTGAATGGTTGGGTGAGGGGCATGAAATGGGGTAAATTACTGCCATAGTTGTCTAGCCTAGCAAATGCAAGACCATGTCCGGACATTCTCTTGATACAACTTGGAGAAAATTTACTTCGTGCAATTATCTGGTTTGGGGTTATTATAAGGAATGAAAAAGGATCTGGATATAACTGGTCTATGTGGTCTGGGAGTTGTTCTCTGGACAGCGCTGGAGGCAAGGAAGATTTGCCGCAAGGCAGTAACATATTATGCAGTTGAAAAAGTAGGACAGAATGTTAACAGAGGAGATCTGTGGATTTTGCCAAACATGGGGGGGGGGGGGGGGGAATTAGATGTTGAACATAGAGA
Source organism: Pleurodeles waltl (assembly GCF_031143425.1). Lineage (NCBI taxonomy): Eukaryota > Metazoa > Chordata > Amphibia > Caudata > Salamandridae > Pleurodeles > Pleurodeles waltl. Next base: position 1,006,883,780 of record NC_090448.1, read on the forward strand.
TATTAAAAAAAAAAAAGAAGATTTTGTGTTTTACAGACAATATGAGGTTTGTTTATCACATATGCGGAACAAACTAACTGAAATGATAGATTGCCTGGCAAAGAAGCCATCAGATTCACAATGGTACTACTGAAGCTTAGGAGGCCATTCAGGGAAAGACCTAGTGGTTTGTTGAGAAAGAGGGTGTTAGGGTGACATCCAAGTCCTTGTTTAGAAGAAGCTGGTATTAAAAATGAAGAAGGTGTGTGGAATAGGAAAGAAACCTCCTTTACAGGGTTTTTCCTGGCCGGCAGAAACGCAGAGGGAACAGGAAATGGGGCACAAGAATGGGGGCATGTCAGGGCAGGCCTTGGCAGATGGCGTACAGGGATTTGATGGTTGGGGCATATATGGAGGGTGAATTAAATTAAACAGGAAAGCCATCCACTGCACTACCGCAATGCATGCATACACCTGATCATGGAACACCTCAAATTCCAGCTCAGGATAGACAGCAAAATCACCAAAGGCACCCACACCTACAGACCCCCAGATCCCTGCACTGGCTTCTGCAACACTATCTTTGATTTAATGGCCTCCCCCCCCAGCTATCAACACCAAACACAATGTTTTCCTCGGAGATCTCAATTTCCATCTCAACGACGCCAACACCGTCAACCTTCGACAGCATGAACAACATTGGCCTTACTCAGTCACCGACCCCATACACATCGCAGGACACACTCTAGAACCTATCTTCACTGCCAGCAACAGAGTCAAATTCAGTCATACCACTAAGCCCACCAAGACTGATCACGCAATCTTCCACTTCACCTACACTACAGCCCCCACACCAATTAGCACCTCTCAATGCAGCTGGAACAGAGTATTTGAGAACCAATGGACCAACACCCTCAACTCCTGACCCAAACACCTCCTAGATGTTGATCGAGCATTCAAAAATGTCACCACCTAGATCGCCGCTAGAGTTGCCCCCAGCAAACCCTACAAACTCAGACAAGCCAGCTGGTACACCCCAGAAATGAGAACCTCCAAATGCAATTGCAAACAATTGGAAGGAGACTGCACCCCACCAAGAACCCAACCGACTGGAGCCCATTCAAGATTTCTCTCAGCCAGCACCGCAGGCTCTTGAAGAACACCAGAAGGAAGGAACACCTTAGCCAACAGCATCAAAGCCAGTTCCAACCACAACAAAGAACTTTTCAGCATCGTCATGGAGTTCTCCAAGCCCTCAGCGACTGGAAACATCATCACCCCCTCCCAGGAACTCTGCAACACTCTAGCTGACTTCTTCCACAACAAGATATCCACCAACTACAGAAACTTTGAACCTCAAACCCCTGGGGGCAGACTCCCTCAGCCTCCTAGCCCCCGCCAGCAACAGGATCACCATCTGGAACCAGCTCACCACGCAGAACACCGCCAACATCATGCATTTCATCCACTCTGGATCTCCATTGACCCCTGTCCACACAACATGTTCAACTTCAGCATCAGCACCAGCACCATCAGCATCAGCAGCAAGCTCACATAGACAGCTTCAACACGTCCATCATCTCAGGCACCTTCCTGGACAATAGGAAACACGCCAAGATCAAACCTCTCAAGAAACCTTCCATAGACCCCCAAAAAGCTCAAAAACCTCCCACCAATCTCCATGCTTAACTTTCCTGCCAAAGTGTTCGGAAAGACCATAAACGAACAACAGAATACTTTGAGAACAACAACCTTCTGGACCCATCCCAATCTAGATTCCACTTCAACAACAGCACCAAATCCGCCATGGATGACATCAGAACCCTCATGGATAGAGGAGACTCCTCCTCGACCTTGTGGTGGCCTTCAACACTGTCTCCCACCACACCCTGATCAAAAGGCTCCATCACATCTGCATCTAAGATGATGCCCTCAAATGGATCACATCCTTACTCTCCGGAAGAACTCATAGTCCACCTTCCCCCCTTCACCTTGGAGCCCAAGAGCATCATCTGTGGCGTCCCTCAAGGCTCTTCCCTCAGCCCCACCCTTTTCAACATCTACATCATCAGAAACCAGGGACTGAACATAACCTCCTAAGTGGACAACACCCAGCTCATCCTTTCTTTTTCTGAAGGCCCCTTCCACCACGAAGGCCAACTTCCACTTCTGCATGACCAGCGTCGCCAACTGGTTGCAAGAAAACTGCCTCAGACTCAACACAGAGAAGAAGAAAGTTCTGATCTTTGGAAACACTGCCTCGCAGTGGGATGACTCCTGGTAGCCAACCGACCGGGCCCCCATTCCTACCCCACCGACCAAGCCCGGAACCTCAGCATCATCCTGGACTGCAAACACCATGAAGAGCCAGGTTAATGCAGTCTCCTCGCTCTGCTTCCTCACCCTCTACATGCTTTTTAAGATCTTAAAATGGGTCCATGTAGCCACCAGACAAACTGTCACTCAAGCCCTCATCAGCCCCCCTGGACTATGGCAATGCTCTATATGCCAGAATCATATGACACCTCCTGAAGGGACATCAGACCATCCAGAAGTCAGCGGCCAGATGATCCTCGACTTCCCCAGATGGACCCACATCATTTCCACCTGAAGAAATTCAAGATTCTGACGCACGTCTACAAAGCCCTTCACAACCAAGGATCAGCATACATCAATCACCACCTGACCTTCCACAGGCACTCTAGACTCCTGTGCTCTGCCTCTCTCTCTCCTTGGCTCACACCCCTGTTGCTACATCAGTTGCAATGGAGGTCACCTCTTCTCCCATCTTGCTGCAAAATCCTGAACAGCCTCCTCTTCCACCTGAGGACCTCTCCCTCACTATAGGAATTCAGTAGGGAACTCAAAACCTGGCTCTTTGACTATAGCCCCCAAAGCATCCTGGACCTAGCGCCTGGATAACCTCACAGTTGATTAGCGCTCTATAAATCCTGATTGATTGATTGACATGAAAGGTTTGAATGGTATGTTGAGAGTTTCGTTCATTTTGGAGGGATGATTAAGGGTTGGGGTGGAGTGGAGTTAGTTTGAATGTTGTCTTAGTGAGATGGGGTAAGTTTAATTATGTTGTAATGTATATAAGTTCCAGCTGCATGCTTGTCCTAATAAAGCAGCCTTTTCCTCACACATTTGGTTTGGTTGTTATGCGCCATCTCGCCCAAAGAGAACTGCACAACAGTGACACTGGTACAGGCCCTATTGTTTCAAATCAGCACAGGTTCCCTCACATCTATATGGGCCAGGGGAAGTTTTGCGGGCCAACAGTTTTAAATCACAGCATCAACTCCACCAAACTCTGAATGAGCCCCCGCGTGTGTAGTGTGAACCCTGTATCGCAAAAATACATAGATATTTCTGTTGATTTACCAGCCCTATGCCAAATATCATGAAGGGAGGGGGTACATGAATTGTGCAGTTTATAAGCTGTACAGTTACTCAGAAAATTAAATAATCAAAGGCATTACCAAACCCTGTGATGAATAGCCCCCCCAATCACAAAAAGGGGGACTATTATAAGAAGATAAAAATATGCATATGTTTGTGAACATCTGTTATTTGTGAGAACGATTCACAAAACAAGAAGCTTCTTGAAAACATTTTGGGCTATTCTTTGACAGCCTCAGATAGAATAAAAAAAGACAAATATATACTGCATACGGATGGGGCCATAGAAGTTAAACCTCAAAGCCAAAAGAGACATAATTATGTAGCATAGGACTCTTAATGAGAACCTGTGTGGTGGCTGGCTCCCTGGCGCTACGTGGAAGCACTTACTATAGTATCATATTGCATCGTGCTGGGCATAAACACCAACGCTTTCAAAACTGGACATTGCCATGCACAGCGTTTTTCTTTCTTTGTTACATAAGATGTACAGTTTCCGAAGACATTTTAAATGGAATCTTTATAGGTCTTGCTCAGAGATGGATTGGTAAGAGATCTATCATATTTAACAGACTGGTAGTTTGTTTTGTGTCCACAACTTGGTCATAATTGGATGGCTTTCTTTGTATTTCAGTTATCTTCTCATTGAGTTCCTCCATATTCTTAGGTTTGTCCCACCCAATGAGCATTTCGGTCTGAGCGCGTTTAGCTAGCTTGGACTGGCTTCCTTCCGCAACGGAGGTTAGGTCCTTGTACTGGAGTTCATGAGGAACTATTTCCTCTCTCTTTTGGGTTTTTCTTGCACTGCCCGTATCCCATCCCCACTTTCAATTTAAAATCTTCCTCACACTTTGACCTCCCACATTCACCTGCGCTCCATCTGATACATGCCACGAATAAAGAGGTGGGCAGCCATTTTGGAATGGTCTTCAAACCATTTAAAGATAGACGCTTTCGCACACACATACTTGTGAGTGCAGATAGCTGCCACCATGTAATAATCTTTTGATGATTTGTGAAAATGCTTTACCCTTTGTACTTCAAGTGCTACTGGAAAACTTGCTACCCACTCACACTCCCATGCCCCCTGAACCTCTGATCCCACCCTCACCCTCCCGATCACAGGGGCCTGAGCTGCAGCAGGAATCAGGTGCTGCTGGCATGAATGTGGAACTGCAAGGGGCAGTCCGTCCAGACTGGTATAAGACCAACTACTTAGTTTGCTGCTGCTGCAGAGGTAGACTGAAACCCATGTGCCTTCCTTCTTCCTCTCTACAGTTTACTAGTGTAGTGATATAGAGTAGACCTTTTTCTGCAGACTCCCTCAGATGTCACCTAGTACATGCATGTGCATGACAACATACTCTTAGAACGTATCACAGGACGTTTGTTTTTGCGCCTGGAAACAAAATCTACCTTCAAAAGGGCTGGGAGGTTTGGCCCCTGGCAGATGGCTGCTGCCTTCAGGGGGCACGAGGTAGGGGTGACTAGACACCAGTCGCGGCTCGGGCGGCGGGGGGGCTAAAAACTTTTTTTTTTTTTTTTTAAAACACACACTTACCTGTGCTGCCGCCGCCTTCACGACTGCACCGCTCCTCTCCTCTTCCAACAGCCTGCAGGCACAGGCTCCCAGCCTGCCCTGCGCCAATCTGGACGCTGCTCAAAGCAGCGTTAGGATTGGCTGGAAGCGCCCAGCTAGGGCACTCCTAGGCACACTGGGAGCCTGTGCAGACTCTAGTTGCTGGGCTGGAGAGAGCCATGTGCACATGTATGTTTGGCCGGCCTGAGACAGCCAGCTGTGCACTCCCCCTCATTGCTAGTCACCCCTGTGACTCTGCCCCTTTTCCCCCAAAACGATAATAAACAAAGATTATTATTATTGTTTTGTGGAAAAGGTTTGCAGCTGCCGCTGCTGGATTGGGGGGAGGGGGGGGTGATGCTCCACGGCCATTATGGAGGAGCCACCCCTGCTAGACACCTAGATTTACCAGTATAGTTCTGGGTTTTCAAGGACTGTCCTGAAAGGTTTGGCTGCAAACAAGGGAATGCGCTGTTTTTGAGAGCAGGTCGGGTGAGAGTGCACATTAATCACAATATGGTCGAGGGTCCCGTTCTTCCAGCCCTCTCTTCACACCAGAAATTGGATTGTTAAGTCTCCCACTGTGCTACCTTGCCTCAGTCACACGCAGCACAGCAGGGTTTAATGTGGGGGTGTATCTGTGTTCATTCACCCAAGCAGCCCTGTCAAGTTTCCCAGGTTCATACCTATTGTGCTGCTCCAGACCAAGTTCTTGCTTTGAATTCTGGGACTTGTAGTCTTGTTTATTCCATTATACAACAGGACTACTAGTCCCAGAATTTAAATAAAGATCCTGGACTTGGGCACCACATTGCGCTTGAATCTGGGAATGCCGAAGGAAGGGATGGCTAGCAGCAGGCTTCTGAGTCTACAATGGAAAAGGCGGATAAACTGGAGTGAGATAATATATATATATTATATGTTCAACGTGACAATGATTAAGCCAAAACATAGTTCTATTTCTATGATAAATATGGTCATCCCGGTTTTTCATTCTAAAAACCTGATCGCCACAGGGGGTTTTCTGACTGAATCATGAGACTAATACACAATGTTTTCAAAGGCTTTTCAACGTCTCTACTTAAAAACAAAAGCCGTACATATGCATAGCACCTATCAATGTCGAGAAGCGTACAACTTCTGGATTAGACCTTTCCAGTCAGAACAGACTGGCAAAGACACACAAACCACACTTTACTTGTATTGCTGGTATTTTAGGAGAATACCGAATGTCTCTGTTTTTTTTCGTCTGCCTCTTTCCATTCTCCTCCCCAAAGATAGCATTGCCCGCAGGCCACATCTTAAAATAACTTTTTTTTCCCTTTCACACGGCATTTTCTCAAGCCTGTTTTTATCTCGCAGAATTTGACTATTTTATAGTTAGAAGCGGTAGACTTTAAAAAGAGATTATGACTATTTAGAACAGCACTTAAAGTTAGCAGCGTCTGGGCGGTACATATGAGGCTACTTAACCTGGAGTAAGCAGCGCACGGAAATCTATATTAAGTTTTAGTCACGAAGTAGCAGTTTGGTCACAGAGTGCTATTTTCAAAGTACTTTAATCTCAGTAAGAGTTAACCCATTTATCCTTGTCCACGTCTTTCCATCTTATGAAGATGGTTACAATTTGAATAATAAAATGAAATTTTTCTTTAGAGTGATCTAATTTGCAGTTTATCTGCCTGCAGTTTTCCCAGGGATAACGTGCATATTCCTGTCCTATTAATGTATATAAACTGGAACAACGACTCAAGTGAATAGCTTTGAATGGCATCGGTGGTATAGATGGAACGGACTGTGCAATTTCAGGGCGGTGAACAGCTGAATAAAAATGGTTCTTCTAAAAGTACAACTAAACATACAGTGACAGTGGCAAATGGGATGCTGGGCATGGGCGAGGCAGGTGAGAAGGAACCTCCTCATGGCAGAGTACTGGAGAGAACATATTGCTCCAGGGCACCTGAGTGGCAGGGAGGGTGTACCGTGGATGTTGTGGTGGGGGTTGGAAGACCAGTAAGAAAAGCAAGAGGTCCTAGGGAGAAGATTGGGATATTGGTTTAAAGTGTGTCCATCCAGTATGGTTTGTGGAAGCACACAACATGCTTAAAAAGCATTAATCTGGCTTCAGTCCAAGCAGGAGTATGTCAACCTCTTTGATAGACGGCTGGAAGATCTATCAACGTTGGATGCAAACCAGTCTGAAGTGCTGACCTCTTTGACTTGTCGGCAGCGTAATACATATCAAACCATAAAGTATTACGGTTCTGGAAATGTGGGCCTGAGTCACGTGCTCTGCCATTCTGTGGATCAACTCCTTCCTATGGGGCCACACCCCAATGAGTGAAAAACAACCTCAATGACCAAACCCGAGAAATTGTGTCATTTTGCCAGTACATAGACTGATGGCACCCCTCCACTTACAAAATTAAAAAGTGTGCTCTAATCTTTCTGTTTATCAGTTTCGAAGTAATTAAAAGATTTATCACAAGTGGGTAATTAAGTTTAGTACTCTCAATTTATTTTCCTACAAAGGCATTCACAACTCTGCAGTTGTTAAAAATGAACAGCTGTTTACATGGAGCAGTCGCAGCATTTTTCGTGTCATCTGACTTAATCAAGGCTGGGAACAACCGGTAGATTCAGAACCAAGCAACATGGAGCCATACTGGCTGATTGTGTCTGATTTCTTTCTCTTTTTATAAAAATCAAAAGTGACTTGGTTTGATATGAGAAAATATATAGGGCGTAGACAATGTCAATTAAAGTGGGCTTATGACCAAGGACTTCAAGGGTAAGGAGCAAAAGTCCAGTGACTAAAAGGATGGGTTGTAAGATAAGCCATGATAAGCTGCCTAGAGAGAAGGAGTCACCCTAGTTCAGGAGCTCGCTGTGTTATGTTGTCCACTGCTGTCATATGTGAGCTTCAAATCCCTTGAGGAAGGAAGCCCTACGTTCATTCCCGTTGCAAATGACTCAACCCCCCCTCCTTTTCGTCCACAAGAATTTTTCGCTTTCAATTATTTTGTTTTTGGACAGTTACTATGACTGAGTCTCACTAACTGAGACTCACATTAAATGAATCGAGCGTGTTTATCACTAGTGTCTGCCGTTTAAGAGAATGCTGCTGCAGGCCAGATATATTAGGCAGCACTGGGCTAGATACATGCGAGCAAGTGTGCACACACATGTGCGAGTGTTAGACCTGTCAGCTCTTGGCGTGGTTTATCCTGTCTTTTTGGGTTCAGATCTCCTGTTTTGATCCTGTCCAGAACTTCTTTTTGCTGGTTTTAGAACTCTGGGCACTTTACCACTGCTGACCAGTTCTAAAGTGCAAGTGCTCTCTGTCTAAATGGTACTGAAGATTGGTTTGTCCATGATTGGCATATATGATTTGCTATTAAGTCCTAGTATAGTGCACCTTGTGTGCCCAGGACCTGAAAATCAAATGCTACTAGTGGGCCTGCAGCACCGATTATGCCACCCACAAGAGGAGCCCTGTGAACATGTCTCAGACCTGCCACTGCAGTGTCTGTGTGTGTCGTTTTCAACTGCCAGTTCGGCCTGGCAAGCACACTCACTTGCCAGGTTCAAACCTTCCCTTTTAATACATGTAAGTCACCCCTAAGGTAGGCTCAAGGCAGTCTCATGAGCAGGGTATTTAAAAGATAGGACATGTACTGTTGTGTTTTACATGTCCTGACAGTGAAATACTGCTTGATTTGGTTTTCACTGTTGCAAGGTATACCTCTCCCATAGGGTAACATGGGGATTGCCTTGAAATATCTTTTAAGTGTAATTTCCCATTGGGAGCAGGCATAGATTTGGAGTTTGGGGTCTCTGAACATCTTTGGTGAAGTTGGATTTTAAAGTGTAAGGTTGAAAATGCTACTCTTAGAAAGTGGGCATTTTTTGCTTAACCATTCTGTACCTCTGCCTGGCTGTGGAATACACATCTGGGTCAGGATGACAGTTGGGCTGTTTGTTAATTTACTCTAGGTAGTCACACAAAGGGAGCTGAGGTGTGCCCTGCATATCCTGATGGGTGTTCTTGGGCTAGACTGTTGGGGTGTAGACAACACTTGCACTCGAATAGGGCTGTGCCTGTCCTTACACAAAGCAGCCTCCAACCCCCTGAGTGCGTCTTGGGAAAGGGCAGGAAAGGCAGGGTTTTGTGAACTCAGCTTGCCTCCTGTTAAAAGCCTTAGGAGCATCAAAGACTTCATCTGCCAGCACCTGTGCTCTCTTGCTGAGAGTCCTAACTCACCAAGAGGTGCCAAATCCAGTTCCTGGGCCCTTGAAAATGAGTTTTGGAGTAAGCCAGAAGAAACCAAGTACATCGACTTCAGAACCGGCACCGCTGTTCGACTCTGCACCGCTGCATGCACCGGAGCCGTGGTCCCCGTGGAGTGCAACGACCACTACCGATGCCGCAAGCCTGATGCCACCACAGCATCTCTGAAGCACTGTGGCAGGAGCCACAGCACAAGTCCAGAGTGCTGTGTCACTGATGTACGTGACACCCAACCCCGACTCCACCGCAACACCTGTGGCTCCATGGTGTGATGGCAACATCACAAAGTCACCTTGCGTCTTCACCTGCTGGATTCATCAGCCATGCATGACCGGAACCAACCCTCTCCACTGATGCTGCATCACCTCCCCTGTAACTGTAAGGAAGCAACACCTAATCTTCCCTGCCTAGCAGTAAGGAACAGATGCATCACTTCCTTGGCCACAGTAAAGAACCCACGGCGCACCGGCTCCTGCGAAGCCTCACCTACCTGACTCCGTGGAACGTCTTTATTTCCTCATTTTCCAAAGATACAGTACGTAGGGTCCGTGTGACTCTGTGACCGGCCCGCACTCCCTCGTGAGTGGCATCAGACTGTGAGAAACGACTCCGACAAGACGTCATGATAGCCCCAGTTGGAGCTATTGTTTTTCTAAGTGTTTTATTGAGAATTAATCTTTAAACGTTCATTTCTTTGCTTATATTTGTTGGATTTTTGTTGTTTTGGTCTTGTTTATCTCGGATAAATCTTAACTATGTTTCTAAAACTGGCCTGGAATACTTTTGTGGTGTTTCCACTATGTTCCTGTGTGTGTGCAAGGGGACTTTACACACTGCCTCTGAGATAAGCCCGACTGCTCAGGCCGAGCTACCAAGGGGAAAAGCAGGGGTTATCTTAGCCGTGTGGTTCCCTTACCATGTCTAGAGTGAGGATCCCTACTTGGACAGGGTGAAAACCACTGCCAACTACAGACCCCATTTCTAACAGCTTCACGTTGAGACTACCATCATACGCAGCCTGGAAATTGCACTTAAGTAGCCTAGCGCATAAATGACTCTGCAAGGAGAGCTGCTGACCACCTGGAGTAGGCCTAATATTAGTGGGCTTTCATAGATTGGTCAGTAGGATTTACTGTGAAACCTGTAGTGCTTGGACTGTACTATACATATAGGTGAAATCTCTCTTAGAGTGCAGTATCGCTCACCTTATGCCTACAGAGTCCAGCAACATGTCAAACAGGTGTAAAACAAGAACACTGGGTTTGATTGTGGAGGTTCCAATAACTTACATGTTCATGACACAAAAAATTTATAACTGTCAGATTTCTCTGGCTTAGCTCAAAATCAGATTCCAGGCATTTGTCCCACCTGCTGGCCAAGTTAATTACTCTGCTCCCTAGCAGATGGAACAAAGGCCTCACAACAAAAAGGGAGCAATTACCAGAGATTGGCCCAGTTTCTGGGAGTGCGAACGCTGAGGGGGAATACCTGCATCTGATAATTAGCTGCCTCACTGCACCTGGGCTGGGTCAGTTGAGGCCCACTGAACAAAAGAGCAAACCCAAATATCAGGAGCCAACACTATAAGGTGCTCCCCTTTGATGTTGTGGTTGGAAGGTATCTGGCAGTGTTGCCAACTAGAAGTGGCGCTGAGGCAGTTAGAGGCGTTTGTTACTGAGAAAACATGATAGCCCCATTTTGGATTGTCCCAAAAGGCTATGCAGGTGGATTGGGACAGAAATAGAGGAATCATGTGGCATCCTAGGATCAGCCCAGTGGTGCCTGGAATCTATAACATTTCACTCACGCTCGTAAACCTCTTCACAATGGACAGACATTGAACAAGAATCTGGACTTGGAAGACAACAGCAGCAGAATCATGGACAGCTGGAAGGGGAAGGCAGCTGATGCCCTTGAAAGATAGACTAAGGACCCTGGGCCCGATTAAGAGTATGGAGGACAGGATAACCCATCCACCGAACTTACAATGAGGACGTTGTCGCCATACTGGCTACCTCCCTGCCAGGCCCAATACGACTTTCCCACTGGACTGACGGGCAGAAACCAAGGTTTCCACTCGTCAGCCCAGTGGGAAAGTGGCAGCAGCATTGTCGACAGCTCGTAATCAAGCCGGTGGCAAGGCTGTCGCCCACAGGGTGCACCAGCACCCTCACAATGCTCACTGTCTGCACAGAAATAAAGTGAGCATTGCGAGGGTGCAGGGCACAGGGACCCCTGCACTGCCCATGCCAAGTGCACCCCCCCCGGCCTCCTGCACCTGTTCTCCGCCAGCCTTTTTCATGGCGGTAAGACCGCCATGAAAAAGGCTGGCAGAGATCCAGGTCCTAATCAGCAGGGCAGTGCAGACTTCATCGTCGCCCTTGCTGATTCTGATCTCCGCCATCGTCAGCATCGAAGATCCCGGAATAGGCGGCAGTAGGTTGGCAGGGCTGCCTGCCAACCTAGTAATGTAGTGGTCCTACCACCACAACCGCAGCGGGCCGACAACTACTGCCAGTGTGGCAGTCCGAGGACTGCAACACTCATAATTAAGCCCTTTGAGTGCAGCTAACCCCAGAACCAGATGGGTCGCTCTGGGGCCAGTGGTGTTGGCCCCCTTGTAAAGAGGACCAGTTTGGTGAGGCGGGAAAGATTAGAACTCCATTACCACACAAGTTGCCCTGCAGATAGCAAGGAGGCTCTGGGCCTTGGAAGTGTGAGCAGGAGAGTGCTCTGAAAGCGGTTAGCGGACAGCTGCTCACGATGCGCTGCTCTTGCTGGTGGGGACACAAGGAGCAAGGAGAGGATAAGACTGGCACAAAGAACCAGTAAACCCAGCTCTCTGCAAACTGCAACTTTTCGAGGACGACTTTTTTTTTACTTTGTGGTAATTAATTTTTTTAATTTAAACCTTAGAAAAGTAATTTTATTTAACATAATTCAAGATTTAATTCACAAATAAGTTAAACAGTGCTGTAGCTTTTGTCTTCATTTAGAAAATATATAAATACTTTACTTTAATATTTTTTTCAAGGTAAATAACTTTTTTCCCTATACTTTACCCTAGGGTGACTTCATAGTTGAGGTGGACATTTCCGTTTGATAAATTATAGGAAAATTGTAAAAAAAGTTTAATGCACTTTAGAATAAATTAGTATAAAATGTTTGTATGTTCAGTAATATTGTAAATTAATTTTATATATTTGTCGAACAAAATGCTACATCATTAACTTAATTTTGAATTAACACTTTAAAACGTAAAATATATTAAATTAAATGTATATTTATGAAGTTTAAAAAATAAATCCCCACATAAAAGTAAAACCAATATTTTATTAAGCAGTAAACGTGATAGATCTATATATATATATATATATATATACACACACACACACCTATATTTAGTTTAATTACATTTTAACAACTAATGTTACATTAATTTATAAATTAAAAAAAAGACTTAGTGTCATAATTAGTTTTTTTTTTAAAAACAATAGATTATATTTATTTGCATTTTATATCATTTAACAGTAGTTCCTATGGGAATTTAGTTTAAACCCCTGTATCCATTAGTTTCTATCACAGTTAACTTACACTCACATAAAATCTACACATGAGTATCTTTATACTCAGAATTTGTGAATAGCCAAAAGTAGCGAATATATTCAAAACTGCAAGAGTAAATAACTCATAAAAGGAAGTCGCCTTTGTGAATAGTCCCTTCAGACTTTAGAAGAATCTTTGCATCGGTTTTAAAGGCACAACGGTTCGAATCTTGAAGTGCTTTTCAGTGAGACACTTACATAATAAATATTAAATATGCTGTAGCAGAAAGTTCATAGTGTGAACACAGGGTAGATCTGAAACTGAAGACAAGATTTTGAACAGGACTGATATGCGCTGAATGACAGAGAAATATCTTTTATCACAAGTGTGCATACAGAGTTCTGAGCAGAGTGCGACATTTTATGTTTTACAAAATGTATACTATTCTAGGAGCCTGAACAAACAGGGTTAATATAATGGTGCTCCTGTGCTTCCATGTTAGATAGAATAAAGGGGGATAAATATGAATTTCAATTGATTCAGCTGAATGTGCAGAATTTTCTTTCATATTAAACCCATTTTCTTTAAATACTATTGCAGCCCTTCATTATCAAAGTCTGTTAAAATGTAGATATCAGTGCTAGAGAATGTGCCTCATAATTTGATTTCCTTGCTGCATAATTTGCATTTTCTTTGTACTTTATTTGGTACTCCTTTGCCTCTGAATTCCAGCCGCTCCATCTTTGACCCACTAGGCCCCCAGGATCAGTCTCATTGTATGCACTTATGAGTTCACCCAAGTTGATCACCTTGTACCAGTCTGACTGCCACAAGGAGAGATATTTTGTCAAGATGTCTAGGAGTACCATAAACATGCATTGAGCATATAACAAGCATACAAGACATTGGTTGTATTCATCAACATTTCCATAAAGCAATAATAATGCAGTGGTTTAGCCAAGGCATTCGCACGGGAAGAGAAAGGCAAGAAAACAGAGGGCAAACTGGGAGATTAGAAATAAAAATAAGAATGTGGGGGTGGGAAATCTGAGAAAAGACAAACATTCCCACATAAATGACCAAACATCAAAGAACAACTCAGGTAGATTTGCCACTCAGTCCCAATATCAACAAAAGAATGACAGTTCAGGTAGCGGAGACTGCTGTCACTATCGCTTTAACACAAAACAGAATTGCTTATTTAAGAAGCTTTTTCAAGGCCGCCCAGATAAGACTGATCCACAGTAGAAGAAACGAAAACTTTGTTCTTATGATAAAATCTAAGTCTTGCAGGATTGAGCACTGCTGCCTAAAGGTACTCGTTTAGGAGCTCCCTCTTATCATCCACACCTGAAAACTACATAAGGTTAAACCTGCTGGAATAAGTCATCAAAGGTAAGATTGTAGGCCAGCGTGGTTCCTCCTTTAGGGATGAAAAATAAAATTTAATAAAGTTCATTTATTACCAATTTATTTTCCACCCTCCCATCCTGAACCGAATTTCAGAAGTGGCAGGGCTACTGCTGTTAAATGGCACCAGCGAGCTGTGCACAGTATGAAGTGCACGTCTTTTTGACCCGCTGTCTTGCGACGGCCAACCAGATATGTGCATTTTGAACTTCTCTAACCTAGCTGTCTTAAGACAGCTGGGTTACAAAAAGCACAGGCCTCCGGTGCTCTTAAGAGTCCTGAGAGAGGCCACTCCCTCCAATCCGGACACTTCTTTCATGCTGGTTACCACCATGAAATCAGCGCCAGGATTGCTTAAGGGAATCTGATGGAGCCCGAGGAGACCGGAGCGAGGAGGACGTTGGACGTTGTGGAGAAAGCAAGGCAAGTGTGTGTGTGTTTTTTTTTTTTTTTTAAACACACACCACTCACTTTTCATGCATGCACGTACACATGAGTGCCACAACTGCCTGCCTCCCCCCCAACACTCTACCTTCATGCCAGCCACCACTGTGGTTGGCATCGGTCACAGACAACAACAGATATGTCTGAAGGACATCAAAGGGAAGCACCGTATGAAAGTTCAGGACTGGTCACCTGGAGTGAGGTGGCAGTTCTGTGCCGACAATCAAATAAAGCTGGGATTTGTTGTTCCTTGAGTACTTTCATCAAAGGGAGAGAGAGAGAGAGAGAGGGAGAGGGATTTGTTAGCACTGGAATAAACATTACCTATAAATAGTCTCTAGATCCTGATGTATCGGTTCCCCAAAGCAACCTAATTGTGTCACTTGGCGATGAAACAGGAGCCCGGGGCTGTGTGTCCTAGAAAACATCTGAATGGGCCAAAGTCGACTTAGATTTTCCACATGTTCAAACGTGTGGGAAAATGGAACGGAAAGAGTGTCATTTGTCTGCCTCTCAGTGTACAACAGAAATTAGTTTGAAGTCTTTATAATGTATACTTTGCAACTAGGAGTTACGCAAACTGTGCAACGGTATTCTTCTTTTTTTCTGCATGGTTTATATATGTGCTTTAGTTCCTCTTTACATCGTTAAGGGACTGGACATACTTTGGAATAATACAACAGCTCCCAGGAAGATGCTGAAACCAGCTGCCAACCACATCTTTGTACCACAGGTTTCCATCTCTGCTGCCAGTTCAGACAGATGCCCAGGAGAAGAAAAAAGACAGAGCAACTACAAACTATACCCAGTTATAGCCAGAGGGGACCAAACCTTTTCAGAAGGTAGCAGAGATTGAGATTACAAATCTGTATAATCATCAGGCCTCCCCCTAAGAGTAGATGCTGCTTTTGGAATATGGTGGACCCAAAAACCCAATTTCCTCTTGCGAAAATAAAATACAATGGACAGCACTTTAGGACTCAGTCGCTTTTCTTAATAAAGGCATGAAGGTTACTCGATCGAAATATGCAGGTATAGCAGCTATGGCACGGAAGCCATCAAGGCTTTAACAGAATACTTGCACAACTATAAATGCAACCTATCCAGGTGTGTTCGACGTTAAGGGTCCAGAGTTAATACAGTGAGAATGAAGATGACCCCTTAAATTAAAATGGAGAGAGGATGCAAGTGGTGAAGTCGAGGAAGAGGGGGTCACTTCGAAGATGGCCATTGTTAGTTAAATTACCATTCTTAAAATAACTTTACCACTTCCCAATGGAAACCAGACAAAAATAAAAAAAATCCCTACACATAAAAATGCCTCTACATCTAATTAATCTACTCTACATTAGAAGAGGTTCAAACACTTCAAGAAGCTATGCAACCCAGGGAGTTGAATCTTTAAACTGTAGAACACCAAGTACAGAGGCAAACCTTCTCACGCATCAAAAATCCCACCTGATCTTCGTTCCCAATCTTCTCTCTTGGCCTTTTTTTGCAGAAAGTCAAAAATCACATTTTGCAGATAATAAAGCAAATATTGATGCACCCACATTTTCAGGCTTGGGCAATCTCATAGGCTAAGCATTTTCTTAATATGTTCTTTTCTTTCACTATTTTCAGATACTTTTCCCCCTAACTTTCAACATTCTTTCCGGCCATAGTTATCTTCACCCTTGTCCCAGTCTTTTCTATAATGGTCCAGTCATTAGCACTCCATCTGGTTATGCAGGAAGGGAAGATCCTTTAGATAAAGCTGCATGATTATTTAAAAAAATAACCAGAAATGTGAGGGTCTTTTTCAAGTCACTATCTTGCATTGCCACAAAAGGAGCATTAGCCAAACTTAGTTCTAGAGCATAATGATTCAAAATCCAGAATTGTACAGGAAAGTTCTGAAGTCCACACTGAACAGTCACCTACAGATGTTCTGGTGCAATCAAAGCACTAGAAAGGCATGGTATCTCAAACAGACAGCTCGAGATGGAACTTTTTCGCTTTTGTTAGTCATCTAGCTTTCATGTTGCACATTTATGTAGAGGGCTAGACGGTTGATAGATGTGCGGATTCAATAATTAAATCCGCAATGGTCGTCCTTCCCTTAGAGGGCACAAATCATACGAGATGAAAGTCCTGCAAGACAACTTCTGAATAACAGGTTCATTTTTATCTAGATGTCATTCCCTTAACTGATTTACCTTTTTAGCTGGAATTCTTGATTGGGGAGGTCAACACAAACTGTATATACTTTTGTTCCTTGTCATCAGTGGGGACGGCCATGATATCACAGAGACATCTCTCACTGTGGATGGTACCTTCTGTTCAGTCTTCTGAGACATCACATTTAAGTGTTTAGATGAAAATAGAGAATTAAGACAATACTTCTATTAAAAACATCTCCACTCAACTGTTCGATTGGTCCCCATTACTGGAGTGACCACCAATGACATATTATGAGATACCACAGAAAGAGAGGAGGACAACATGGTAGACTAGACTCTGGTAATTTAACTGTTATATAAGAGGATAGAGAATAGGCTCTAAGAGAACAGGATCCAACATCAGAGTAATTGCTCGAACTGCTTAGCTTCTGCCCCCCTCTAGCCCCATGTAGAAAAAAATATTTGAGCAGGGGTGGTGGGACAACTAGCACTAGAAGTTTCAGTTGAATGGTGATTCATTTTTATACAGGACTGAAGTCCAATGGCAAGGAGGAACTGGCTGCCTCTTCTCGATGCAAGATAGAACATTTTTAAACATGATTTTGTTGCTCAAATATATGTATTCCTTTTGCAATATACAGAGTGTAGCCTGAAATTCTACTTAAACTGGTTGAATTTTTTTGTTTTTCACATGGAAAGTAACCTAATAACCATACCAAACAAAAAGGGTGGTACCAACATGGACCCGTTTTATTATGCTGCCAAGGTCCAGGACTTTGTACCATGGCTTAATGTGGAATGCCTTAAAAGACGCAAATCAAATTTCAAGACAAAACATACTGCTTAAGTTACTTGGTAATTTACAGACCATAAAGACAGATGCATCATAGTAAATTCAACCCAGCAGTATCTACTTATTTCACCCAGAAGAGCTTCTCAGGCATAGGTTGGTAAGTCCCTTTCCACAGGATCTAAGGATATGGACCATAAACCAAACATTAGCACTCTTGGTGGAACGCTTTGTATTGGGGATTTAATGAGACAACACTTGTTTTGTCACTATTGTCATGGCGCATTGAAAAATAATAAATGTGAGGTGAAGGAGGTCACAACACCCACCTCTTCTACAGTGACCTAAATTAAAGAGAACTGAGAAGAACCATTTTGCATCCCTGCCAGTCACTCACTACATAAGTAAGCAGATTTTCACAGCTTTCTCAAAGACCAATATGATGACCAGCTTAAGTTACTTGGTCAAGCACCCCATCCCTTGCTAAAGCGGCAGTACAATATTATAGTTGTTTCGCTTCTCTAATTAGGGCAAGGTTATTTGAGCAGCCTATACTGGGGACGTCCAGCGTAGATGTCAACAGCCTACAGAACGCAACAGTTCAAGAAGCCCTACACAGCCCTCATCAAAAAAGACCGTCTTAGTTCTCACCAGGCTACACTGGCTCCAGATCAGGAAATGTTCAAGGCTTTTTGTGCTGTATACATGTCCCTTTGAGAATGGTCACACCTTTCTGATGACCTCAATTGACCTTCGCCTAAAATGTCCTCTCTAAAGATATGAGACATGGCTGAAGTAAGTAAATTTCAGAAAGCACTACGTATAGTTTGATGCTCAGTTGGAGAGATTGTTTAATTGCTCTTAAATGCCATCTAGACATTGCTGTAGAAAAGTCACACAGACTTTTAATGGAATAGAATGGAAAGATGGTGACAGGCGGGGTGAGAGTACCCTCATTTGTAAAGCACAATGGTAACTCAAGTTTACCTGCTACTTCACAAGCGGCCAAACCAAACCCAAAAACAGAGAACACAATTTAAGGACTTCAATGTTTCAAAACACTTTTTCTTCTCAGAGTCACATTGACCCAATGATAGAGATTGATCCCAAGAATTCTCTTCAATGAGATGGACTGGTGTAAACGGGAATCAAAATAACACAACATGAATAGGACAGAAACACTGGACATAACCTTATAGAAGAATAAGGGCCTGATTTAGTTTTGCGGATGGGGTTACTCCGTCACAAATGTGACAGATATCCCGTCCTCCGTAAAAGGACCTCATGATATCCCATGGACATCGTAATAAGGCATCTGGGATATCCGTCACATTTGTGATGGAGTAACCCATCCGCCAAGCTCTAAATCAGGTCCCAAGTAAGCAAATTCCAATTCAGGAGCTACTCTAACACAATCTGTCTTTTTTCAGGAGACCAAAAGATGGGGGGGGGGGGGGGGGGCACAATAGTACATACCAGCTGTAAACATGGGGGCTTACTTGTGAGGAGAAACGTAAAAGGTCTGAGACATCAGAATACTATAGTGTGAGAGCAACAACAGAGTGAGGGACAAGCAAGACCTGCTATAGAAAGATGAAAACAAGCATTGGCAAAGCAAATAGGTCTTGCATATGTGAGATTTATTGGTTTTGCTATTTATTTTTTTAGCTATGTTGCAAATGGCCCAAAATAATGTAAAAAACACTGTATGATACAGCCAGCATTGTCCCCGTTATAAAACTTTTTTTGTTTGTTTACAGTTATGCTGCACTCAAGCTAACACGGCTGTATAATATGGCTAAAAACAATTACAAAACTAATAGATCTCACCTAGGGGAAACCTATTGGCTTTGCCAATGCTTTGATGGAATGTCATATGGTAAGTTATACGTATTTATATAGTGTTTACAACAGCTGAAGTGCTAATGTAACAGAATGTAGAATGCCCTTGCAAACGTGTTAGTGTGTTCAGATTCAGAGGCATTTTAAGACTATACAAAACTGTCAAAATGTGCCATATAGACGCGCTAAATGTAACATAAATTGTGTGCAGATAGAAAAGTCCAATAGGTTACATCTTTTATTACAGTAATGCTTTAGGCTATGTGTCACTTTGGGTGCAAAAGAATAAAAAAAAAAAAGCACTCCTGACTTGCTTGTTTAGTGGCAACAAGTAACAATCTGTATTCAGGGTATTTCCCTAGAGCTTTTGGCCCCTGTGTCACTGCACCTGTTGCACTATCCAAATCGTGGCCCCCTAGTGCACTTGTGGCCGTTTGTTCAGTGATAACATGTGGCAATAATTGGTGCTCAGTCCGTTTCCTAGAGCTTTTGGCCCCTGTGCAACTACAGCTGCTGCACCATCCAAATCATGGCCCTAGTGCCTGCAAGGTAACACAAGGAAATAATTTATATCTAAGTAATGTAAGTGTGCCGAAAAAGGCACAGTTGCAGATGGAATACATAATTATTTTGTAGGTAAATAAACATGAAAGTTTTCATAAAAAGTGTCTTTAAACGTATCCAACTCTCCAAAATGAGCTGCCACAGATTTCATAAAAAGCATATGCTTTACACATCAAAGTGAAAACCAAGCATTGTTAAATTGTGTTACAATGTGGGTGGCTCTTTACTGTTAAAAGACGTTATCCTGTGCTTGACAGTGAAAGGGCCACACACAGTGTAAATTGCTGAAGATTACCACATGATATGCAGAGACTGAATTGCTGTTTTGTACTTTGTTCCTAAAAAGGCAGTTTCACTATGGGTTACTGGCACTGCCAATGTGTTATATGTGCAATATAACAAGATCGTTTTTTCAGCCGATCACGTAGTTATGAAGGTATATAAATCTGTAATTTGACGTAAAAAACTAATAAAGTTATTTTAAATTTTTTAAAGGCAGTTTCACAAATTAAAATGGACTCAAAGAAGAAGAATCGTGCAAAATAATTGCAATTGTTTCCTGCAGATGAAGAAAAAGGTACTTTTTGAGATGGCTATGTCGAAAATAAAGCAACCATTTGCAATGCAATCGGTCTCTCATTTGCGAGAGTTAGAGCTATTGACACTGTAAAGAACAATGTCTAATCTAGGAGTTTTGGTTTGGAGTGGAGTGGATGTATGTGGTTTCGAGTGGAATTATGTGAGTTGAATTGGAATTGTTAGTTGTGGAATTGTGTGGGGTGTAGTGTATTTGTAGTGTATTTGTGTAGTGGAAATATGTGACACAGGACATAGATAGGGTGAGAGCTGCACAGAAGAGACAAAAATAAAGAGAGAGAGGGATAGGTAGTTTGTGCAAGAAAGAGTGAATGAACTCTAGATAGAGGAACAGAAAGAATGTGTGAAAAAAAAGAAATAAGGAGTGAGCAGGCCACAGACACACAAAGAGGAAGCATCTGTGTACGCAGAAGAGACCTTAAGAAGAGGATGAGAGGGTGGGTTTGAGGGACGGAAATGTTCAAAAGGCATGGGAAAGAAACTGTGCTTGAAGACATGAACTGAACTAATATAAGAGTGGCAGGAAGAGTGCATGAGAGTGAGAGAGAGGTGCGAGAGAGAGTATGATAGAGACACATTAGTAGGAGGGGCACCCAGAGATTGTGGGAGCGAAAGGTGGACTTTTGCACAGCACATGGTGGTACAGGAATGTACCATGTGTGAGCAGATAGTATAGAGAGGAGACAAGGAATGTGAGAGAGGTATGAAAGGTGTTACTGGAATTGTGAGATGACAGGTTTAATGGAGGGAGAGATGAGAGGGTCAGGGTGTCTGGAGGAGAGATGATAGGGTTGGCGAAAGTGCGAGTTAGAGATATGTTGTTTTGGAATTGTTTGTTGTGAAACTGTGTGGAGTGGGAGTGAGTGGTGTGGTATGGAGTCTATAGATCATTTCTGTAAGTCAAGAAGGTGAATAAGGGTGAAAAGAGAGCCTTACCTGCAAAATGAATGCAGTTTGGAAGGGCAATGCTAAATATGTGGCTTTAATGGTTAGCAGCTCCCAAGTGTTTTGTGAGAAAAATGTAAGCCTTCTCTACCTCCAAGTGAGTTTATTGTAGTTGTTAAAGCTGCAGATTTAACCAAACTGGGTCTACTGAAACTTCATATTTGGCGTCATGCTCATTTAGAGACTTTTACTCAGCCTTATGTTGTTTCCACTCAGCCTGGCAGACATCTAGCTTTTATCATGTGTGTGTCTCCCTGGAGTCCACCACCCACCCCCTCAATTTTATGTAGCAAAATTGTACTCTCTTCAAATGCCATTTGCCTTCTGCTTTTGCTCTCAGAACTGCAGAACACAACTCTGTGATAATTTATTGTGCATGTTTAGTGCTGATAATTCCACAAGTCTAAGCAAATCAACAGAGTAAAGAAAACTGAATGAAATGCATGATCGCAAGTGAACTAGGGAAACACATTTTTATAAATTAGGTTTAATCGTCAGTAAAAACCTTCCTCTTGATCTCTGACCGCAGCGAAAGGATTTGGAAACAACATGCAAAAGCAAGTTGGACAGTCAATCTTTTAAATCACAGAGTGCTATTAATACGCTGCTGAAAGAGGAAACTCTTGATGCGGTTCACGTCTTAAACTATATCCTCTGGGCAACTATTTGATACGATCACTCGAGTTATCAAGAGGATTTCAAGTTAACCCTTTTTGCAAATTAACTTGCATCTCACAATGGCGGGGGTCATTCGGAGTACATATTCAATCAAAACTAGGTATCTCTACCAGGACATGCATAGACAGTGTCACATAGAAGTGAAACCGATTGCACAGGAATATTCAGACCGGTGTAGACACACACACACACACACAAGAGTCCACATACACATATACTGCCACATACATACAACCACACATAATCATACACATGACTGCTGGCACGCAGACACACATACATAGCTTCCAAGGTTTGAGATTGCTTATGTGTGACATTTTCATAGTTTCAGTGTATTTATGAGTGACATTCAATGACCAAATGTGTGACATTTGTCTCTTTCTCGCAAGTAAAATCAAGCAATGAAGTCCATGGAAACAGATACCAAAACTTACACCCATGAGAACAAGGACAAACAGTAAGAATACCTTGAAACTGCTGCGAAGCAGCTGAAATAGAAGGGCACTAATCTCTCTCTCATGCGTTTCATTTGTTTTATAGCGCTGCTCATACCAGTGTATGGTGTCAGAGCACTTTCCATCATAAACACATTATACAGAGACAACCAATCATATGTGTTAATCAGTTTAAAGGAAATGTTACATAAGAGAGAGGATTACAAGTTGTAGGAATCACAATATCCATACGAGTAGGCAGAATATTTTAAGTGGATTTAGTCCTGAGAAGTACAAACTGGATTAAAATGTACCCCAGTGGTTGGTTTTACTAAAAAGAACGTATTGCTACCAAACTAACCTTTTTAGCAATATTAGGTTAATGAAAGACTGGGGGAAATTATCGTTCTAGCCTATACCAGACAGTTTAAATGCAGCTCCTTGATGGCAGTTCATACGCAATGGTATCTTATGAACAGCAGGAAACAAGAGGATCTATGTGACAAAAGCAGTAGCCCACTGAACTAAGCACATAAAATACAGTTTAGTGATCTGCCTGGTACACATTCTTTGCAGCAGGCATATTAACCCTTTCCGCTACTTCATGGTGGGCGAAAACTGCCATTAGACAAAAGGCTGATCTCACTCTAGCAGGAGCATCATTCTCAAGAGTTACCTTGACATTTTAATTGTTGCCTGAAAATTCCTGGACACACAGGAATTCGGCGGAAGATGGTGTTATTTCTGAGTACACAGCCCCTGAGGGGGAGGGGACCTACATCGTTGTAGTTAGAAATGCTGACTCCCAAGTAGCCCGACCGCTAACAGACAGAAATGGGCGTCACACAACAATCTGCCGTATCCCTGCAGAGCACTAAGAAGGGATAAGATTAGCCATGCATGGTCCTTCTTGCTCTTGGGCCGAGTCAGTAAAACAAAAAGTAAGCAGGCCCAGCACTGCAGATGCTTACAATACACAAAACACATGGGCCTCTGCACCGCATGAGGTAAAGTAAAAGCAATCTGAAACACTGTCAGGAGAGGGAATCCTTACATACGCAACATGCAGGCCCCCCATACCACAACAGATAACATAAACAAGACTATTGGATTTTTTCTAGTTAAAAGAAAAATGATTTATATCTACTATTGTGAAAAAGAGGCCCCTGCACTTACAGTCTAGGGAAGCCTGCAGCCACAGGAGGTCCTAACTGTGTAAAAATCAATGCAGTCAGCTAGACCCTCCCCACAGTAGTAGTCACCGCCAGAGGTGAAAGCAGGCTGCTAATGTTTGAAGTCACTTTTCACACATGGCTGTTAGCAACATTTAAACAAGCGTTGTGAATTATTGTGAAGGGAGCGTGTGTACTCTTTAAAAACACAGGTCTTTATTTACTTGAAAGGTAGAAGCGTGCTGCATATGCTTAAAAAGAATTATGCTTCTATCTTTCACACAAATAAACAAAAGCACTTTTCAAAGCGCACATGTTCTCTTAACAATAAATAGCAAAGTTTGTTTACCTTTGCCAACAGGAGTCACTTCCTGAAGTCACTAAGCAGCAGAGCATCCCCTCAAAGCAACTCCGATTGGAGCACAGCAGCTGGTCTTTTCCGGCAACCAATACGATGAGGAAATGAAAGCGCTCCATTACAAGCCAAGTGTGGAAGCTGCCTTCGGGATCAATAGCAAAGAATGTCAGCCACATGGGAGGAACTGGTAGGGAGAAATGCTGCAATACAATGCAAGCAGCTACAGTCCTGAGCCCCGAAAGTGTAACATGAGCTGTAAAAAATAATAAAATAGTCCCACTACGAACAGATCAAAGCAGAATGATACTGTACTTAGTCTCTGCTCCGTGGCTGGAAAGAAAGAAATGAAAGAGAAAAGGAGGGACAAAGAGGCAAGACTGACCACTAGCAAGCAAGGATTTTTAAAGGCTACTGAAACAAGCAAATGAGAAGCATGGGGTGGATTTAAGCCCATAGAGATGTATACTAAATAATACTTGAGGTCGTATGCTTAAGCTCGACCTAAAAAAAGGGGCGCAAGCAGGCTCTATGGAGAAAATGACTGCATTCCTCTTTTCTATAAAGGTTGTCTCTTTGAAGTCAGCAGAAACCAAAGCAAAATAACCAGGCTCCCATGAAAACGAAGCTTTACATTTGACCTCAGATGCTCAGCAAGTGTGACAGATAAGAACAAGATCTAAAGGCCTGTTGACAGAAAAGGAGGTTGCGGAAGTATTCAGTGAACACAGCATTCACATCAGGCCAGACAAACTGAACCTGGAGAGCCTAAAACAAATAAAGTCAGCAAGTAGGAAGGAAGAAAATGCAAGTTACAAACCACAAAGCCAGTGACAAGCAACGAGCAGAATGCATTCCTAGGTGAACTTTCTGAAAGTCCACAAGATGTCTTTGGCAAACCCGACAGCTCTGCTATCGGCTAAGCTGCAACCTAAACAATCCATCAGTCCTTACCTGCCACCAGAATCTATGTAACCTTGACCTTTGGAAATAATACACATCCGCGGATACAATTATCTGGACTGTAAAATGGTGCCAGTATGTTTACCAGAAGTCTACTGTGCACCTTGTGCATGCACACAATTCAGAGGCTTGGGATTCATCTAAAGTTATTTTTATACAATGTTCTTAATGGTGGGACAAAAGTACCTGAAATTATTACTCTGGAGCTTGAAAGACGACATGCATGTCTTCTGCATGATACGCATGGAAGGTAGTGTCCACACTCCTTAAGGAGGCAACAGTGTCCATGGAAAACAAGGAGATGGATGGAAGATATAAGCAAATCGGTGCGATCCTGTCCATTTTTTTGAATGAATGGCAGCCTAAGAGATGACTGTGGAGTTTTAAATCCAGTGGGTTACATGACCGAGTGCCACGGCACAAAACATACTTTTCCTCACTGCAAGTCTAGGTAAATTGTTAAGATTATGGGAAACACATTGCCAAAAGACAACATTTGCAGCAAAATAAAAACATGAATATTAAAAATCTGCTCTTAGATCTAATTGCCCTTTTTTCCAAATGTATTCAATTTGGGTGGAATTATACATTATTTGTTCCATGTCGAAGCTTCACACCCCACCACATTAGCCATCAAATTGTGTTTTTTTCGTGGTTGTGGAAGATTGTGAAAAGAGGTATTTTCTTCCACTTTTGCATTTCATGTTCCAAGAAACATAAAAAGTTAGTGCCCTGGACTCCATGAGATCAGAGTTTGGTACTGCCTTTAACACTATTCCATTTCAAGTATGGGCCCAACCAAGTCAGTAAACATTGCTTGACGTGAATTGCAATAGGCGTCAAACTGGTTATAATGTTAGCTTCCTCAGATGAGGGTGATGTCCAGGGAGGTACTCCACGTTAAGCTGTAGGTTCAGTTCAATCCTGAACCCCAGTGACTGAAGGAAACTGGTTAGTTTGTGGATCACCTCAAGCCATGCACTTAGGAGAATACTGCTATAGAGAAAAAGGGCCTTAAGAGTCCTGAAGAGCAATATAGTGCCTAACACTATTACATAGAAGCATTAGGGCAGACAGGGTAAGTAAGCGGAGGATAATCAAGAAACAAATGATGGCTCGGGGCAGAAATAATGCAAAGCCTTCCCAGTACTAGGCTGGAAATTTATTGCCTGCAGCAGGGCTGAATAGTCAATTTAGGAGATACGCCATCAAGGCAGAACTAAATTTACAAAGAGAAGGCTCGTGGGCATCAGGCAAGTAAAAATTCTAAAGGCAAAAACAATTCAAAAACACTTTTACCCCCATTCCAGCTAATTGTTAAGTTGTGGTGCAACACAGCCTGTTATATATTACGTTAGGAGTCTCACCTGCCACAGATACACCAGGTTCTCTATCAAATGAAACTAGGCAGGGTGAGAACATCGAACAGAAATGTATAGCCTAAGGCGGTGAAATCTCCCTCTTGCAACAGACATAGGATCCCACTTGCTTACTGCCGAAACCCCTCCTTCTCCATCATTCAATGCTACTTGTAGCGTCATATTCGCTGTTTTCAGCCCCAAACAGAGTTGGATCTGCTAGTTCCGAAGGAGACAGTAGAACCCGTGACCACATAAAGTAATAATGTGTAACAGTATTACCTTCACGCGGACAAAAGACAGAATAAAGTTCTTTGAAACATGTTCAACCTAGGCTTGCTGTTGCTCTTTAAGAACAGTTTCGTTTTTTTGTTTTTTTTAAACTTGTGCACCATGGTAAAGTTCTGGAAGTCACTTAACACTGCCGCAGTAAGGTTACATCATAGGACAATCGAAAATGGGCTTTATCGTCTACGTCCAAGTACAGTTGGCTTTCCACACAACTCCCATGTGCCAGTGGGTATTGCTGTTGGTTTGAGTAAATTAATGCTGGCTGTGAGTATACGTCACAAGTAGATGTCTTGGGCTTTGTTTCGCACTACAGGTCTCACAGGCAGGCCATGAGACACCATCATGGGGTGCAGCCTAGAGATGCAAAGAAGCCCCGTGACCACTGTCCTCCACCGCAGGGGAGGCGGGATTAGGGCCCGAATGTGGTCACATCTGTGTAAATACGAAGCGATGCACGACATTATTTACCCTGCGCCTGTCAGGCTGGTGTTATTTTGTTGGCATTCTTAAGAGGGTCGGCTATGTATGGAATGTGGAGATATATAGTAGGGTGACCAGACGTCCCGGACTTCCCCGGTTCTTAGAGGACTGTCCTGGTGTCCCGACGCTTCTCCTAATTTTAAATAAATGTCCCGGTTTTTGGGACCAAGGTCATATTATTAAATAAATGTCCCGGTTTTTGGGACGAAGGTCAGATCATCTAGGGAAGCATAAGTTAAAGATGCCTACAAAGTATGAAATAAGTAAAGTATTTTATCTGTTGCTGTCAGGCAACAGAGTCCCCTGTCTGCTCCGAAAAGAGAGAAAGAGTGGGGAGCAGAGAGAGGTGGGAGCGGGTTGTGGGTGCAGGGTGGGAGGTTAAGCCATAGCTAATTTTATCCGTGTGTGTGTGTTTGTGTATACACGCGCAC